>NC_061510.1:374877064-374964732 GCF_022539505.1 Lolium rigidum
CAAACACTCGCGAACGTGACGAGCTAGGTGCTGCGCAATGCATGGAGCACCATTATTTTTTTAGTACGAGTACTCAGTATTTCTATTCGATCAAGCAAACAAACAAACACTTGGTGACAAGGTTATGATATTGCTCCATTTGCTCGATCCACCTGGTGATGCCACAGCTTTACAACCCCTCCACTACTGTCCAGTTGTCCGTGCCATCATCGGATTGTGGTGGTCAGTACGATTGTGCTTCAAGTCATGCATGCACTTGCACACACGCATTTATTTAAATTTCTCACTTAAAAGATCTTCATGGGACAAACTAATACCATGAGCCAATACTACTAGCCCACGTGATTAGTAAATTGCACAGTAAAACAGCTCTAATTTTTAGACCTTGTGAGTTGCCTCGCGATACGTGTTCGTCGTGAGTTGCAACTAACCAAAAGTGCTCCAGATCGTTGGTTGTCATTCCCACTACTCATTAGGTTGCAACATAGATTGCAGCTAAGAAAATAGTCTGACCGTTAGATTGATGCAAATTTTTCAAGCCAGTTATAAGTTGCAACGTAAGATGCAAATTTTTCGATGCTGTCACCTGACTGAAAACTAGTCACTCTTAGCTAAGTTTCATGGGAAATGATATGTTTGATTTTGGATAAACACTGTTTTCAAGAATTTTGCAGGCGATAAAGATCTATGTTCTGCAAGACGGAAATAACTTGCACGACGCTCTTCTATCATTAGCAGAAGTTGTTGTGGAAGATTCCACATGTTTTGAGAGTAACAAACCAAACGGTGAACTGGTAGTTGGTATAAAAACAGTGTTTATCTTCTTCTGCATTACGGGCGCACATGCTTTTGACGAGTTCTTAAAGGGCAAATCCACTGTGACAAATCATGGGGAATCGACAATCGAAGCAGCTAGCCGACTTCTCGTCTGCCATGACGTGGAGTGCAAAATTGCAAATCCATTGGGAGACTTTTGCCCGGCGAGCGGCGACGACTAAAATTAAGCTGGTACTCGTCCCGAGCAGCCTGGGTGTGCCCAGCTCAATTTGACGTGGCTCAATCGGCCACTTTGCGAGTGTCGTCAGTCGCGCGAACGAGTGCCCAGTGCGCACGCGGTCAGTCAGTCGTGGCCGCACCTGGATCCCTCTTTCTTGGATGGCTGATTGGATAGCGAATAGTTCCAAGCCCTAGATCGTTCCTTCACTATGGTATGACAGGCATGTAAACTGTACGCGCAGGGCAGACATTAGTCTCCAGGGTTCTGAGCATGTCTGTTTTTATGTATCCTGACGCCTTCCAGTCCCAACATTGGCCGCCTTATTTAAGGTCAAATAGCTCACAGTAAACGTAGGATCAACAAGGAGGGGCCACCTAGCTGGACTTTGAGAATTGGGTTCTAGCATATGGATACTACCAAGCATAGTAGCAAATAAGTAGAGAAGAAAGGAAGGTCGTCGGTGTATATAAAGAAGAAGATAATTAAGAGGCTAGAGCAAGGCCCAACAACCAGTGCGATAGAAATCACAGAGAAATGTAGTGACACCATGAATTTATAAATGAATGTGGATTTATTGTGGGGCTATACCACCCCGCCTCATGCTGTCGGATTCAATAAAACACATTAGGCCCTGTTCGGCGGGGGTGTTCTTTTGAGTTTTGGAGTGTATTAACCCCCAGGGTTGTGGTGAAACCACTTGCTTCACCCAAAACACTTCATCCAGCCCCAATCCCATTCCACGTCAATCCCCTTGCCAAGTTATACTGTTCAGCATGCAAGGATAATACACTTGTTTTCTCTTCAATAAAAATATAATTTTTATACAAGACTTTCAGCCACGGTAAGTGCATACTTCTTGTTGATGCATTACACTAACTCACAAGCCAGATCACATCAGTATAAAACCAGAGGCTGCTGGCCAATAATACACACTTCACAATCAATTGTTAGTATAGGACCAGATCTTAAGTTTACTAAAACCTGGCTGCTGGCGTTAAAAGAAGCAGAAGCAGTAATACTCCCTCCATTGCAAAAAGAACTGCGCATGCTCTATTCAAATTCAGTTTAACGGATAAACCAACACAGATCCTAATCATGACAAATTACACTTGATTCAAGATTCAGTATTCCATGATCACCATATGTGATTCAACGTAGCTTTTAAAGATCCAATGTTTAATAGCACCACATGAACAAACACGTTTCAAAATCAACATGCAACAATTCTCATCATCCAAAATACAATAATTTCACAGACATATTACTGATAAATAGAAATTGGTCAGAGGTGTTCCAACTCAGTCATACAACCATAATTTCAATGTTGAGTCATGTAACTAGCAATGGACGATAAACAACAAATAGTGCACAACAAGTGCAAATTGCCGATCTCCAAGCCATCACATAGAATATGAAGTGCCCTGCCAGCAGCCTTGACATTAGCAACCTTATCCTAAAACAAGAACAACAGAAGTAGTTGTTAAAACAAAATAACCCATTCATAGTGCACGATTTTAATATGCCTAGAAACAAGAATGACTATCTAGCCATAATAAGTAGAGAATTATGCATATGAAACAGAACAGGGTCCATCCTAAAACATCGTACACAGATCATTAGGCAGTAGTAATGGCCCCACATATTAATAAATGGTTCCAAAAAATACCGTGAGACTATGAGACGTCTGTACAAAAATAAGGCAAGCAATATTCAAGTTAAGAGCAATGTTTCACATGAAGAATAGGATCTGAAGCACATCATATGTCTTTAGAAAAATAAGACAAGCAATATTCAAGGCGTACCTATCTGACTTTTAATCCAAGCCATAGCACTTTCATCTTTCTCCGCAACAGCATTGATGAAAATCTCACAATTTTTGGCACATTTGAAGATACCATATATAACATTTGACTTTTATATCCAGTGTGACCCCTTCCAAGTTTCTCAACTCTTCATGCATCTAGTAGTTGAGAACTCCGGTGTATCCTCCTTGTTGCTTTTTTTATTTGATGTCAACAAATCTCTTCATCACTCCTACTGAAGCATCTCCACTACTTTGCTTGGGCTTCTTAGGACTTCGCTTGGGATTCTTAGGAATCTTCAGCTTCTCTTTTGCCACACCAACACCACTTGTGGAATCATATCTTTCAGAAGTCACAACTTGATCCAAAATTTGCAAATACTCATCTACATGCACCGCTTTCTCTAGCTCTCCTTCATCATCATGCTCACCATCACGGCCTAGAGTTGTGATTCCCTCCTCACCTCTATCTGATGGCTCGGCCATAGATGTGAACTTGAGGTTTCCCTCTCCAATTTGACCAATAAAAAATGTGAGTAACCAAACAATTGTCGATCTCCAAGCCATCACAGGTGATTGTCAAGATGATTGAACTTACTTTCATAGAGTGATCCAAGCTTGCAAATCATAGAGAGGGAAGTATCCATTTTTCCTGAACTTCTTAATTCTTTTGCAAAATGACTGCAACAATAAGATAAATGAAGAGATCTCATAAATGAATGTCATCTATAATATCTAAATTGGATAAGTTAAGAGATCTCATAAATAAATTCTGATACTAGTATTTAACAACTCATGCACTATGATGTGTCTAGGCTACATCGTCAAGCGATTACTGAAGTTTAGCCAGCAACCAGTATACATCTGGTAAATTTAAATAAACTAGGTACTGTGGAGGAAATGGCGAAACTTGTAGATGGAATTTAGAAAGGATTATATATAAAGTACAATGTCATCAGATGTAGATATATATACAAGAGTTGGTGACAATCAAACAATTTACAATTTCTAAGTCATCCCAAAGGTGTTGATCTTCTTGTATCATGCATCGTTTCTCATCCCACCCGACGCCACTATGTTTCCTTGCACCCCTCAACATCCAATAGTACCTCTTGAGATCCTTTTCTTAGTCCTGAATTTGAGATTTTGTGAACTGCACGTGCTTGTGCCGGGAGTTGAAGCTTTTAACCATCATATTCCATGTTTCGCTGCTCCACCAATTTAGGCCTCTATGGTAAGGATTGTTGTGCTCTTGGAGTAGCCCCACCAGAAACTATCAAGGAGTTAAGCAAGACAACAAATGAGTTTAGAAATAGATTAAACGATCACATATTTATTACTTAATCAGCTACACAATCAACACTCAAGTTAATACGCTAGCTACTACTTCTCTAACTACTACTAGAAACCATGCGCTCAACATGTTTCATAGCTAACCATGAAGCATTAACCTTGGACATTCTCTAACTACTACTAGCAACCATGCTACACATCTTTCTCCTTGTTACAGAAATTAACCTTGGATGGTACTAATAAACCATGCTACACATTCGAGTCTCCTTGTACCGAAATTAACCGTGGATGGTACTAATAAACAGGGACCATAGCACAGGCAAGCCACACAAAATATTCTATCCTAATATCATATGCAACACAACTAAACAGAGAAGATATTATGTAGCACAACTAAACAAAGAAGATATTATGTAGCACAACTAAACAGAGAAGATTATTATGCATGAAAATGCAGTAGCCCAAGATTCAGACATGAAACTTATCCAAACATCACTGTATAACACCGACATGTAAATGCAATGTAATTAGCAAGTACCTTTTGGAAATGGTTTTTTGACCTTATTCAAACTGTATTACAAAGATCATGTCGCATAGAGCGGTGAACCATGTCCTTTTGGAGCCATATATTCTCATTAAAAATAGCTCATTGGGCTCATAGATATTTGGAATTACATGGAAAACATTACAAATAGTTCATTATTCTCACATATACATTTGGAGTTATATGGAAAACATTACAAATAGTTCATTATTCTCACATATACATTTGGAATTACATGGAAAACATAAATAGTTGGTTGTCACATATACAAATAGCTCATTAGTACCAAAGGTACATTATTATAGCAAACAACTAGCTACTCTTGGTGTTGTTGGTAATCCAGCCACATTTGCCACGCAATTTGGTCCCTTAGGTTGTTTCCTTGGATGTTGCTCTCTAGAAAATTGTTCTCTTGTAGGTTGTGACCATCATTGGGTAGGTTTACATAGGTTCTTGGGTCTATGTTATCATCCTCCTCATTGTCCAACCATTCTTCATCTCCATCATGCATTTTAATGATGTTGTGGATGATCGCTGCAACAACTGGAATCTTCACTTGATTCTCTAATTGATGAAAGCATGCAACATTGAGAATAGGAAAATGCTTCTTCAATATACCCAAGAGCCTTTCCACATGGTTACTCATGATTGCACGATGAAGATTGAACAACTCCCTATGTTTTGAAGAAGTGAGCCTAGCTCACTTGGTTAGCGAAGTGGATGTACAACCCAGCCACCCAGGTTCAAGTCCCCAGGGACGAGAATTTAGGTTCTTATTATTTAAAAACAAAAATCACTGTAGGGGCTTCCCCTACCGTATCCCTTTCAAAAACTCCCTATGTTTTTGTGGCCACCAGATACCATGTCCCCACTCCTTCAAGTGGTACCGAACACCTCGGTACAATGCAAGAAAGAACTGGGTGTTCGCATAACCACCATCTACAAGATAAAATTTTCCCGGTGGTACTTGGAAACCCTTGAGCATGGCAGAGCTGACAACTCCCGCATCGGTGACAGAACCCTCCCAACCACATGAGATAAATGTTACATTCATGTTGAAGTCGCACGCAAACATTACGTTTTGGCTAAGGGAGCTTTTCTTATTCCTCCATGGTGCTTGACTTTTAGAATTAAGAGACACGGGCACATGGGACCCATCTATTGCACCTATGCAATTCTGCAATTTAATGGAATGGAAGTGAATTTTTAGAAATTATAAAGAAGTAGGAAAGAGAATACATTTTGAAGTTTTCAAATAAGATGGTGATACTGCATTTTGCATCATCATTATTTCTACATATAGAGTTAGTTTTCATTGTTATTTTCCTTTATACATTGTTATTTATGCATTTTTAGATGATTTCCATGACTTTCCTACAAAGTCCCTTCATTGGTATTTAATTCCTAGGGGGGCAGAAAACCTCCTTTTTCGTATTTTATTTGTTTCGGGATTTTCTGGATCACAAAAATTCGAGGGAAAAATACTTGATCATTTTTTCACCCGAAGGAAGGCCGTGAGCGAAAGAAATAAGCGAGAAGGGCCACGAGGTGCAAACGAGCACAGGTGGCGCGTCCCAACTTCCTGGCCGAGCCACCTACACTCGTTCGCACCTCGGACATCGTTTCGTACCCCCTTTTATCCCAGACGCCCCGTTTCACCAAAAAACCTAATCTATATTTTTCCGAGATATATTGAGGCAGCGGCGGAGGAGAAAGTCCTCTCCTACAGTGGGAGAGGGCAGATCCTGCTGCACCAGTGCCTCTGGTGAAGGGGAAAGCGGCGCCATGGAGATCCCCACTCCTCCTTGGCTTGGGAGGAGGCATCTCCATCAACATCTTCACCAGCACCATCATCATCATCATCATCTCCATCTACGAGATCGACGTCATCCCCCTCATAGTTTGTGTTGAATTGAACCCCGGATATTGTTTTTAGTGTTGTTGCATGTTTGTGATTGGTACTTTGTCGTTATTTAGTGGGGAGATTATATGTTCAGATTGTGTTGGAACCATTATGCCTCTAGTCAATATTATGTTTGTCACTTGTGAGTAGTTCCCCACGTTCCTGAGGGCATATGATGAACTGGCTATGATTCTATATGATGTGCAATGAGTATTTGGTAAAGTTTTCTATCTTTTATGTTATTCTATGATGGTTGTATACGAACGTCGACTGCATATTACTTCACCTATATGGGCTCATAGGGCTGCACTTTGATGTAATGCATTAGTGTTGGAGGGGTCGGAACAGAAACCGTCTTCCAACACTATGGGTTGCATTAGAGGGGTTTATGTCGGGGACCCTAAATATTATGGCTATTATGAGACATTTATGTCTTAATGATTCCTATACTTGCACATAAAAGTGGCTCTAGGACCCATTTTTTGATAGTTCTATCGTAGGGAAAACCTCTATGGTGTAATTTTTATATTAATAGAATGGCACGGGACCAACACTGCACATATAATTACATGGTGGGACAAAGCAAAGGTAAAAGGAGGAACCAAGCTAATTTACAGAACGAGCCAACAACCAATCAACGAGATTTTGAACAGAAGGCGTCCTAACTCTGAACTGCTCTAGGACCCATCATAAGGGGTGTATTTGCACATGCATGGAGGTCGTCGACACCTTGACTAGTTCCCGTAGTGAGACCATGGCCACTCCCCGGCGGAAAGATTTCCGCTTTGTGCCTTTTCCGAGATGGTTAGTCGGGCAGCGTCATCATAAAATCTTGATAAGTCCCTCTCCGCTCTATCCCCGCTCTTGTAATGCGTCTGGCACAACGAGATGAATCGTGGACTTGTGTGTTTAGAGAATCTCCATGGAGAAGATCAAAACCACACCAACAAACACAAAATGACTAAATTCCGATAAGCGGTTCTCATCATTGCTGATGGTTCTCTAGTGTGATGATCCTTTGAGGTCTTAGCGCGATGACTTCCCATCTTTATACTATGATAAGTTATACCACGGAAAACTTTGTCCGACTCTAGTAAGGATGAGGTGAGGATGGTGGTGTACCTTATGCTCGCTCGAGTGAATGTAGACATGTTATAGTTGTCGTCTCGTCGCTAGGTGATCCAAGGACATATTTGTTATCTTTATTAGTTGTGAGGTTCTGTGTCTATGTATAGTTGTCGATGATTCTCATTTTTCGAAATGGAAACAGAGCTTTGGGCTTTGCATAAAAGCGATGCATATGGCTTTTATTTAAATAATTATCAAATATATTCTTACAAAGAAGAAAGATAAAAGTAAAACAAAACAAATTTATGAAAGCTATGTGAACATCTTTCACTAGGCAGATGAAGCTGAAGCCGCTGAGGGAGTCACGAGTCGGTGGGGCGATCTGGGCCTCTTGGGTCGGCCAAGCAGATCCTGACTTGTCATTAGGCTGTCTCGCTTTGCCCTCCATGACTGTCGGTTCCGTCCTAGACTTCGCGGGGCACTTTTCGCGTTATCCTTTCCCCACTAGCTAGTGATCGATCGAGGATGCTGGATACATAAACGGCTAAGCTAACAGCTCCACTTGACACTTGCGTCGAGGGTGTGTGGGACCCAGCTAGCTAGCACGATCGAAGTGGTGATGAATTCAACGACCAACATGATGTGAAACGGTGTCATGTAGCAGATGTAGTGTCACACTGTACTTGGACTGTAAACATGTCCCGGTTAGAACACTAGCTCTTGTGAGAGTTTAACAGTGTATGGTTCGTGCGATCCAAATGTCACTAATTTGTGTACTAATTGACGATGTATCTATTAATTGATTAATAAAGCTTATAGTGGATTCGTGAGAGGGACAGAGAGGGGCGTAAAAAAACCAATCTAGGTTTCGTTCCCTCACCAACGACGCCATCGGTCCACCCCGCCTCCACTGCCGTTATGGCTTGGAGGCGTCGTAGACCACGGACTCTCGCCGGCGGGTGGATTCAGTTCTTCGTTTAATTTTTAAGATTTTACAATGTCTTGTTCATAATGGTGAGGCAACGGTTACATTATGAAGTCAGAATAAGGTTCTCCCTGTATATCCTTGTTCCGGCGGTGTGCATAGCACCGATGCGAGGTGTTTGGAGTTGTCTTTCCAGAGGATCTTCTGAGATCCAGTCAGTGTTCGTGTTAGTTGTTATGGTTACAAGTCTGCTCATTTCGATCTATGGTTCTTGTCTTTGACGATGGTTGCTGCTCTGGTACGCTAATTGTTCCATGTAACTAATTTTGGTGCACATAAGAAAGTTCAGGTTTGCTCTTTTATAAATAGTGGAGATGAGTATATTTATATATTTATGAGAATTTGGCGTTTGTTTCGAAAAAAGAGATCATCGAATCAACTAGCCTGACCTCTGATCTGCCATGACGTCGATTGCAAAGCTGCAAATCAATTGGGAATGTAGTGTTTAATCTTTTGTCGTATCAGGGGCACACATGCCTTTGACGAGCAACATGGCAAAATCCACTGGGACAAAATCATGGTGAATCGACCATCGAAGCAAGTAGCCGACCTCTGGTATGCCATGACGTCGAGTGCAAAACGGCAAATCCACTAGGAGATGGCTGCCCGGTGAGGACTAAAATTAAGTTGGTACTCGTCGACGTCAGTGTCGTCACGAGCTGCGTATCGTACGTGCGGCCAGCTCAATTTGACACGGCTCGATCAGCCACTACGCGAGCGCCGTCAGTCACGCGAACTGGTCATCATCAAACGTGTGCGCACGCCGCACGCGGTCAGTCGGTAGTGGCCGCTTCGGTCGCTGCCATCTATCCGAGACGAGCCGGTCCACCAGGCCAGGTTTTGCTGCCAGTAAATCCCAGTTGGACCCAATTAATTGACCTCACTTCGGCAGGAACCAATTATACAACGCGTGCGATGTACGATGTGCATACATCCTTGCTTACATGAAACTAACCTAGTATTGTGTGAGAAACTTGATCCACGGCCTGGTTGTTTAGTTTCTCATTTCTATCACCATGGCGCACAACTACTCTAATTGTTTGGTTTGCTTGTTTCGGCAAACCACCAAGATGATTCCTCGTCCTTCCGTGGTTGTTTGGATTGCGAAAAAATCCAGCCCCAGAGAAGTTCAACAGACTGGTATGGCATTCATGTAAACTTTATGCATGTGGCAGATATTAGTCTCCACTAACTCATGTGGGTTTGTTTTTCTGTATCCTGACACCTACTAATCCTAACACTGGCTATCTTATTTGAACTCAAATAGCTCACAATTCTAACTCATAGCAAACATAGGATAAACATGGAGGATAAACAAGGAGGATAAACAAGGAGGAGGCACCTAGCTGGACTTTCGAGAATTGGGTTCTAGCATGTCATATTATCAAGTACTACTAAGTAGAGAAGAAAGGATGGTCGGTTATAAAAAGAGGAGGACAATTAAGATGCTAGAGCACGGCCACAACAACCACCATTGCAATAAAAGTCACAAGGAAATGCGCTGACAACATGAATTTATAAATACACTTAAATCTCATGTACCTGAGCAATATTTTACGATCCAATTGACTTTACTTCGGCACAAAAGAATTATATGAGGCGTGTGACGTATCCTATACATACATGCTTGCTTAGATTTTTTGAAACTAATCTCTTTGTATGAGAATAAGGATGGCAATGGGTAGAGTAATACCATACCCACACCCGTAGTAGTCAACAGATAGAAAACTTTACCCATACCCGTACCCACGGTGACAAGGGTTCACCTGACAATGTCCATGGATATGGACTTAGGGTTCGGGAAAAAGAGGTGTGCCGGTGAACTCGTCGGCTTATCAGATAAACAAGGCGACTTGACAATATATTGATTGTGGAACAAAATTAGAGTTACAACGATGATCCCTCCCGCTGGCTCCTCCTAGCCTTTATATAGGAGGCTAGGTCTTAGAATCCAGTTCGGATCGGTTTACAATATATAATTATAACTATCTCGGTTCCCTATATGGGGCTTTCCTTATCCGATTCATCTAGTTCTTGCGCTTCGGTTGCTTCCATGCCTTAAAACTTCATGGCTTATCCCGAATATGCACCAGAGGTATCAACGCCATGGGCCAATTAGGTGTACCCATGTCGCACGGGTATAACACTCTACCCATACCCATATCCGACTGATACCCATACTCATTGGGTACCTAACGGGTAGATCAAATAGTACACAAATTATTCACAATTTTGAATTCATCGATAACATATTTGATAAAAATCAACTCAACAACACGTAGTTGAGTATATGACAATTGTCAAAATTTTGAACTCACAATCACAACTCACAAGTGAACAAGATTAGACGAATCACACAACATATTGAT
Source organism: Lolium rigidum (assembly GCF_022539505.1). Lineage (NCBI taxonomy): Eukaryota > Viridiplantae > Streptophyta > Magnoliopsida > Poales > Poaceae > Lolium > Lolium rigidum. The sequence goes on from NC_061510.1 coordinate 374,888,025, forward strand.
CATTGATGACAACTTAACAAATGTTCACAAACTCAATAACTTGGCTACTTAGATGCATATGCCCACATATCAGTATAAATGGGCAGGGTATGGGTTTACCCATGGGTACACGGCTATGCCCATGCCCTACCTGTGACATAAGGGGTAAGGTATAAGTACAACCCATGGGTATAAAAGTGTGCTCATACCCTGTCCATACGACAACAACATTGCAACGCCCGAACGCAGTGCTCTAGAACGACAAACCTGTCAACCTGGAGAGTGATTCCCTTGTTGCCCTTGTACTCATTCATCAACCAACCGATGCTACTAGCATCTCATGTCATACCACTCGATAGTCGACACTAGGCGCTAACTAACTAGCTACTAATATATAGCAAGAGCCATAATCAAGCTCCTACCAATAATAGTGTGCATGATCGGTGTTGCTTGGAGTGGAGTACAGACTGATTGATGCAAAGTATTGATGGTCGGTGAGCTCTGTTTTGGCTAGCTAGCCTTGTTTGGTCTACACTAGGAAATGTTTCACTAGAAGAGCAGAACTGCTGAAGTAAACTTCGGTCAAAAGCTTTGCCATGCTCTTTCATGGAGGTGCAGTGTACCATGGCTCGTTCTCTGTTTTCTTTGAGATGGTGAGGCGGCAACGACATTCGGAAGTTGGGATAAGTTCTCTGCACTCTAGTGGTGCGTCTAGTGTCGAGGCTTAGAGTTGTGTGTATGTTGGATTTCATGGGATTCGGTCGGTTTTCGTGTCTGTTCGTGTGGTTAATGTGGAACTGTTCCGATTTACGGTTCTAATTATTGGTGATAGTTACTTATGTGGTGCCCTCATTATTTGAAACCTTAGCACAAAGACTTTCCCCATTTCTACTACAACAAGCTCTGCCATGGAAAGTTTTGCCCGACTCCAGTAGATCGAGGAAGGTGGCTCGTTCCAGTGCATGTCGTCATGACTAGGTGGTCCAAGAAACATGTTTGTATTTTTATTAGTTTTAAGGTTCTTCACATTGTTGATGATGATTATTAATAGATCGCTAGACTTTTGAAAACAAATGATATCAAATATATTCTCACAAAGAGAAAAAATGAAAATAAAGCAAAGCATAGTTATTACTTATTAACGCTATGTGAACATCTTTCGCTAGGCAGTGAAGCCAGAGACGCTGAGGACGTCACGAGTCGGTGCGGCGTCTAGGGTCGGCCGAGCTGAACCTGACTTGTCATTAGGCTGTCACACTTTATGTTCCATGACTTCCACTTCTGTCCTAGACTTCCCCTGCCAGTTTTCGCCTGATCCTCAACTAGCTAGTGATGGATCGAGGATGCTGGATTGGTAAACGGCTAGCTAATGGCTCCTCTTGACACTTGTGTTGTGGGAGTGTGGGACCCGGCGAGCACGACCAAAACGGTGATGGATTCAACGACCCTTGTCTAACTCAAAACAGGGACCAGTGTAATGTGTAGCGGTGGGCAAGGCAGCGGATCTAGTGTCGCACTGTGCTCAGACTGTAACCATGCATGGCCGGTTTAAAACTACTTTGCAAGAGTTTAACTGGTTATGTGCGAGGTTCATGCGTTGCAAAATCTCGCTCACTTACGTAACTAAGCACTTTCTGATAGACCTTGGAGAAAATATGATTTCCTGAAAAGAAAAATCCTTCGACTGCGGTTTTGTGAAACCGAGCCTAATAATTATGGTTTTGTAAAATTTGCTATAAAAAATCAAACATGTCGAGAATGTAAAGGATTGTTTGTGCCAAATCTAAAAAAATACCTAAAATAACCTATATTTAAATTCATTTGAAGACAAGTATTGTCTTGTGATTATTTTGCATAAGCAATGACTTCTGCTTTAACTACCACAACTCACAAATGTCGTATCCGTGCACCAATTCCATGTGGGTGTGCTCATTCTAGATGCATGGAAATATTGTATTTTTTGTAGATGTGAAAATTTTCAATTTTTGGGGGGAAAGTGTTGGATACACCAAATTCATATATACATCTTTGGAGAGTGTGAGTTCATTTAGTCTCGGGCTCCATGATGTCCAGATTTTCCAAAACTAAAACCACATTTAGATGACCATGATTTTGAAAAACCACATAGGTATGTAGATAGTTTCGTACAACTGTAAAATTGTATTGCTTAGTTAAATATGGATTGAAAAGAATAATAAACTACGATATGTTTGGTTTGGCATAATCATTGTTTTCAAGAACTTTTGTAGGAGATGGTAAATCTTTGTTTCATTGGGACGTAGTGATTGCAATGGTGAAGACCGCGGGACGGTTCTTGGTTTCGTCGAGTATTTTAGTGGCTATTTTGTGTTCCCTTTGAAACTTTTTTGGCCGAATTTAGTCAAGATTTTCGCATCCGTTTGCTCGTTTCAAAATTCTTTTGAGGAGTTGTTTCATCTCACCGCCACGCCAAACTTTTGTGTACATAGTTTTCCATATTAACATTCGTATACGAGTACATCTACGTCTTCATAGTACATTGTACGAAGTTGTATATCTACTCGTTTATGAAAGTCGAAACCGTAAACCTTGAACACGAAAGAAGTGTGAAATGGTGAGCTGATGCTACTCCTCGAAAGAAATTTAAAATGGCCAACCGTATGCAAAAAGTTGACAAAAATTGTCCAAAAAAGGTTCGAATGGGAACACGAAACCGAGTTTGAAACACTCGACGAAACGATGAACCGATCACGAGAATAGAATCACAATATCAAGGCGCATCTTTTTCATGTAGACCTTATCTCGAATCGATGAATGGTTAGTCAGATTAGAGGTGACTATGATTGAAATAGTTTTGTTAACCACAACTTTTCTCAATGTGCACTGTACCAATCGAATTGTCTCTCATTTCTCAAGCTGAGACCAAGTGAAATTTCTAGCATCTAATCATAGTGCCAAAGCTGATTCAAGCCACGTTTCTACTTGTACAGTAGCTGCCGGAACAAGTTGCACGTGAGGGCACGAACCGCTGCGAGCAACCAATGAGGCACGCACATAGTGAATAAATCCACGCCCTACAGGAGTTGTGCAAGCTGGTATGACATGAATGTAAACTGTATGCATAGGGCGGACAGAAGTCTCTGGATTTTCTTTCCCGTCTGTTTTTTTCTATCCCGATACCTTCCAATTCCAACACTGGCCACCTTATTAGAAGTCAAATAGCTCACGATTCTAGCTTATAGCAAAGCTAGGATTAACAAGGAGGGGACACCTAGCTGAAATTTGGAGAACTGAAATCTAGCCCATAGATACTATCAAGCGTAGCAAGTAAGTAGAGAAGAAGGGAATGCCCGGTGTATATGAAGATGATGGCAATTAAGACCCTAGAGCACGACCCAACAACCCGTGCAATAAAAAACACAAACAAATACACTGAGATGATCCTACGGTACGCTCGGTTTTAGGTAAGCATTGCTTTCAATAGTTTTTGCAGGAGATGAAAATCTCAGTTCTGCGGGACGGAGACGAATCACACGGTGCTCTTCTTCTATTAGCAGATTCAAGCAGTAGATCTTTCCTCATGTTTCGAGAGTGACACGAACGGGGAACGGGTGTTGGTTTTGTTTAGAAAATAAAAATAGTGTTATGCTTTCTTGCTTCGCGGGCTTACATGCTTTTGACGAGTTTTAAATGGCCAAATCCACTCGGACAAATGATGGTGAATCGAGCAACGAAGCAACTAGCTAGCCGACCTCTAGGTTGACATGATGTCTGGCCAAGATTAAAGAAGCCTTTTGTTTTACGCAAAATCTAATTTCTGCCTGGGCACTGTGCGGTCTTACGTCGTGCCCACCATTCGCGCGCGTCCGATCCCCATCGAGCGGCCTTGACGAAGCGGTTCACACAAACGACACGCGTTCTGTGGTCCCAGAATCGCTTATCCCTATCCCCTTCTCTCTGCAAGCCCTCCCTCACACAAGTCAGAGTAATATCGACGCCGGCGGCTCACACCAGTGCCCTTTCCGGCCACCGCGATCTGGCCTTCTTCGTGCCCCTCCCTACACCTCCTACCCACCCACATCTGGCCATCCCACTCCCCACCCCACGAACTCAAGCGATAGCTCGCGCCCCCATCGACGGGATCAGAGATCTTGGCGGAGGCGGTGGTGGTGCTCGCGCTCTAGAGGAGAAGGGCGGCGACCATGGTGTTGGCTGTTGGGGAGAGGGCAATCAAGCGGCACCGTCGCTCTCAAGGGCCAAGGCATGGTGGAATGTTGGTGGTGCCGCTGGCGAGGATTCGCGGTGCCCTGCTCCCGAGGCGGAAGACGGCGATGCTGCAGTGGCTTATATGTCGGAGGCACGGAGGAGTGGGGGATCTGGTGGTGGGGACTAGGGCGGCCACCGGCGACGAGAGGCGCGCTGCACAACAACCTCCCGTTCGATGGTGAGACTTTTGTCTTTGCCCTGGTCGTGATGTAGTTCTGCGTGATGCAAACACCTGAACTGACCCAAGTTTTCAAAAGCTACAAGTGATATCCATCAGGCAAGTTGGATAGTTAGTCGTCGCACCATCGGGTCCATTCCTCTGGTAGAGCTGACCAGCTCCCCATTAGATCATTAATACTCGTCAGAGAGTATTGTTGGACTTCTAGCACCAGTGCGGACCAAATTTGGTGGAAATTCTGAGCCTTAAAAGTTTGCACACCTGATCCATGGATTTAATTAGGAGTAGTTTTTCAAGTTAAGGTCACAATACACACTGACAAATCCAAGCCATCAGCCATGCTGCATGCCCGAGCTTTGTACACACTCCACACGTAGGTTTCAATAGCTCAGCAGTCGGCGCTGCCGAGAACCGATAGCCACCCTGCTATTTTCTACATCTAGAAAAACTGAAGGATGTAACAAATAGTAGTTTCCCTTAGTACTGCTAGAGTGCTAGTAACTTTGGAACTGGATGTACTTTCGATCATTTTTTTACATCGAGAATGATGAAAGGTTCAAGATGTGTTTTTCCCTAAGCTAGATGAAACTTATGCATGTCGGTGTATCTTTTATCCTTTTTCTACATCCAGAAATTTGAATTGATCATGTAAAACACTAGTATATTTGTAATTTTAGTGCATCTGGATGTATTTTTTTCTCTTTCCTACATCCAGAATTTTGAATGGATCAAGTAAAACACTTGTATATTTGTGATCCCAGGTTTGGTTCATCCAGATGTAATTTTTTCCTTTTTTTCTACATCTACTGCCATTTTGTACATTTTCAATTGTTAGGATGTATTTTATTTCTCTTTTATACATCTATAATTTTATTTAGTTTTATGTATTTTTTTACAACCTAGAATGTGATATTTCTCACAGGAACACGTTACATTTCAAATCGTTGGGGATGTACTTATTAGCTATTTATTACATCTAATTGATCATGCAGTACGTGCTCATGCTGAAATTTCTTAGCCAAATGCTACATCTAATTAACCATGTGCTTGTTGCTGCGAATGTAATTCCTCTGCATTCCATCTAGGATGTATATTTTGAACTAGGATTTATTTGTAGTTTACAGGAAAGAAAAGGTGAGTACATACATTTATAATATGTTTATTGGGGTTTACCGACTGCAGAAATGTATTTTCTACACATGAACTCTCGTATTTTATTCTGTCCGACGTGCAGGAAGTACTATGCGTGAGGCAAGTGGTAGGTAACTAGGTACAGTAGTATTGTTTTGTTTTTTTTTGGAAACTACAGTAGTATTGTTTTGGTTTCGCTTGTGTTAACTTTTCAAATGAAAACAAAGCAGTTACTCGGGAAAGGAGAGACGGAACACGGGGGACAGAATTCTTTCCATTTTTGGAATGCGTGGTACAGAGGGCTTTGCTTATTTCTATTTTCGGGTAGCAAAATCGTGCGCGCGCACCGTGTAGCCTGGCCCTTTGTTTTAACTCGATTCAAATTAACACGAGCTGGGTGACCGACCTCGGTTGGTATACTCGTCAGTCGTCACGGGCTGCGTTGGCGAGCGCCGTTCCTCCAAATCGAACGAGTGCGATGTGCGCATGCAGTCAGTCGGTCGTGGCCGATTCGATCGCTGCCGTCCTATCCGTAAATTCCGTATAGGAGTGCCCTGACCCGAGACGAGAGCCGGTCCGCCAGGCCAGGTTTTGCTCTGACAGAATTGAGTACTCCTCCATCTTACATAAAATTTAGATATATCCACATATAGTGTCTATATATTAATAAATTTTAACAAATCTCTAACAACTTTCGTGAGATGAAGGAAGTACTTTCTTTTTCAAGGACCCAATTAATTTTACTTCGGATCGAACAGATTGTACGGCAGTATCGCTTTCCTTTGATTATTGAGGTTGACTGTTTGGAGATTGTCAAAGTTCTACAGAATGCAGAGGTAGATCGATCAGTCTATGCTTCCCTAGTAGAAGAGATTAAAGTTTTGATGAAGTCTCGTCAGACTAGTATTACTCATGTAAAAAGATATCAAAATACTTTTAGTTATTTATTGGCTAATTCTGCTAGAACTCATCCTTGTACGGCAGTATGGCTTTCCTCCGGTCCTGAGGGGTTAACAAGTCTATGCCATACAAAGAATCTCAGACCCACGGTTCGCGGCGTGAGAAGCGCGCTCTACTTTACAGCACCGGTTACAGCATCTGTTGGAGCAATAATTTTTACCTCTCGCGCGCTAAACTAGTCGCTTTTTGGGATACAGCGCCGGATACAGCGCCTGTTGGAGATGCTCTTACAGGAGTTGTGCAAGCTGGTATGGCATGAATGTAAACTGTATGCATTGGGCGGACAGAAGTCTCTGCATTTCCTTTCCCGTCTGTTTTCTTCTATCCCGATACCTTCCAATTCCAACACTGGCCACCTTATTAGAAGTCAAATAGCTCACGATTCTAGCTTATAGCAAATCTAGGATTAACAAGGAGGGGGCACTACCGAACGGCATGTTCGGGTAGCTACCTGTAAAAAACAAGGAGGGGGCACCTAGCTGAAATGTGGAGAACTGTATTCTAGCCCATGGATACTATCAAGCATACAAGTAAGTAGAGAAGAAGGGAAGGTCGGTGTATATGAAGATGATAGCAATTAAGACCCTAGAGCACGACCCAACAACCCGTGCAATAAAAAACACAAACAAATGCACTGACAGCATAACCCTACGGTACGCTTGGTTTTAGATAAGCATTGCTTTCAATAGTTTTGTAGGAGAAAATCTCAGTTCTGCGGGACGGAGATAAATCACACGGTGCTCTTCTTCTACAGTATTAGCAGCGGAAGCAGTAGATTTTTCGACATGTTTCGAGAGTGACACGAACGGGGAACGGGTGTTGGTGGACAGAGATTTGGTGCACATGAGCTCCAGTAATCCCTTTTCAGAAAAATAATTAAAAATCATATTTTTAAGTTTTAGAAAAAATTGAAAATAAATCATGATGTAGTCAGTATTGTATCCCACAAACGTGTAAATTTTCAACTGAAAATAATGTGTATTTCGGGCTGCACAAAAATAACAAATATGTGGATCTGAGTATAGTGATTCAAATCTAAAAAAAAAAGCAGAATTTATTATTTTTGTGGAGCTCAGAAAACAAAACATTTGGAATTGAGATTTTATACGTTAGTGGAATACATCATTGGCTACTTTTAGAATTTTACTACATAATTGTTTGAAATATATAAATATAATTTTCGAATTTTTTAATACACTGAGATCACTGGTGCCCATGATCCAAAAGAGCTTTTCGGGTGTTGGTTCTGTTTAAAAAATAAAAAATAGTGTTATGCTTTCTTGCTTCGCGGGCGCACATGCTTTTGACGAGTTTTAAATGGCGAAATCCACTCAGACAATGATGGTGAATCGAGCAACGAAGCAACTGGCTAGCCGACCTCTAGTTTGCTACTCCGTATGATGTCTGGCCAAGATTAAAGAAGCTTTTGTTTTAACTCGATTCAAATTAACACGAGCTGCCTGACCGACCTCGGTTGGTATTCTCGTCACGGGCTGCGTTGGCGAGCGCCGGTCCTCCAAATTGAACGAGTGCGATGTGCGCATGCAGTCAGTCGGTCGTGGCCGATTCGGTCGCTGCCGTCCTATCCGTAAATTCCGTATAGGAGTGCCTTGACCCGAGACGAGAGCCGGTCCGCTAGGCCAGGTTTTGCTCTGACAGAATGAGTACTCCTCCATCTTACATAAAATTTGTCTGAAATTTGATAAAATTTAGATATATCCACATATAGTGTCTAGATATAACTAAATTTTAACAAATCTCTAATAACTTTCGTGAGATGAAGGAAGTACTTTTTTATTCATGGACCCAATTAATTTTACTTCGGATCGAACAAATTGTGCGGTAGTATCGCTTTCCTTTGATTATTGAGGTTGACTGTTTGGAGATTGTCAAAGTTCTACAGAATGCAAAAGTAGATCGATCAGTCTATGCTTCCCTAGTAGAAGAGATCAAAGTTTTGATGAAGTCTCGTCAGACTACTATTACTCATGTGAAAAGATATCAAAATACTTGTAGTCATTTTTTTGGCTAATTCTGCTAGAACTCATCCTTGTACGGCAGTATGGCTTTCCTCTGGTCCTGAGGGGTTAACAAGTCCATGCCATACAAAATGTAATCTTTGATACATTTGAGTAATACAAGTCCATTCATAAAAAAATTGTACAAGGCGTTCGACATATGTACGTATGCATACAAACTTGCTGGAAAACTAATTAAAAATGGCATCTTGTACGATAAGCTTGACCCATGGTTTGTTATCTTCTTGTTGTTTAGTTTCTCAATTCTACCATCATGCCGCACAATAATTATTCTTTCGATTCTTTATAAACATCCATATATGGTGGTTCTTTTGGGGCGTTTGGAATGAAATAAACGGAGCACCAACATCTTTCCAAAGCACGCAAAGGGACCTCAAAACTTGTTGCAAGTATCACAGGTTTCGTAAACCACCGTGAGGATCCCTCTTTGTTCTGAGGTTCTTTGGATGGCTAATAACTCCAGGGCGCAGAGTGTTTGATTAAGTTGGTAAGGCACCTATGTAAAATATAGGCTTAGGGCTGATAGAAGTCTCGACCATTTCTCGTGGGTATGTTTATTATGTATCCTGATACCCTCAAATCCCAGCACTGGCTATCTTATTTAAAATCAAATCAAATAGCTCAAAGTTCTATCTAATGTAAAACCTATGATCAACATGGAGGGAGCACCTAGCTAGACTTTGGAGAATTGTGTTCTAGCCCCTGGATACCATCAAGCATGGCAAGTAAGTACAGAAGAAAATAAGGCCAGTGTATATAAAGAGGAAGACAATTAAGAGGCTAGAGCACGGCCCAACAACCAGTGCGATAAAAAAAACACAAGAAAATGCACTGGCGTAATGAGATTAGAAATATCTCTTAAATCTCCGCTGAATAAGTACGCGTGGGAAATATTTGATGATCCAATCGCCTTTACTCTGGCACGAACGTATGTATACATGCTTACTTAGAATTTTTGAAACCGACCTCGTTGTACGAGAAACTTGATCCGTGGTCTGTGTTATCTTCTTGTTTTTCTAGTGGTGAATACATGCATATTCATCAACAAAATGTTCCTCAATCATGTCACCAAGCCGCACAACTATTCCTGGTTCCTTAGACATTTATAAGGGCTCCTTTGATTCATAGGATAGGAAAATTATAGAAATAGGAAAAGCATAGGATTGAGATGTCATCGCTAGTTGAATTAGATAGGAAGATGAGTTGTGTTTAATTGTGCCAAAGAAATTTTTTCATGAGGTATGACCTAATGTTTTATTCCTATAGAATTTGCACTACAAGATTCCTATAGGATTCATATAGGGTATGTCCATATGAATCAAACAACTAGTGTAGGAAAAAAAATTCATAGGATCTAAATCATACATAATTTTTGTATGAATCCTACGAATCAAAGAGGTCCTAATAGTTTGTTTTGGGCGTTTGGATTTTGGGATAAACAGAAGCGCCCAGATCTTTCGAAACAGAAAAAGGGACCTCAGAATTTTTGCGAAGATCAAAGCTCTCACAAACCACTGCGAGGATTCCTTATTCTCGTGAGGGGCGTAGTTATTAGATTAGATAACATGTCCCCATGTCCTGTGTTGCTCTTTTCAGCATTTCTAACTCGTCAAACGGATTCTCGTTTCACACGGCTAGGTGCATTGCTTCATTATTGAAACTATTCCTTGTATTCGTCTAGGCTTACAAGATAACAACTTCCACGCCCCAGAACATCTGTTCAAGCTGGTATAACAGACCTGCACAAGGTAGGCAGAAGTCTCTATGGTTTCATTTAGCCCTATTTTTCTTTATTTTGATATCTTGTAATCCCAACACTATCTACCTTGTTTGAAATCAAATCGCTCATAGTTCTGACTCACAAAAATCCTAGGATCAAAAAGGAGGGGGGACCTAGCTGGACTTCGGAGAATTGGGTTCTATCCCGTGGATACTATTAAGCATAGCAAGTAAGTAGTGATAAAAGAAATGTCAGTGCATATAAAGAGGAAGACAACTAAGATGCTAGAGCGCAGCCCAACAACCAGTGCAATTAAAAACACAAGGAAATGTGGTGACATCACAAATTTTTAAACATCTCTTAAATCTCCACTGAAAAGCTACATGTGAGTAATATTTGACGACATGTCCATCTTGGAACTGGAGATCCCAAACAATCGATGTATGAGAAACTTTACTTCGGTACACAAATGAATTATATGAGCAGAGTATAGTATGTATGCATACATGCTTGCTTATATTTAAACTGACCTCTTTGTATGAGAAACTTGATCCATGGTATGTTATCTTCTTGTTGTTTTTCTCAAAGTCGTACATGGTGAATACATACACATTCACCAACAAAAAGTCCTTCAATTCCACCATGTCGCACAACTATTACCGATTCTTTGAACATCCATTGTGGTTTGTTTGGGGCGTTTGGATTTTGGAATGAAAAGGAGCACCAAGATCTTTCGAAAGCAGGAAAAAGGAACTCAAAAATTGTTGCAAAGATCAAAAGCTTTCGCAAACCACAGTCGGGATTTCTCTTTCTTGTGGGGGCGTAGTTATTTAAACACCTGGTCCCCATCTTATGCGCAAACTCTTTTCGGTATTTCTAACTCATCAAATGGATTCTTACTTCACACACCTAGGTGGATTGATTCATTATTGAAGCTATCACCTGCCTTTATCTAAGCTTACAAGACAACAACTTCATGCACGTCCCAGACTTGTATGACATACATGTAAACTATCTGCACTGGACGGACATAAATCTCTGCGTTTTCTTTGTGTCCTGTTTTTATGTATCCTAATACCTTCCAATCCCAACATTTGCTACCTTGTTTGAAATCAAATAGCTTATTGTTCTAACTCACAGAAAACCTTGGATCAACAAGGAAGGGACACCTAGCTGAACTTTGGAGAACTGGGTTCTAGCCCGTGGATACTATCAAGCATAGCAAGTGAGTAAAGAAGAAAGGAAGGGCGGTGTATATAAAGAGAAAAACAATTAAGACGCTAGAGCACGTCCCAACAACCAGTGCTATAAAATACACAATGAAATGCACCGACATCGTGAACTTACAAATATTTATTACATATCCGCTGAAAAACTACAAGTGAGCAATATTCCAGACAGTTCTATTTTGGGACCAAGGATCGCAATTTTCGGTTGCAAAGGAACACATACATTGTACTCGTTACATATCACTCATTCTGACCGCTTTATTTCTTGGAGAAAATGAGCAGAACAAATAAGCTATTACGTAAAATTTATACCAATATAAACAAAAAAGGGGAGGGGCTGCTGGGCTGGGACCATAAGGCGCAGATTTCACTTTGTAACCTGAGCCATGATGTTACTTATGGAGCTAGCTTTCTCTTTAGCTGCCTCTGCTAACAAATCTTATACAAGTCGGACGCGAATTGTTAATACTCCCCCCTGGCCCTGAATACTTGCTGTGACTTTAGATAAAATGCAGGCTCTAAATACTTGTTGCAGCTTTAGTTAAAGCGATTTGCTAAGTAGTTTGTGCTTAGTCAAGTCCTACACTGTTTAATTGCATCATGATTCATATCTATGAGTTATAACTTGAGTTGCTTTTCAGTTGCAAGTGAAGTTGCAAATTAGATTCTTTCAGTTGCAAGTGATGATGCAACTGAGACAAATTATCCGAACGTTAGATTTGTCTCCTGATTCGTGTTTGCTGTCAGTTGCAACTCATGTTACCACCATTGGTGAAGCACGGAAATAATCTGTGGTGGGGCGACTAAACTCTTAGAAACTAATGCAAAAACCTAAAAGTAGTAATAAGACATTAGTGATATATATGATTGTAACACAATCACTTGAAAAATATAAACACATTTTATTTGATTATAATTAGAACCCACAAATATATAAAATTGTCATCTAAATGACAAATCTTTACTATTAAAAAAACTTTTAAAATTCTATCAACTAAGAGTTTTGAGTATCTCTCGTTCGATGCGCAACTCGGTCTTGATGATTTTTATCGTCGGGAAATATATTTCGGTTGTTATCGTCCCCACCGGTAAAAGCAAAGCCAATTCATCGAGCCGATAATGTCATCGGACGAACCATGATGTGCCTTTCAAATACCACGAAATATTTAAAGCCATTAATTCTCCATGTATGAATAACAAATATCCCAATGTTATCTTGTATATAATAAGGTTCATGATAAATCTATGTAAGTCAAGCAATCTTATTCACGTTGAACTTACAAAAGTGAGTCTATATTTTTTTATATCTCATTCTTGTTTTCGGTTCTAAGCCAATTTTACGCAGTGTTCACTAAACAAGCACAAATTTTTCATACGAAGTTTGTTTTTGATGTGTGACCACTTAAATTGTCCAGAAAAAACACGTTTATCTAAATGTAGTCATCAAAAATCAAGGTAGGGTGGCTGCCCTGCCTTGCACTAAGAAAGTTTCACCCTTAGTTACAACTGGGACTGACACGAATAGAAAAAAAATAGGTAAAGCATCGGCCAAAATGTATCTAAGTTTATTGAATATGTGGCAAGTATTTTAAGGCCCAGATGGAGTAGCGCAATGTGGAGTTCTGAATAGCAGTACAGCGCAGGTTCTGCAGTTTTTCTTGTACATGTGTATATATACAAGGTATACTGTCTGAGTACATGTGTGTAGGCAGCCCTGTAGCCTGTAGGTGTACATATGCAGCTAGCGGCGCGCTTTTCTTTCGCTGACATCGACGGCCTATCCACCATTCCACCCACCCACCGATCGATGATCATGTATGTCATGTGCTAATCGATCACACGCAGATGCATGAACACCAGGTACGAATTTGGTACGGATCGCGTATGTATGCATGATGCACCGGATTGTTTAGTTCGTTTGGTGACCACCCGTAGCTAGGGATCCTCTTGTCCATAACTGGACCAATCACGCCGCCGATCGGTGTAACTTCTTGCCGGGAGTGGCCGAGCATGTCACGAGCGCGCACAGTGCGGCGGCGCGCCGGCGCCGGACACGGACTGTGCGTGCACGCACGTACTCACGCACCGGACAAGTGGTGCTCTGGAGTAGCTAAGTTCTCGTGAATCGTGATAGATTATTGGTTAAGGTTTCTTCATTCTTCAGAGGAAAAAAGAACCAAGAAATGTTCCTAATTAGATATACTCCTACACGACGACCAGTCGAGCGACACATATTCCATCATCAACTGGAGACCTGGAGTAGTATACTTTGCATTGTAAACTAAACAAAAGCATCTATCAAGTTGATGTCATTTACATGTATATTTGCCACGCATGGCTAGATCACACACGCACGATGGGTTCAAACGACGATGGATTGCTTCAAGAGACGTCTCTTTAATCGATCTGGCCAGGTCACGGTGAAGGGCGACCAGGTGTGCATGCGCATGCATGTGGACCTAGAGCCATGGACCGTGTCAAAACCGAGCAAGGAGATTACAGTTTCGGCTATGAATACTGAATACAGAATGCCCCTGTTGGATCGCTGTGGCGTGGTCGATCGATCTAGCGTGTGCTTCCACGATTTTTTTTTTTTGCTAATCGTGCTTTGACGAGATATTTGAGTACTAGGTAGGAACCTGCATCTAAACTAAAAATGCATGGAGGCCAAATTATATGTAGTCTTTTATTTTCAAAAATTCGAAAAATATATTTTATAAAGTTTCAAAAATGGGAAAAAAATCATGGACGCAGTCAATGATATACGCTACAAACATGCAAAATTTTAATGTAAAATTCTTTGTATTATTAGTATAGTCAATAGTGCACATTTCATAACTATAAAGCCTATCAGATTTTATCATTTTTATGTAGCTCTGAATATAAAGAATTTATATTAAAACATTGCACACTTATAGGATACATCATTGGTTATATCAAAGTTTTTTTCCAAAATTCTCTGAAGCTTTATAATACTATAATTTTTGAAATTTTCAAAATAAAAAGGTACGTGCAGCGCAACCTCCATTTGTCCAGTCTTATGAGCTATGTATTAGGCTAGAAACCTGTTGGTGTAGAAAAATGGTTTGAAACATGTAACAAGCTAATTAAGCAGGTTTATTTCATAAATGAAACTCGTCATTGCCTGTCTTTCTTTATGTGTACAGTGTACTATGTATTAATCCACACTTTCTTTGGTTTTTTTTTTCTGTAGGCACTTTCTTTCTTAGAAAGTTGAAACCGTGTAGTAACTTCTCCGGCACTGCAAAATTATTGCCACCACGTGAACATTCTTTACTCCCGACTCTCTAGACTCTAGTCAATATACGGCGTCGTGCTTTAGATCCAGGACGCCCATCAACACGCTCACCCGCGCTGCACACGCATAAATCATGACATTTACTAGTACTTAATCCAGGTTTGTTTGCACAAAAAAGGGCGTTAACACAGGGAACAACACTGTAGTGGTCTGATTACAGTTCACTCCCCGTAGAAAAAACAATTACATTTCGGTGAGAGTTGCAAAGTGGACATCCCGTAAACTCGTACGTAGGTAAATAGAAATTGCACCTGCAGGTTGACTGACTGTTAGAACACATATATGAGAGTTTTTGTGGGCTCCTCCTCCTAGCTCTAAGTTTGCTCGTGATAAACTATATGGTCCTACATGTGAATTAAGCTTAGGATTCAACTAAAAAATTGTGATTACCTATAATATTACGGAATCAAACCTTAGGCTATTTATTTTCAGATACTCATCAGTGATCACCAGTGCGTTCAACGGGTCTAAAAGGACAAATTGGCAAACTTAACACTATGTTTGTCTCAACTAAAGTAAACCACAATTGTAAGGTAATCGGTTCACAGCGGGATTGTAGTGCAATCAAATTTTTTCCTATTTTGTTTTGTTCAACTTGGTAACGTAAACAAGGAGAAAAAAAAAGAAGCACTACCGATCAAGCACTGAAAGTGGATCGGCTCCTACTTCTCACGCCACGTTGCTAGCGCTCTTCCCTTGGTGCACCTTCTTCTGTCCATCAACAACGGCCACCAACATCGAACAGTGAAGGCCCCGGTGGTGACTGTTGCTCTTCCGGCGGTTGCTCCTCCCACTGCGACGCTTTGCTTTTGAAATAGAGGAAATTGGGAAGGAGATCTTCCGTCCCCACGGTTTTTAGCGCCGGCACACTGGTAATATCAGGGCAGAAACCAGGGAAGAAAGCGGTCTTCTTCAATGAAATCCCATTCCTTTTCACCCGCTGTATTTGATGGAAAGCGCATGCATGCAGCAAAACCGTGCATTGATAGAGCGCTACGATGCTCTCAATGATGAAAGTGAATTTAGATGATCCTCAACACGGGTTTTGTTCGATCACTTCCTCCCTTCGTTCAAATGCCAGGGGTTTGCCAGTTCTTGGGCGGGCGGTTCGTTCGAACCATCGGTAGTTTATCTGGTAAGGTGATCTATTTTTTTTTTGGGGGGGGAGGGGGGGGGGGGGTTTGGCGTAATCAGATTTGAGCTGGGCTAGAATCTGCTTACATTGTATCAGTTTACCGTCTAGGCCAACTAAACATGTTTACGGAAGAACCAAATTATGTTGTATAATCTAATAATGGCAAAAAATTGTCGAACCAAACACGTCCTAAAAGATTAGCGGAAAGATGCGAGAATACGGTTGCCGCCGAATTGGTATTACAATTTAACTGAGAATTCCATGGATTTCATTCCACACCTAACCTTAACTTCTTTTGGTACCCTGTACAAATTTACCAAATGAAATAATATCATCGATTCCATTCATTTCATTTTATTTCTACCTGATAAAATAAAATGATGATGGGTGCCAAACGAGCTTTAAAAAATTACTGCACTGAAAAGAAGTGATAATACGATCACATAGTTGTTTGGTCAACCAAAAAAAGAAACACGCAAGTGCGAGCACATGGATGACATTATAAAATTTACCAGTTGGCCAAGTAGACTGGCGCGCGCCGCTCCGACCCGGTCTCTCTCCACCGCCGAAGACCACCGCCGGCTAGCCAGATGTAATTAACAAGCTAACCATAAACCATCGACTAGTCTCCCAGCTTAATTTGAATCCCAGCGAGCGGTGTCGCTCCGTCACGGGCCGCTGGGCGCTAGCCTTTGTCTCCACGCCTGCTACCTCACTCGCCGGAATCCCACCAGCACATCCGCTGCTTTCGACAGAACAGCGAAAGTGCCTCGCGATTCGGGATTCGGAGCATCGTGCCGGATAAGATTTGGTGGGGCCCGGGACGGGACGGGAACGCTGTGCGTGGGTGGTGGGCCCGGCGTTTGGCTGGTGTCCAAGGAGAGGCCCGCACGTCTGCTCCCGAGCCGCCACGTGGACCGGGTCGTCCGGGGTGGGACGGCCGGCCGCTTTTGCTGTTGCGGGGAGAAGCCGCTTCCGGCTCATCATCATGGCCTGTGGAATTCTTTCGCTGAAAAATAAGGCATTTGAGTCATGAGCTATAGAGAAATATATTTTGCATTATTAAATAATGCATGAACTGTAGCCATACCCATACGGCCGTACATTATGTGCGCGTATCTATCTAGATTTACATCACATTTATGGGCATTAACATCTGTCCGTATATTTCCAATGGGACGCCTACATCGCAATCTATTATACTAGGCAATTTATTTATATATGACAGTATATCCTCAAAAAAAGTTATATACGGTAGTAAAAGATATCCTACATTTATATATGATAAAAGATATCATATATTAATGGTGTTATCTTTTCTAAATATATTTTAATTAATGCCCTATCTAAGCTAGGGTCTGGTCTCAGCTTGACGAGCCGAGCCTCAAAGTTAGCCCGATGCCTGGGCTGTTCTCGAGCTCCAATTTCGACCCAAGGACTCACCAGAAAGCCCAAAGAAACCCTAAATACACTAAATCCAAGATTTTGTACTAAAAACATAGGCTTAATAAAGTATTTGTAATATTTCAAAAAAATACTCAAACTAATATGGAGAAGCTATTTGGTCACATGTTTACGTCTAAGCCTGAGCTTGACAATTTTTAGGTCGAGGTTAATTTTAATGCCCAACTTGAAAATGCTAGTATCGTGGAATGCCCATGTTTATCCCCAACCATCATTGTCTTTCTTTCTATATCTAACGAGATGATCATGTTGCTCGTGCATGGAAATTCAACATCTGATGATCTCATCATATCCTATTGTCATTAGATGTTTTCTTTTGAACATTGTCATCATATGTGATCTTCCCTTTAACAAAGGTGTTATAACCGTTGGATCAAAATACAACAACGCCTAATTGAGTAATACCATAGAACCATGAACATCTTGTTCTCTTTATATGACGTACTGCCATGAGCAATATTGTACTCACCCGAAATAGCCTCTCATGAGCTATATATAAAATATTCTATATTGCTCAACTTGATTAATTAATGCGTGACCTGTAGCCATACGAGCGTATCTATCTAGATTTACACGATAGAGTTATGGGTGCATCTTTCTATACTTTCATGAAACACATTTATTCCCCTATCTATTATAGGCGATTTATGTATATAATATGGTAAAAGATATTGTGAATTAATGGGGTTTTCTTTTCTAAATATTCTGAATTAATGCCACACCTAGGCCAAGGTGTGGGCTCCACTTATCGAGCCAAGCCTACAACTTTGATAGATGGCTGGGCTAGGCTGGGCTAGGCGGGCTTGGCTCTAGTTTTCTACATGAAGCCTAACCGGAAAGCCCAAAAAACACTAAATTGTCAAAAGCATGACAAATGTATTTGTAATACACCAAAAATTACTGAAACTAACATAGAGAATCTATTTGTTCAAATGTTTCGAGCTAGTTACAAGATTGCCATTTTTTGGTTAGGGTTTTAAAACCCAACTTGAAAAATGACTGGCATGGGGAATGCCCATATACCTACCCCACCCATCATTGTCTTTCTTTCTATTTCTAACAAGACGATCATGCTATGAGTACATGGAAATTCAACATCTATTGATCTCGTCGTATCATATTGACATCTAATGTGAGCCCCCATACAAGACGTTATAACTATTGGATTGAAACACAACGTCACCTAATTGAACAATATCGTAGTGCCATGAACAACTTGTTTTATTTATACAATATTGCATTATATCTGTCCACTAATAGCGAGTGTCAAACAATATCTTTCGCCCTGGAAACGCACACTCCTTGCCCCGCATAAATGTTTCCGTTTGTGTCATCCACCGTCAAAAATCCAACTAGCCATTCCTACCAACCCACCTCTTATCTGAACCTCCAGCACAGACAACCACCGCAGAATTGTCGTCCTTCTTCCTCGCCATCTCGCCAATATCTCTCCGACACCCCGATTTCGCTCGAACCATGATCCAACTGTCTCCTCTTGCCACAAATGGCTCCATGGCCCCTCCACCATCCGCGAGCATCTCATGTAGATCTAGTGTTTCCCGAGATGGCAAACATGTAAAAAGTTGGATCACCGTCTTCCCCGATCTAGGATCTGGTGATATGGCGAACATGTGTGAGGGGTTAGCACAGATCCAGATATCTAGAGTCGCTAGAATTGGCTGATGAACCATCCCATCAGCTAGAGCAGCCGCCGACGCGCGTTATACCGTGGGCGGAAATTCCACAAGATCCGCACGAAAAAGCCATCTTAGGCACTATCACTTGTTGTTTGCTCATGTTTTGATTTCAGGTGTCCGCCACTCTTTGACGGAGATAGTGGATCCATACTGGTTGGTTTGCGCATGCCTTGATCTTTAGTCTACGGATCCGATGTGGTCGACGAAGATGGTAGGCAGACACAAAACAACCATTCTATGGTTTCCTTTTCTCCGTCAATAGTAACGGACCCTAAATTCAAAACCTAGGCAACATCAAGCCATAGTGCCTAAAATCTCGCCGCGTCCGACTAGTTCGTTGCGGCCTCTTAGCCACTTGGTTTCTCTAAGGTATTTCATTCTTTCCCGTCTTTTTTTCTCTCTCTTCCGCTCGGGCTATCTATGTTTTTTCTTTGAAAGCTCTATGTTTTATTTACATTTCACCAACTGTGTAATATTCTTTTTGTGTGCACCAAACAGTTATAAGAACTAAGTTATGAGTGCATAATCCAGGAAAAATCTTGATAGGAGAGGCACCAACATGCTGCCTAGCAATTTCCTCTTTTTAGTGCATTTTAGCGCACTAGTCTAATTTCCACACCCACCAAACACGAGGTTGCCATCCTCACAGTGCACGTCAGGCAGAAGTCGCAAGGATTAAAGTAAAACACAGACAAAGTCAGAGAGGGTTAGCAGTGGTTAACGATGTTACCTGCAGTTTTTTCTATCTTTGTAGTATTTTGTTTTAGACAAGAAAAGTGATAATCGTTGCGGAAGCAAGCAAGCAACGACCAGACCAAACAGAGAAGACACGGTCGCAATACAAAACTCATCACACAAGAAAGAGAGAGGAGGAAGAAGAGAGAGAAGGCGCGTGAGAGAGAAAACAAGGAAAGAAAAAGGGGAAAGAAAAAAGAGGAAAGAAAGAAGAGGAAACAAAAATAGGAGCCGGAGGCAGGCAGGCAGGAGAGGCGACGAGAGGAGGCGGAGAGGGAGCAGGCTCGCACGCAGCAGGCCACCAAGGGGGAAGAACAATAGCGAGAGAGAGAAAAAAAAACCATTTCTTGGAGGAGAGCGAGGGGGGAGGGCGGGATCGGCGTCGGAATTCCGGCGAATCGGCGGGATCCGGCCGGGATCTGCGCGGCGGATGAGGGGCCGGCACAATGAAATGGTCCACATTGCTCAGTAAGGTCGTCTTCGCTGGCCAGCCGCCGCCGCCGCCGCCGCCCGCCCCGGCGTCCCCGCTCAGCCAGCACAGCGACCACGCCGACGCCGCCACCCCGCGCCTCAGCTCCGCGTCCACCAGCGGGGGCAGCGGGCCCGCCGACGAACCCTTCGACGGCTACTCGCCCTCCTCCGCCGCAACCAGGTGGGTCCCACGCCGAATCAACCATTTACTGCCGACCGCCCCTGGTCCTGCCCACGCGATCTCCTGCCCGCGCTCGTTTTCCCGGCCGGGCAATGGCGATCGGATTTGGATTCAGGGAGCTTTCGATCGGGGGATGCTTGTTTTCCCCCCTTCATCTCTCTACGCGTTTCCCTCTCCTCCTCTGGAGATTTAGTTGGTAGATGCGGGATTGGGCATTAGATTACCATTTTCTACCCCGCGGATTGATTCACCTAATCACGTTTCTAGCTCAAGCTCACGGTATATCAGCTGCTGCAGCTTTTTTTTCGTTCCTTTGGTTTTGTCTTGCCCATGATGTTGAGCTGAGATGGGGGTTGTAAGAACCGTTAGCTGCATGGTCAATCCATGGTTTCCAATACGTCTCTAGTCTATCACCATGCCAGTTTGCCCCATTCGTTTCAGTAGAGAAAACTTGGAATGTTTTACTTGCTGTTACGATTGAGGCCAGCTCCATATACTGGAATGTTCACATTACCTATATGCCACTATGTTCTGGCTTTAAGATGGTGAGAATTGTCTTGCTAGAGTTATGCTCGTGTTTCCACTGGAAACAAGCTTCAACTATTAGATCGATATATTCCAACAGGATGGTTAGCATTCTCTGTGACCCCTTCTAATGAAGGCTGCTATGAATTACCACTGGGTAACCTGTTGGTAAGGGGTGAATAGTCTGATTGCTATGCACTATGTGAAACAGGGATAGCATCAGGACCTTTTGTTAAGATACTATCTGACCTGTGTCAGAGGTTTGTGCAGTGTAGATTTACCTGTTAGATATAATAGTTCTCTCTTTTACCTTTTAGACTTGCCTTTAACCTCTGCAGGTAATTGCTGTGTGTATGCGTAGTGCCACACTTCCACATAGTATGATTCTGATGCATGAATTCTACCTTAAAGCAGTGAAAGAAGCAATGCGGTCCTTCATTTGAAATATTGTTGAGGAATTTGGTTCTGCTGCTTGAAATGAATAATTATCTTTTTTCTGCAAAAGATATATGGGTTGTACTACATACTGCCATTCTTAGTAATTCTTCCTCTTGTAACTGCAGGGGAAAAAATGAACTGGAGTCAGACTTCAGAAGGTTCTGGGAAGAATTCCGCTCTTCCAGCTCTGAAAAGGTATCTTGCTTCTTCCATTTTGTCACCATACGGCTAGAACATCTCGCTAGTTTCTTACCCTAACACTTGTTTTTTTTTTTATTTCTCTGCGCAGGAGAAAGAAAGGGCCTTAAATTTGGCAGTAGATGTCTTCTGTAGACTAGTGAAGCAGCAGTCTAGTGTAGCTCAATTAGTTGCAAAGTATGACTTTCTATACTTTCAGATTCTATTTCACATTGCTTTGTTGTTAACGAGCTTTCTGTATGCGAGAATTCTCAGTGCATCTTTTTATTGATAGCCTTTCTCATGATTGCTACAGGTTAGTAGAAGCACATGTTTTTGCTTTCGTTATTGGAAGGGCTTTTGTTACTGATGTGGAGAAACTAAGAATCCACAGCAAAGGAAGATCGTTGCATGTTGATGATGTCATTGGCTTCTTTTCTGAGATCACAGAGGTTTGTCTTCATTATGTTTATATGGTGCATTTTCAAGACTTCAGGTGACCATACACTCTGACAACTCGTTTCCATGATCCAGCTTGGCATATGTCCAGGTTCAAACTTGTTATATGCAGTCGAAGTTCTCGTGACAGAGGTTTGTGCAGTTCCTTTTGTTAAGATACTGAGATACTGTTCTGTTTTCCATTTGTATTTTATTTCTTGCGATCTGTGTGTTCATATGGTGTTCAGTTTGATAGTGACTGGTATTGCAGTCCGCGTAAGGCTTTAACAGCTAATGTTAGGTGGTAGAGATTTCGATGCAGTTTGTTGTTGACACGAATATCATCACATGTGTCATACCAAATCATTTAAACTTTACTATAATGCTAGCAGCTACTGATAATGTGTCTATTTCCCTTTGCAATGCTGTTTTTAGCAGAAAATTGGATTGTTACTTTGTCTATCTGTCAGTGCACTGTCTGAGCTATTGGGTGGGGGATTGAAAATGATTCTAAGTTTGAAGTAAAAAGAAGCTCATCCCTGTTACTGCAAACATTGTCAAAACAATGCTTTATACTGTTGTACTCTATGGCGCCACTTCATTATTTTGCCAATGTTTTTCTTTTCTAATATTTGCCAGTGGATGTTTTGAAGGGCGTCATATTGCTAAACAATAAGTAACCAAGCTTAATGTTTGGTATTATATCGCTGTTCCAGTACAATCGCATAGATTAATGTAACAAAAACAACATTCTAGTTTCCAGTTTTAACTTCTACAGTGTATTCAAAATTGTAGCATGAATTAAATAGTATGAAAGAACAGGCTTATCTTTCTGATAAAAAAAACTTAGCTGGAATAAGGTCTTCCAAAGCTGAGGTCTGGTATTTCAAATTTATAATAAAACAGCATGTGCCAAATGCTCAGAGCAACTTGCATTTCATGTTTAATTTCTTTGTTGCAGACTATTGATAAGCAGCCTTTGTTGGACTCTGGTATTTTGTGCTGCCTGATATATATCCTCAATTCCCTATTGAGTTCTGATGAATCCTGCAAAAAAATTTTACCTGTTGGGAGAGAAGGATCAACAAGTGAGAAGAATAAAGATTGGGGTCCGATGCAATCTCGCCGGCTTGAGGTAATTCCCATAGACAGAGGACTTCCTTTGCAAGATTTCGTAGTTGTGGACATATGCTGGGGCTAAATCATAGCTTGTTAACTTGTATTGCTGTACTTTGGGTATTGTCCTCTTGAATGTTCTTAAGGTCATTACAAGTCCTTTGCTTTATGTTCAAAAACGTGATATGATTATCCAATTTATTACTTTCATTTGTCATCTTCAATTTTGGTTTGGACTTCATTTCTTGTTCTTATTCTATGAAGATTGAGGGAAGTGTGGTGCATATAATGAAGGCACTAGCGAGCCATTCATCTGCTGCACCAAGTTTAGTTGAAGATGATGCTCTACAGCTTCTATTCCACATGGTTGCAAATGGTTCAGTGTCTGTATTTTCTCAGTTCAGGGAGGGTCTTGTTCCTCTCCACACAATTCAGCTTCATCGCCATGCGATGCAGGCAAGTCGATATGATGCAGCATTATCTATAGATTTTCCTCTCAGATGACATGTTACTAAATGTAAATTCACAACCAAACAGGTTCTTGGTCTTCTTCTCGCAAATGACAATGGGACTTCTGCAAAGTACATAAGGAAGCATCAGTTGGTACTTTCTTTATCTCTTCAAAGTGGATGGAAGTATTCCAATTTTGTTGTTCTGTCGTTGTGGACTAGTTCATTTTAAATGGCTCATTGCCACCAAATACCATGTAAAAAAGTGTCCTCAGTCATTTAGTCCTGATTTAAATCTCTAGCTGAAACCTGCTGTTTTGTACTGATATTTCATGGCAAATGATAGAACTCTTCAAGAATACAATACTTTACTGAAGCATCTACAATAGATAATTACATTTTTTGGTGTATGTGTGTGCATGCATTGTTACATTTATTCTTTTGCAGATATTCCTGATTACTCTATTGACACATTATTGATTATGCCTTTTAGATTAAAGTACTCCTTATGGCCGTGAAAGATTTCAAACCTCAAAGTGGTGATGCTGCTTACACCATGGGCATTGTGGATTTGTTACTGGAATGCGTTGAGCTATCCTACAGGCCTGGTAAATCAATAGACTTTTTACCATTCCCACGTGTCTCTTCCAATAATAGAATAGATGGGTTGATTCAAAATTCTCATTGTTTACAAAATGTTCAGTTTTGCTGCGCGCTAATATTGCGACTTTCCGTTGAAATTGCAGAGGCTGGATCTATTAGGCTCAGGGAAGACATACATAATGCTCATGGTTACCAGTTCCTTGTCCAGTTTGCTCTTACACTATGCAGCTTACACAAAATTCAGGCTCAGCAATCATTGACCATAGTATCCGAAGAGGATGGATCGGATCCATCCCACAGATTAGAACAAGATAGATTTCCATGTGACCTTTCACCTCAACTGTCGCGGTTGCTTGATGTTCTTGTAAATTTGTCGCAAACTGGACCCTCTGAAGATTTTGTTGGTAAAAGTATGAAATCTTCTCATGGGAAGGGAACAGGTCACAGCAGAAGCCGGACTCCCTCAGCCGAGAAGTTTTCAGACGATGTTTTGGAAATTAGTAGTCCCAAGGTAAAAGATCTTGAAGCTATTCAGATGCTACAGGACATTTTTCTGAAGGCAGACAACTTGGAAGTACAAGCTGAAGTTCTCAATAGAATGTTCAAGATTTTCTCGAGCCATCTTGAAAACTACAAGCTGTGTCAACAACTGCGAACTGTCCCACTTTTCATCCTAAATATGGGCGGTTTCCCTGCAGCACTTCAAGAGGTCATCTTAAAAATTCTAGAGTATGCAGTTACTGTTGTAAACTGCATTCCGGAGCAGGAATTGTTATCACTCTGTTGCTTATTGCAGCAACCAATTTCAACCAGTCTTAAGCATACAGTACTCTCTTTCTTCATAAAGCTCCTCTCCTTTGATCAGCAGTACAAAAAAGTTCTCAGGGAAGTTGGAGTTCTGGGAGCATTGTTGGATGACTTGAAACAAAACAAGCTTTTCTCTGGAGACGAGCAGCAAAGCAAGATCTTTTACTCTCCAGAGATTAAGCCTAACACAGATGATTTTCAGAAAACTGTGGACAACAAAGACTCCATTCTTTCACCGAAGTTAATGGCTTCTGGTTCCACAAAATTTCCCATGTTTGATCATGAAGGTACAATTACTGTTGCCTGGGATTGCCTTTTTTATCTGCTGAAGAGAGCCGAGACTAACCAGCAATCGTTCCGATCTTCCAACGGAGTCAACACCATTCTTCCTTTCTTGGTATCTGAAAGCCACAGATCTGGCGTGCTACGGCTATTGTCATGCCTGATAATTGAAGATTCTCTTCAGGTTTGTGCTCTTGCCTTTTTTTTTCTCCATCTGGAATCATTTTATTTTAGGGTCCTAAGTTTTTTGGGCCTAAGGGGAGCACACACACACAAGTTTTAAGCACCTTTGCTTACCACGTGACTTGTTTGTTTCAACTGTGTGCTATATAAGTGAACTCTAGCAGCATGCCAGGTGAACTGTGATTTCTTTAACATGTGAAAACTTGCTCTTTTCAGGCTCATCCAGAAGAAATAGGATCACTAATTGAAATCTTGAAGAGTGGGATGGTATCAACCTCACTGGGTTCTCAGTGCAAGCTTGACAATGATGCAAAGTGTGATACATTCGGTGCTTTGTGGCGTATTCTTGGGGCAAACAGTTCAGCACAAAGAATTTTCGGAGAAGCCACTGGTTTTTCTCTGCTACTTACAACACTTCATAGTTTCCAGAATGAAGGTGAAAATGAGGAGTCTGAACCATCCTTGTTTACTCACATGAAGATCTTTGGTTTTCTGATGCGAGCTATGACAGCTGCCGTATGCAACAATCCTGTTAATAGGATAAGGCTGCACACAATCCTGTCGTCGCACACTTTCTATGATCTTCTCTCTGAGTCTGGGTTGCTTTGTGTGGACTGTGAAAAACAAGTTATCATACTTTTGCTCGAGCTTGCACTTGAGATTGTTCTTCCTCCCACCAGCAACCTGCAGATAGAGAGCATCTCATCTGAAACTTCAGAGGACGAGCCAGGTTTCTTATCTGCGACCTCGTTTGGACTTCCAAGGCTTGATGGGGAACGAGCCTATAATGCCAGTGCAGTTGTCGTATTGATCCGATCCTTGCTAACATTTACACCTAAAGTTCAACTGGAGTTGCTGAGATTTATTGAGAAGCTAGCAAATGCTGGTCCCTTCAACCAGGAGAATTTAACTTCTGTTGGTATGGACATAAGTTCTTGTTACCCTTTCTTTTCTTGTAACTCTGGTTGATGAGAGTCCCCTTATGTTTCTATTGCCCTTTTTGGTATGCAGGTTGTGTTGGTCTTTTACTTGAGACAATCAACCCATTTTTGGAGGGTTCGTCTCCTATTCTCAATCATGCTTTGAGAATTGTTGAAGTGCTAGGTGCCTACAGGTCAGTTATACTACGTGAAATTCCATTGCTGATCTCGTTGCACTAGCTCTTGTCCTTTGATTTTGTCTTACATTTTGTTTTGTTTCAGGTTGTCTTCTTCTGAACTAAGACTTCTTGTGAGATATATACTTCAGCTGAAAGTTAAGCGTTCAGGTCATCTTTTTGTTAATATGATGGACAAGCTAATTCAAATGGAAGATGTCAGACAAGGAGATATATCTCTAGCCCCTTTCATTGAGATGGACATGAGCAAAGCAGGCCATGCATCCATTCAGGTGTCATTAGGAGAAAGGACATGGCCACCTGTTTCTGGATACTCTTTCGTTTGTTGGTTCCAGTTTAGGAACTTCTTTAAAAGCCATTCTAAGGAAACAGAAAAAACATTAAAAGGGGCTTATGGTAAACGGAGTGGACAAGTTTTGCGCATCTTTTCTGTGGGTACAGTGGATGATGCGAACACGTTTTATGCAGAACTTTATCTCAATGACAATGGTGTTTTTACTATAGCCACAAGCAATTCGAGTTCATTGTCATTTCCTGGTATTGAAATGGGAGAGGGGAAATGGCATCATCTTGCAGTTGTTCATAGCAAACCAAATGCATTAGCTGGCCTGTTTCAAGCTAGCGTAGCTAGCATTTACCTTGATGGAAAGCTGAGGCACACTGGCAAGCTTGGATACTCGCCATCCCCCTTTGGTAAATCTTTGCAAGTAACACTCGGTACACCTGCTATCCGTGGCAAAGTTTCTGACCTATCATGGCAGCTCCGCTGTTGTTACCTTTTTGAGGAAGTCTTGACACCAGGGAGCATTTGTTTCATGTATATTCTTGGACAAGGTTACAGGGGATTGTTCCAGGACAGTGATCTTCTGAGATTTGTCCCTAACCGAGCCTGTGGTGGGGAGGTAATGGCGATTCTTGATTCATTAGAAGTGGAAGTAGCTGTACCATCAAGCAGCCAGCGCATTGATAGCTCAATGAAGCAAGGGAGTTTTAGACTTGAGAGCAGTGGCATTGTATGGGATATGGAAAGGTTAAGAAATCTCTCCTTGCAATTGTCTGGGAGGAAGCTAATATTTGCATTTGATGGAACATCTTCAGATGCTTTTCGTGCATCCGGGACTCTTTCCTTGCTGAACCTTGTTGATCCAACTTCTGCTGCTGCATCCCCAATAGGAGGTGCGTGAACTTCCAATTATTTAATTTATGTTTTATCTTTGTCATTTCGTTGGAGTATGTCAATATTGAAATAGCGCTTCACATTGACAGGTATACCACGATATGGACGTCTAAGTGGTGATGTTTACGTGTGTAATCAATGCACAATTGGTGACACTGTTCAAACTGTCGGAGGAATGCCTGTTGTGCTTGCTCTTGTTGAGGCTGCCGAAACTAGGGATATGTTGCATATGGCACTGGAATTGCTTGCATTATCTCTTCAGCAGAGCCATCAAAATGTGAAAGACATGCAGGCCTTGAGGGGCTACCATCTTCTTGCTCTTTTCCTGCACAGGAGAATGTCATTATTTGATATGCAATCTCTTGATATCTTCTTCCGGATCGCGGCCTGTGAGGCTTCATTTCCCGAGCCACAGAAATCAAATATAAAACGAACATCGAGCTATGCATCTGGAATCTCACCAGAGGCCAGTCTTGATGAACTTAGCCTACTCAAGTTTGGTGATGATGTGTCTTCTGGTGGATCACATGGAGATCTAGATGATTTTTCAGCTCAAAAAGATTCATTTAGCCATCTGTCCGAGCTTGAAAATGCTGACTTAGCTGGTGAGACTTCTGAGTTCATAGTCTTGTCAAATGCTGATATGGTTGAGCATGTTCTCTTGGACTGGACTATATGGGTTGGTGCTCCTATATCAGTACAAATAACTCTTCTTGGGTTTCTTGAGAGGATGGTATCAATGCATTGGTTTAGGAGCCACAATCTCACAATATTGCGTCGGATTAATCTTGTGCAGCATCTTCTTGTTACTTTACAACGTGGTGACGTTGAAATTCCTGTGTTAGAGAAGCTAGTTGTGCTGCTTGGTGTCATCTTGGAGGATGGTTTTCTTGCTTCTGAGTTGGAGCTCGTTGTAAGATTCATAATCATGACATTTGATCCTCCAGAACTTACGCCAAACCGCCAGATTGTCCGGGAAGCTATGGGAAAGCATATTATCGTGAGGAATATGTTACTGGAAATGCTCATTGATCTACAAGTAACAATAAATGCTGAAGAGTTGCTGGAGCAATGGCATAAAGTTGTTTCATCTAGATTGGTCACATATTTCCTTGATGAAGCTGTGCATCCGACAAGTATGAGATGGATCACGACTCTATTAGGAGTTTGCCTTACATCATCTACTACATTTGCTCTGAAATTTCGTACAAGTGGCGGTTTCCAAGGGTTGAATCATGTGCTTCCAAGCTTTTATGATTCTCCTGAAATATATTATATAATCTTCTGTTTGGTTTTTGGGAAGCCTGTTTATCCTCGAGTACCGGAGGTCCGCATGCTTGATTTTCATGCTCTTATGCCAAGTGATGGAAACTATGGAGAACTGAAGTTTGTGGATCTATTGGATACCGTTATCGAAATGGCAAAAGCTACATTTGATTCATTTATTATGAAGTCTATGCTTGCACACCAGAATAACAATCTTTCACACCTCAATGGCACCTTGGTTGCGGATCTTGTGGAAGCAACATCGGACATGGGAGGAGATCTTCAAGGAGAAGCTCTGATGCATAAGACATATGCCGCAAGATTAATGGGTGGTGAAGCAGCAGCACCTGCTGTTGCTACTTCAATATTGCGGTTCATGGTTGATCTGGCAAAGACGTGCCCACCATTCTCTGCTGTTTGCAGGCGGCATGAATTCCTAGAAAGTTGTGTTGACCTATATTTCTCATGTGCAAGGTTGGTATGATGTGCATATATCAAGTTACCTGGTGTCCTGGATGTTCAAACTGACCTTCCTTTTGTTGTACAGGTCCCATTGTGCACTGAAGATGGCAAAAGATCTAACAACTGCAACAACAGATGAGAAGAATATGAATGATGATGACAATGAAAGTTCAAAAGATACCTTCTCATGTTTGCCACAGAATCAGGAACGATCTGCAAAAACTTTAAGTGTTGCAAGTTTTCCTCAGGAGCATAAAAGTACCAGCTCAGGAAGCACTGACGTGCAGAACTCTTCTGATAATGGTGAAGTAAAAGCAGATAGCTCTCCCAATGAGGAGCTCAACCCTAAGATTATCAATGGGGAAGCAAACCAAGCGTTTCAGAATGCTCATGATAAAGGACAGTTATCAGCTGTGAGATCAAATGGCATGGGTGATTCTCACCAACTAGCTGATTCGCCCAGCTCGGTCTCTATGATTAACACTGGATCCCCTGTTTTATCTGAGAGATCGACTCACAAAGCAGCAAGCACCCCTACTGCGTCTCCCATGGCCCCATTCACTTCTTGGGCTGGTAGCTCAGGATCATATACTGATGGTAGACACCTAACAGCCTCTCCTTCCATGTCTTCAACTATATCTGCGATGGACCTTGATTCATCTCCTGATCTGAAGACAAGCATTCATGGATCACCTGCAGTGAACACATTCTTCCCAATCAGTTCCAAGCTTCTGCTTGACATAGATGATTTAGGTTATGGGGGTGGCCCTTGCTCTGCTGGAGCCACTGCCATCCTTGATTTCATTGCTCAAATCCTCGCTGATATTATCTCCGAACAGTTGAAAGCAACACTCTTTATTGAGAGCATTCTTGAGTCTGTGCCTCTGTTTGTAGATGTTGATTCTGCTTTGGTTTTTCAAGGCTTGTGTCTAAGCAGACTGATGAACTTCCTTGAAAGAAAACTCTTGCTTGATGACGACGAAGATGGGAAGAAACTCGACAAGAGCCGCTGGTCTGTCAACTTGGAACCACTTTGCTGGCTGATTGTTGATCGTGTATACATTGGCTGCTTTCCAACCCCACTCGGTGTACTGCGAACTCTAGAATTCTTGATGTCAATGTTACAGCTTGCCAATCAAGACGGCCGTATTGAAGACGCAGTACCTTCAGGTAAAGGTATTTTATCCATTGCTCGAGGTACCAGGCAACTTGATCCCTACATCCATGCCATATTGAAGAACACAAACCGGATGATAATGTACTGTTTCCTGCCAACATTCCTAAAGAATCTCGGGGAAGATGACCTGCTGGCAAATCTGGATTTCCTAACGGAAACAGGGAGAAATTTAGCTTCTAAACCTCCCCAGGAAGATTATGCTGTTGATATTTGCACCATTCTTCAGCTTTTGATTGCCAACAAGAGATTGGTTCTTTGCCCAAGCAATGTTGATACTGATCTGATGTGCTGTTTCTGCATAAATCTGATGGCACTTCTTCGTGACAAGAGATTAAGTGCTCAAAACTTAGCGGTGGAT
Source organism: Lolium rigidum (assembly GCF_022539505.1). Lineage (NCBI taxonomy): Eukaryota > Viridiplantae > Streptophyta > Magnoliopsida > Poales > Poaceae > Lolium > Lolium rigidum. The sequence continues at coordinate 374,919,083 of NC_061510.1, forward strand.
TTACTTAAATACCTGGTAGTGCACCGGCGTCCATCTCTCGAGGACCTGCTAGTTTGTAAGCCTAACCAAGGGCAACAAACGGACATCCTGCATGGAGGGCTTGACAAATTACTGACTGGGAGTACATCAATGTTTTTTGAGTGGCTTCAGAATTCTCAGCAAACAATTAGTAAAGTGCTAGATCAGTGTGCTTTGATAATGTGGGTTCAATACATTACTGGCTCAGCAAAATTTCCTGGGGTCAGAATAAAAGGCATGGATGTCAGGCGCAAGAAAGAGATGGGACGGAAATCACGTGAAATTGTAAAATTAGATGCAAGGTTCTGGGAACAGATAAATGAACGGAGGTATAATCTTGATTTGGTCCGTGATGTGATGTCGACAGAGCTAAGAGCAATTCGTCAAGACAAATATGGGTGGATATTGCATGGAGAAAGTGAGTGGCAGAGTCAAGTTCAACAGCTTGTACATGAAAGAGGTATTTTCCCCATTCGCCAAGTATCCACAGAACCTGCATGGCAGCTATGTGCAGTTGAAGGACCATACAGAATGCGGAAGAAACTTGAGAACTCCAAATTTAAGTTAGATACTATTCAGAATGTTCTAACCTGCAGTCTTGGGTTTGATGATGTTACTGCGGCCAAGAAAGAGGATGGAGACATGTTGATGACATCTGGGTCAGATACAATGTCGGGATTGAATCTTTTGACCTATGAAACTGAGCAGAGGGAACTTGATGCTGCTGATTTCACTTCTTTCAAAGAGGACGATGACATATTCAAAGGAGGAAGCACAATGTCACCTCCAGTTGGCTGGACTGATGATAAAAGCAGCATTAATGAGCAGAGTCTTCACTCTGCGAATGATTTCGGAGCAAAATCAAGTTCCTTTTCTTATCACATGTCAGAGAGTGCCCAAGGTAAATCTGAGTTTAATTCACCAAGACAACCACCTTCAGTTAAAGGTACTGATACAAGAACCTCAGAGGATAAATCGGAAAAGGAGTTGCTTGACAATGGAGAATATCTCATCAGACCTTATCTGGAACCTTCTGAAAAGATTAGGCATAAATACAATTGTGAACGTGTTGCTGGTCTTGACAAGCACGACGGGATATTTCTAATTGGGGAGCTTTGCTTATATATCATCGAGAACTTTTACATTGATGATTCCAATTGCATTTGCGAAAAGGGTGATCAAGATGAGCTCTCTGTCATCGATCAGGCTTTAGGTGTGAAAAAGGATATAATGGGAAGCATTGATTCCCAGCAGAAATCACCTGCACCATGGGGTGCAACTGCAAATATTTCACTTGGTGGCAGAGCATGGGCATACAATGGAGGTGCTTGGGGTAAGGAAAAACTTTGCAGTAGCAGTAACCTGCCTCATCCATGGCACATGTGGAAGCTTGACAGTGTCCATGAGCTCCTGAAACGTGACTACCAGCTTCGTCCTGTTGCAATCGAGATTTTCAGTATGGATGGATGCAATGAGCTTTTAGTTTTCCACAAAAAGGAGAGGGAGGAAGTTTTCAAAATTCTGATTGGCATGAACCTCCCGCGGAATAGCATGTTTGTATTCTTAATCCTTTGCAGTTACATACACACATTTAATTCGTTGCACAATTGCTTATTTGATCACTTCATAGTTCTTACTAGGTAGTACAACTGAAATTAGTTACAAACAACGAAGTAGGGGTCTGTACAAAAAAGAATCATTGTAGCTATAGTGGCATGAAAGGTCATAGGTCAGTTCATATCCTCCTCCTGGGGAAGTGGCACCCATGTTTCAGCATTTTAGTTTTTTTTTCTGTGATTTCAGTATTTAGGCCTGTAGGTTAGAAATCATCTTGGAATTGATGCCCAGAAAAATGGTCACTACCGGTTCCTGTGTTTCCTTGGTTAGCATGGTAGGTTTAATAACTTTTCAAACACGATTGGGCTGGGAACTGGCTAGTGTTTTTTACCAAATATTGATATATATCGAATTATTTTTTTAGTAGCATAATAAATAGTATTCTTGGTAACATAACATGACAAGTGGGCCTATGCGGTCAAAACCTGTCAGGCAGCTGTAAAACCATGTAAATTTGCAAGATCTGGGTCCTTGATTGGGAACTCTTGGTATAGCAGTCACAGAGTTCCAAATGTTCTTATTGCCTCTGTTGGATACAGGTTGTGATTAAAAGCGTAAATTTGTAGATAGATGTGCATTTCAGGCTGCATGATATAAATATGAAAGGCTTTGTTAATTCACCAGAGCTTTTTGGCTATCTATTTACCTAATACATGGTTTCTTATAATAGCTCGGGAAACAGTCAAAGGATTTTAGCTTAAGTTGTATAATTTAGCATTTTAATGCTTTCAGTTATCACTCTTACTTACCATTAGGATGTTTGAGTACAGGAACTTGATAATAATACACAAAAACATGACTTTTTGCAGGTTGGATACGACAATATCAGCTTCCTCTAAACAGGACAGTGGTGAGGGGAGCCGTCTTTTCAAAATCATGGCAAAGTCGTTCTCCAAACGGTGGCAAAGTGGAGAAATTTCCAACTTCCAGTATCTGATGCATTTAAATACACTTGCTGGTCGAGGGTATAGTGACCTTACACAGTACCCAGTATTTCCATGGGTTCTTGCAGATTACAACAGTGATACCTTAGATCTGACAAACCCGCAGACGTTTCGTAAGCTTGATAAACCAATGGGATGTCAAACAGAGGGAGGAGAAGAGGAATTCCGCAAGAGGTTTGTCTATTTAACACCCTTTTGTTTCTTTTTTAATTGAGAACCCCCTACTGTCTTCAGTGTTTCTAAACATCTAACACAATTGAATAATCTCTCGCGGTTCTTTCAGATATGATAGCTGGGATGATCCTGATGTACCAAAGTTCCATTATGGTTCTCATTATTCAAGTGCTGGGATTGTCCTTTTCTATCTCTTAAGGCTTCCTCCCTTCAGCATGGAAAACCAGAAATTGCAGGGTGGACAATTTGACCATGCAGACCGGTTATTCAATAGTGTGAGAGATACATGGTCAAGCGCTGCTGGTAAGAGCAACACATCAGATGTGAAGGAACTCATTCCGGAGTTCTATTATTTGCCTGAGTTTTTGGAAAACCGATTTAATCTGGACCTGGGGGAAAAACAATCAGGAGAGAAGGTATACTTCCACATAAGTGAAATATTTTTGCGCTGGGTGTACTGATAATGCCCTAACCAAATTTCATCTTTGTTGCAGGTCGGTGATGTTGTTTTGCCACCTTGGGCTAAAGGTAGCACCCGAGAATTCATTAGGAAACACCGGGAAGCCCTGGAATCAGACTTCGTATCTGAGAATCTGCATCACTGGATTGATCTTATTTTTGGATATAAGCAGAGAGGAAAGGTATATATCTTCTCAGATCTCTGCAATTTCTGTTTCCTCTTGGCCCTAATAATGTTGCCACTTCCATCAGTGTGACAACACAACACAAATACGTTTATGGTTAAATCAGGCATATCGTCTCTGTTATAGGAAAGCTGGATAAATTTTTTGTTTACCATGGAACCTGAGATGTAATTTTGACCATTGATTTCAATGGTGTTATGCGGCCATATTGGTAGAGAACTTATTTTGTATTTGCAAACAGTAACCTGTTGTGTGAACTGAGGGAGTGATTTGTAATCTGAAACAGGGTGTTCCATATTTCACTTTCTGACTGTTACTCCTGTTGACTAGCTGGATTTCTAATGGCTATTTTCTTTTGTGTATGGCAGGCAGCTGAAGATGCCGTCAATGTTTTCTATCACTACACATATGAAGGCAATGTTGATATAGATGCAGTATCAGATCCTACAATGAAGGCTTCGATACTGGCACAGATCAATCATTTCGGACAGACCCCCAAACAGTTATTCCAAAAAGCCCATCCACAGCGACGGACCGATAGGAAAGTTCCTCCTCATCCTCTACGCTACAGCGCTTATCTTACACACCAAGAAATTCGAAAAACTGCATCAGCAGTGTCCCAGATTGTGAGCTACAATGATAAGATCCTAATTGCTGCAGCAAACAGCCTGCTCAAACCAGTAACTTATAATGAGTACATCTCATGGGGATTTCCTGACCGCAGTTTGAGAATATTGACCTATGATCAGGATAGACTTCAATCAACACATGAGAACCTTCATGGTGGTAGTCAGATACAGTGCACTGGAGTGAGCCATGATGGCAACATTCTCACCACAGGTGGTGATGACGGAGTAGTCGCGGTATGGAGATTTGTCAAAGATGGCATTCGTCGTCTCTTGAGAATGGAGAAAGCCCTGTGTGCTCACACGGCCAAAATAACATGTGTCTATGTCAGCCAGCCTTACTCGTTAATTGTCTCAGGCTCTGATGACTGTTCCGTCATCTTGTGGGACCTGACAAGCCTTGTATTTGTGAAGCAGCTACCTAAGTTCCCAGCATCAGTGTCTGCGTTGCATGTAAACAACCTCACTGGTGAGATTCTGACTGGTGCCGGTGTTCTTTTTGCTGTTTGGACCGTCAACGGAGACTGTCTTGCTGTGGTGAACACCTCTCAGCTTCCTTCTGATCTCATCTTGTCAGTGGCGAGCACCACACACTCAGACTGGCAGGATACAAACTGGTACGTGACAGGTCACCAAAGTGGTGCTGTCAAGGTATGGAAGATGGTTCACTGCACGTCTGATGAAGCAGCAGACAGCAAAAACAAATCGCCGACAACCACCTTTGGAGGGCCGGGCCTGAATGGCCAGACACTGGAATACAGGCTACTCCTTCAGAAGGTTCTCAAGTCACACAAGCACCCGGTCACTGCCCTTTGTCTAACACCCGACCTGAAGCAGCTTCTGAGCGGGGATGCCAGTGGTCGCTTGTTTTCATGGTCACTGAAAGATGACAGCTTTAAGGGTTCATAGCAATAGAGAAATCAGGATTCACCTGCACATATCGAAAGCAATTGATTAGATTATATCTGGTAAACTGACAAGCATCTGCTTGTGCTGACAACAAGAGCACAGGGTTGGGCTCGGCTTGCAGAAACGTGCCATATGGAGACCCCTCTCGACGCGCAGGCCATTGGATGATGTAAGGCCAAATACAACTGAAACACATTGAAAGGGGGAAGAAGCGAATGAGGCGATCGAGGCATCGTTGTGCTGACAATATAATCTTATACTGTGCATTATGTGCTGGTTCTACCTCCTGCTCTTGTATTTTTTCAGGAGAAAGAGTTCCATGGGGGTAGAGGCCAGTGTTTGTAAAGTGTGTATAGGATGTTTTGGTAGGGGATGGTTGCTGGTTGGGTTGGACGATGATGTTGTATTGTCACTATGCTTTTGTTTGGGGATGGATGCAAGGGAAGTGGTGTTAGGTTCTTTTTTCTTTAGTTTTTCTTTTTATCCCCCGAGAAGTGGTGTTGTTCATTCATTGACTAGGTGTAATTTGAGCACCCTTCTGTTCACTTGAGATCATTGCACATACATGCAAGAGATTTTGTCCGCCAAAGTGATGCACCTATCTCCTCCATCCATAAAAAGATGTTGGAGATTTGTCTAAATTTCGATTTATAGTGCCTTCATCCATAAAAGGATGGTGGAGATTTGTCTAAATTTGGATGTATATATAACTGTAGACAAATCTCCGACATCTTTTTATTGATAGAGGTAATATATAACTTTTCTTTTTCTCCACCACAGGTTAAAACACATATTGTTTTGTAGTAGAGCCCACAAACTTGCTAGGCAAACCAAATCAGTATGTTTATATTACAAAGAATAAAACTAATGAGGATAAAGTATATGCTAATATTAACCCACTTGCATATCCACACGGCAATGGCCAAGTGGAAAGAACTCATTGAACCACTTGAAAAGACGCCGGGGTGCTGGCTCGATGAATCGCCATCAGTGCTGTGGAGCATAAGAACAACACTAAACCGGTCTACCGGATATACACCATTCTTCATGGTCTATGGAGCAGAAGCGGTAATACCAACCGACATTATCCATGACTCACCACGGGTTCAGCTCTATACCGAAGAAGAGGTAAAGGAGGCCCGAGAAGATGATGTTGATTTGCTGGAGGAACAAAGAGAGATGGCTTTGGCAAGATCAGCCATATACCAGCAGAACCTAAGACGTTATCATAGCCGGAAGGTTAATCCAAGAGTGTTCCGGGAAGGGGACTTGGTGCTACGCCTGGTGGAGCGCACTGAGGGGCACCACAAACTCTCGCCTCCGTGGGAGGGACCATTCATTGTGAGCAAGGCTCTGCACAATGATGCCTATTACTTGATCGACGCACATGAATCAAAGAAGGGAAAGGCGGACAAGTCCGGAGAGGAGACCAAGCGCCCATGGAACATAGCTTTGCTGCGCCCTTTCTATTCCTGAAGATGTGATGTAAGGCGTTCCTTTTTGTACCTTATTTGCTATGAATAAAAGATGCCGGCACCTCGAATGAATCTCGGGGACTGCCTCTACCAAAGTTGCATGCAATGTGTTTATTTTTTCTGTTTACCGGTTTGGCTGTTGGAGAATTTCTTTTCCGGTTTAGTAACGTGCTAAACCCAAAGGATTCTTCAACTCTGCTGCTGTCCGAAACCCGGCTTCATGGCAAGCAAGATAAACCGGAAGGTTTTTAGCACGTGAAAAACGAGAAGGAACCGAAAACAAACACTCCGCAGAAAAGTTTAACTAACCCCGGTTATACCGGTTTTTTGTGAATAATTTTGAATTATTTCTAAGTTCAAGAAAGTGCTTGCTTGACAAAAGAACTTTGAGCCTCATACGCCAAAACACCCAAAAGAGGTAGGCAGAACCAAACCAAAAGAACCAAGTGTGCATCAGATTGGATGCGGAAACAAATCCGGAATCTTCACAAGGAAGATCAAAACAAACCAAAGAGTTCTTAATAAAGCAACTATCGGCTTAATATATAAGTTACCGGCATAACCGGTTAAATAGAGTGGCACATCCAAAAGGACTTAAGAGTATTATCTTACATCGACCATCCCGGCATACCGTGGGCAAATTTAACTGGCGTTGTTTTGAGACAGCAACATGATCAGGGAGTGTGATACATAGGGGAGGAGTCATCTTGGCCAGCAGCGGGCTCAGGGGCAGCTTCTTCGGGGGCCTCAGCCTCGGCATCAGCGTTGTCCTCGCCGGTCTCTTCTTCCCCTTCATCGTTGGATAGTTCATCCTCGATGTCAGAGGGAGGAGGGATGAAGCGGCTTGTGGAGGCGAACTGGGCAACCCGATAGGCACGATCGCGGCGTTTGGCGGTTTTCACCGGATCAGTGTCTGTGGGTGCATCCCCACGGAGGCTGTGCAGGGCGTCCAGGTCCAGATCATCGTACCAGGAGCATGCAACACGTAGTGCTGCGTCAGCTCCGGCACTGGCCGAAGAGCGTTTCCACTCACCGAACCTTTCGCCGGCGTCCTTGAGCCGCTGAGCAAGCAGGGTCAGGTTCTCCGGTACAGGCTCCCCGGGCCACAACAGCTTGAAGATCTGGATGGCAACTTCCGGTACCTCGCCAAGGTGTCGGTCGATAGCCTTCATGTGGGAGAGCCGAGCGTGCAGCGCAATGAGATGATCATATGCGTTCCATGCCGCATGCGGGTTGCTGACGGCGTTTTTAGCCCGCATCTCCGTGACCTTCTTGTATGCATGAGGCTGAGAGTCCGGAAAAAGTTCTGGATGAAAAGAAAGAAGTGTTAAGATAAATTGCAGGAAGATATAAGTTGATAAGCATAAAAAAAGAAGGAACTTACTCAGTGCCTGCTCGTCGGTTTGAATGACCATCAGGTCAAATTCAGCTTGGTCAGCTAGCAGGGTGCTGTTCCGGTTCTCCGCCTCCTTCAGCAGCCTGGCCCCCTCACCCAGATCCTTCCGAAGCTGTCCTGAGGCGTCGGTGAAATCCCTCAGGGCTTCCTCTAGTTTGGCCTCGCCGGCATCTTGATCCTCCTTAAGCACCCGTGTGTGCCTTAGCTCAGCCTGCATTTGCTTCTCCTTCAGCTCAGCGGCAAGGGTGCATTGAACCTCCAGAACGGCATTGTGCTCAAGAGCAAGCTTCTCCTTCTCAGCTGAAAGTCCGGAAGAGCCAAGGTTTAATAAAATAAGCCAATGAGCTAAAGAAAAGAGGCGACATGCAAGCAGAGCTTACCTTTGAGAGAAGAGAGTTGGCTGCTGAGGTCCTCATGCAGGGCTTCCGGAAGGGCAGCTGCGCAAAAAGAACTTATAAGAATTGGTCGGAAAAACCGGTAAAAAGAAGCCGGAAGTTGGAAGCTAACCTTGGCATTTGCTCTGGGATGCTCAAGGTTGGCATAGGCCTCGGAAAGGTCCCGGTGTTCCCACAGGAGCCCTTCAAACAGCTGCTTCCGGGAGTCAGCGGTGCTCTGCATAAAATCAGTTACAGTGAGCTATGCCGGTTTTTTGCAGTTTCGCGCTAAGTACTGCGTGCTTAGCCCGAAACTCAGGGACTGGGGATACATCTATAAGTGAAAAATGAAAACCGGCATCGATATGAAGAAAAAAGTTATGAGATTTAAGTAGAAAGCTCACCACCACGTTGGCGTTGGCATCGTGCCAAGCGTTGTCGAATTCACGCATGGCATGCCTGAGCCGATGGAAGTGCTGCGCTGTGCTCCGCGGGCCGGAGTCATCCACCACCGGTAGCTTGTCTTTGCCCAGGCCGCGCGTGGCTGCGGAGAGATTCGCTTGATTCCACTTCTCCACGTAGTCCTTGAGCGGCCCCAGGTCGGTGTTGCCGCGGGTAAGCTCGACGATCCGGCCCAGCTGAGCTGAGGCCTTTTCGCCGGCAAGAACCGCGGCGCGGCCGGTGTGCAGCACCAAGGTTTGGGAACCAGATGGAGGTGCGGCTGCTGCGATGACTGCAGTGCTGAGTTGGTGCGCAGTGAGGATGCCGCCCTCTGGTGGGCTCCGCTGCTGAGCAGAAACTGGCGTACCGGCAGATGCTGCCGGCGGAGGCGCATGTGCGGTTTTGGCCGGTGAAGTGGCCGCTGGCCTGGCCTTTGAGGGAGAGCTGCTGGAGGTTTTCTTCTTCTTCTGGATGGGCGGAACCAGAGGTTCCGACCGCCCGGCTTCTTCTGTACCGGCGCCCGTTTTGCTGACGCCGGTATCTTGGGGTTCTGGAGGGGAAGTGAAGTCCTCCTCCGCGCGGGGATCTGGCGATTTAGGGGCCGCGCGCCCCGAACTTGCGTTTCCTCCCTGAAGGGAGGAAGGAGATTTGCCGGCACCCGAAGGTACCGGACTTGTTGGACGAGGAGGAGAGGTCCTGGCACCATCTTCGGAGGCCTCCGCCCTCATCCCTGGCGCGCTCCTGGTAAGTACCAGGGGACCCCTGGAAAAAGAGAGAAAATGATTTAGTAACAAGGCTCGCGACGGCGCTTCACCCCGGCCTTCTTGTGGCGCTTGGCGGGTGGAGCTTCGCTGAGGCCGGCCCTAGGGGCCGGAGCCTTGTTTTTCCGCCCCGGGAGGCTAGGTTGTCCAAGAACTCCTGGCCAACCTCGGCCGCCAGGGGAGCCACATGCTCCACGACCTGAGGGTTTGCACCGGCTGAGGGAAGATCTACAGAGAAACAGTTTTATAAGGAAAAAGAGGTGAATAATATACCTCGAGGATAACGACCTCGTCGTCAGTATCGGAATCATTTGCCGGATGAGGAGTTGAAAAGTTACCGGGGTGCCTGACGTGCGTCGGACCCATCTTATGTCTCCCCTTCACGTAGGGGTCAGCGTCCGAGTCGTCGTGGAAATGCCGGTTGGCGGCGTAAGAGGTTGGCTCCTCCCTGGCGATCCGGGAGAAGTTCTGCAACACAAAAGAACCAAGTCAGGACAAAAGATTCACAGGTACACCGGTAAAAGGTTTTCTGGAGATCCCGAGATCTTACTCGGGGCGGAGGAGAGTTTCTGCGGTTGTAAGGGAGCAGCCCGTATTTTCCGCTGGGCCTCAGCGTGTTCTGGCAGATATGCTTGGCCTTAAGAACCAAGTCAGTGGTGCTCAGCAAATGGGTGGTGATTCTTGTCGAGTCCTTTAGGACTGACATCTGGCTGATCTTATGAGCGCGGCGCTGAAGGGGTAGGACCCGGCATGAGAGAAAAAGTCTGACGAGGTCATCCACGCAAAGGTTGGTCTCCTTCTTGTTCGTCTCGACAAAATGGGCCACCCGCTTGGACTCCTTATTGTCCTTGGGATTGTGGAGCCAGTTCTTCATACTGGGAGGCCCGGGAACATATTCCAAAAGGTTGATAAAATCTTCCGGGCCACTGTTCCGGACGTAGAAAAAAGATCTCTGCCAGGTCCGGACAGATTCCAGACCGGAGAGTTTGTAGAAGCTGCTCCCTTGGCGGGGCGAGAGGATGCAGCCCCCGCATCGAACGAACGGCTTGGGGTGCGGAAGATTCTTATCTTGGATAGAATTCTTCCGGAGGTAATAGAAGTAGGAAAAGTTATCTACAGAAGGAGTGATACCGGCGTATCCCTCCATGAAAGCGGTAAAAGAAGAAAGGTAAAAGATGGAATGGCCCGGAAGATGATGGGGCTGGAGTTCCTAAAAATCTAGAAAGCACCGAAAGAAATCCGACGCTGGAAGGCCTAAGCCGCGTTCAAAATGATCGGCGAAGACAACGTGTTCACCGGGCTCAGGCTCAGGCAGCCGCTCCTCGCCAGGAATACGGCACCAAACCTCTTCCTGTATTCTCCGGGACCGGTAGAGCCAATCGATCTCTGCCTGAGTCACATCGGAGCGCATCCAGGCCCCGCGCGTATAACAATCCAGGTTTATGCCGGAAGAATGGGCGGTGACGCCCTGGCTCGAACTGCCGGTTTTTTTCCTAGATCACCGGTAGCTTGAGCAGAGCTACCGGTAACTTCTTCGGTTTGGGCGAGGTCCTCCTCGAGCCCATCGGTAGCTTGATCAACCGGAAGTTCTTCTCCGGAAGAGGTAGTGGGGCTTTCGCTATTGTGGGTGCTAGCGGAGAGTTCCGGAAGGGAGTCCTCTGAAGACATATTTCGCTAAGTGCGGAACCTAGCTACAAACAACTTTCCCCAAATCTATCCCTTCGCGAAGATCTACGAGTAAGAGAAAAGACAAAAGAAAAGAGGAAATGAATATCTACCGGCCCAAGAACAATGTTGCACAGTGGGAAACGAGTTGAGCCAAAGGAACCCACCTGAGGGCGGCAGCGGAGGTCCACGGCGTCAGAAGGCCCGGGGATCCGCCGAAGTTTATCGAGGAGAGCGGCGGCGACTGCAGAGGATGCAGAAGCGGCCGTGCGGCGCTCCAGCGTAGAAGAAGAGGATGTCGACGAAGACGGGCGAACAAGTTCTCTGATGCTCCCTCGCGAAGGTTAGCCGGAGGGCAAGGGCTCGACGGCGGGCGGAGGCGCTGAGAGCTCAAGCGACAGAGGGCTCGAACTGGCGGAGGTTGAGGATGAAGTGAAGCGTGGGTGACGCAGGGGAACCATCGCGCCCCTTTATACTGAGAGGGTTAATGGGCCGCGGTGCGGCCTGGCCCGCTTCACTTTGCCCGTGGGCCGCCACGTGGCGCAGAGCTACACGCGGCGCGCAGGAATGCCACACGAAGGCCACAAGGATCCGGAACGGCGGCAAGGATCCGGTGTGGCGCATTTAAGGAGAGCGCGGGAGTCGAAGGGAAGTGACCCCTGACACTGGAGCGTCAGAAACAGCGCGCATGTCTCTGATAGGCACGGTTTCCAACATATTCTTGACTTCGTCGAGGAAGGTTTAATGGCAAAGCTACCGGAAAAGTGTATCGGAAGCTTTCGCTGAGATCGGTATGATGAGATGGTTTCGGCATGACGCCGGAAGGTTCTAACTGAAAACCGGAAGGGTTAAACCGGTACTTTAAGATGGGAACCTGGCATGGTCCGTCGGATAGAATCCGCCGGACTATACCAGTTTCGGGGACTAATGTTGGGGGGATGGCCCCCGGTATGCCAAAGGCATGGCAAACTAGCCTTGTTTAGGCTGTCGAGGTACCGGTTTAAAGATTATTCCGGATAACTGAGTTAAGTTCATGGTTAAGTGTAACTATACCGGTATCCCAGAAGGGGTATACCGGAATATGCTAAACTCAAGAAGATACCTGAGTACCGGCACATGCTAAACTGTAGCACGTCGGCAGTCTGGTCAAAGATTCCCTCAAGGACAAAAGGACAAGGATGAGCGAAGCACATCAGTTTTAATCTAAGCTCTGAAGCCAAAGCAGAAGGTGACGTAAAAGCTACCGGAGAATATCATCTTCCCTGATTAAAGACATACCGGTGTCACCTGGTGCCAAAGAGGTTTTGTAAAGTAGTTTGTCTAGTCAAAGATGCCATTAGGGTTTCTTCCCTTGTAAGCCACCATCTCCCCTATATAAGGAGAGGGAGCACACCCCTGCGCGGGACAGACGACGGACGGATCACAACCTAGTAGTGGAGAGGTAGACCTTGTACTGTACTTCTTCAACCTCTGGCCAAGGCTAAGTTCATCAATAAAGCTACCGCTATTCCATCCGAAATCCACCCTTGTGTAACCAAAACCCTCCCCCGAATCCTCTAGCGCACATTCGGCCCGAACTTAAGCCATCCCATGGTATCTGTCTGTTCACCACGACGACAATTCAAAACGCTGAGGTTTCGGTAAACAGGTTCATCTTTGATATAGGTAATAATGATAGTTTGAGAGAGCAAGATATACAAATGTTTTGAAAAATAATTCCTGGGTTATGTTGAGTGTTCTCCACCGATGATTGCTTCCTTCTTATCCTGATCTTTCGATTGGGCCTAGGCCAACTTCCATTTCTCGCTCTTCTTTTTTAGCTTTGAAACGGGCATGGTGGCGACTCAACTATGCAACAACAACGTCGAACAGGGGGTGAGTGAGTGGTATTCAAGTTAATTTTATTTCATCTCGATCCAATTTGTTTCTTCGATCTAATAAAACTATATTTTTTGGTTTTTATTCTATACATACCTTAGGAAAACGTAGTGCCACATTGGATCTATGACCCAAAGTGGAACTCTCAATGGCTTATCGCTACAAAAGAAGATGTTTGTGTAACAGATTTCCATGCAAACTCATCGCATTAATTTGAAGGCAAGCACACCGGTTGTACATTCTATGATTGTCACTTGTTAACCTAAGGTGCCCGTACATGTTATGGATTGATCAGCTGCACTCGAATCGACTATATTGAGCGTTGGTACAATTGTGGAAGGAAAGTGGAAATGTGGGTGATTACTCCGACCATTATAGTTGGAGATGGAAACCAGGGAGGATAATAGGACTTGCAGATTCACTAGAGGCAATTTGGGGAACCTGCAATGGGTTTTCTGAATCTCTAGAGGCAATTAAAGCTATATAGGAAGCTCAAATGGGGCACCTAGGAGCCTGGGCACCATGCATCGTGACCGTACGATGGGTATCTAGATCGTACAACCATAACGGGTTGGTATTATTGGGTTTGACCCGTTAGTGTAGGTATATTTGGAAATGTTTGCATGCACGTTGCATGAGATTTTTTAAATCACTAAATATTGTGTTGCCTTGTTAGGAGAGTTGTTGATAATTGCATGCATGAATTTCCTTGTATGGACCGTCCAAGATTACTGGAATTTTAAGTCGAAAAAGGTATGTACAATTATCTGGGTGAGATTTAAGGTATATGGGGCGCCGGCCCCTTTTTGATTTGAAATATTGCATCGTTCTTTATTAGTTGGCTTTTAGTTTTAAGAATTAGGAAAGTACAGCCGGGGTTCCTGGAATTTGGTGGCCCAGCGTTTCTACATTTGGAAGGTATCCTTCTACCAAGATTAGTGGGCTTATTTCTATGAAATAGGATAGTGCATATTTGCCAGGCAACTATTTAGAGTATATGACGGCCCATCATTTCTACATTTCTATAGTTTGAAATTTTAATTAGGAAGTTGCACAAAGTATGTTTGTCACCGTCAATAAAATCTTTTTTTTTGGAATGTTTGATTCTGGTCTATAATATGAAATGTTATTTAGATCTATCTTTTATTGACTCCTTTATTATGAGACGTTATTCACTAATACAATAAGTGGTCCACATTTTATTGAGTATTCAAACAACCAGGTATATTACCGGCTGATTCCATATGCATATGTGTTACACATAAAAAGTGGCGACCAATGTGGACAATTGATTTGATTCGTAAGCTAAATAATTAATTTGTATATATTAATGCATCGGGGTATCTAGGTATGTGTATATATTACTGTATCGAGGTATCTAGGTATTGTACGAGGAGTATGAAAGTTTTTGTAGGTATCTAGGCATCGGTTTATTTTACGAGGATTACAAATGTTCTTGTTAGCATCGAGTGATCGAGTGGTTTTTCGAGGAGTATGTGATAACTCATGATGATATCGCGCGATATGGGGTCATGTTGGAAATACCGATACCTAGATTTTGAGCCTTGCGAGTAACTCAGGTCGCATCATACCTCAGTCACTGCCTTGTAGGCATCAAGTTAGTGTCCGAGGAGTATATTAGTTCACACAGGTATCTAGGTACTGTAATAAGCATATTAATTTTTTTTGTAGGTATCTAGGTATCGAGGTATTTTACAAGAAGTATGAAATTCTTGTAGGTATCGAGGTGTAGTACATGGAGTATGAAATTCCTTTTAGGTATTGTACTAGGAATACCAATACCGGTATCGAGGTATCTAGGTATTGTAGTAAGAATATAAAAGTTATTGTAGGTATCGAGGTTTCATACGAGGAGTATGAAATTTCTTGTAGGTATCGAGTGATATCGCTATTCTCCAAGGAGTATAAGATCTCATGATGATGCAGCACTGTATGGAGGGTATGTTGGAAATACCGATACCTACATTTTGAGCATTGCGAGTCACTCAGGTCGTATCAAACCTAAGGCAGTAGTATCGACTAATGAGGTATTGTCCGAGTAGTGCGATAGTTCATACTAGTATCGAACCATATATGTATTGTACGAGTAGTATGAAAATTCTTGAAGGTATAGAGGCATCAAGGTATGTACAATGGGTATGAGAGTTCTCATAGGTATCGAGTGATCAAGCTGTTGTTCGAGGAGTATGAGAGCTCACTATGATACCACGGGGTATGACGACATGTTGCCATGTTGGAAATACTGCTACCTACATTTTAAGCATTGCGAGTAATTCAGGTCGTATCATACCAGAGGCACCGGTTATACTAGTGCATGTGGAGATGATAGTTCTTACCGGTATCTAGGTATCTAAGTATTGTACTAGGAATATAAAAGTTCTTGTAGGTATCTAGGTATTGTAGTAGGAATATGAAAGTTCTTGTAGGTGTCTAGGTATCTAGGTATTGTAGTAGGAATATAAAAGTTGTTGTAGGTATCGAGGTTCCATACGAGGAGTATGAAAGTTCTTGTAGGTATCGAGTGATATCGCTATTCTTTAAGGAGTATAAGATCTCATGATGATGCATCACTGTATGGAGGGTATGTTGGAAATACCGATACCTACATTTTGATTCAGTTAGGTTGTATCAAACCTAAGGCAGTAGTATCGACTATCGAGGTATTGTCCGAGTAGTACGATAGTTCATACTAGTATCGAGCCATATATGTATTGTACGAGTAGTATGAAAATTCTTGAAGGTATAGAGGCATCAAGGTATGTACAATGGGTATGAGAGTTCTCGTAGGTATCGAGTGATCAAGCTGTTGTTCGAGGAGTATGAGAGCTCACTATGATACCGCGGGGTATGACGGCATGTTGCCATGTTGGAAATACTGCTACCTACATTTTGAGCATTGCGAGTAATTCAGGTCGTATCATACCAGAGGCACCGGTTATACCAGTGCATGAGGAGACGATAGTTCTTACCGGTATCTAGGTATCTAGGTATTGTACTAGGAGTATGAAAGTTCTTGTAGGTATCTAGGTATCTAGGTACTGTAGTAGGAATATGAAAGTTCTTGTAGGTGTCTAGGTATCTAGGTATTGTAGTAGGAATATAAAAGTTATTGTAGGTATCGAGGTTTCATACGAGGAGTATGAAAGTTCCTGTAGGTATCGAGTGATATCGCTATTCTTCAAGGAGTATAAGATCTCATGATGATGCAGCAATGTATGGAGGGTATGTTGGAAATACCGATACCTACATTTTGAGTCACTTAGGTCGTATCAAACATAAGGCAGTAGTATCGACTATCAAGGTATTGTCCGAGTAGTACAATAGTTCATACTAGTATCGAGCCATATATGTATTGTACGAGTATTATGAAAATTCTTGAAGGTATAGAGGCATCAAGGTATGTAAAATGGGTATGAGAGTTCTCGTAGGTATCGAGTGATCAAGCTGTTGTTCGAGGAGTATGGGAGCTCACTATGATACCGCGGGGTATGACGGAATGTTACCATGTTGGTAATACTGCTACCTACATTTTGAGCATTGCGAGTAATTCAGGTCATATCATACCAGAGACACCGGTTATACCAGTGCATGAGGAGACGATAGTTCTTACCGGTATCTAGGTATCTAGGTATTGTACTAGGAATATGAAAGTTCTCGTAGGTATCTAGGTATCGAGGTATTGTACGAGAATTATGAAAGGTCTTGTAGGTATCTAGGTATCGAGATATTGTACGAGGAGTATCAAAGTCCTTATAGGTATATGTTAGTGTCTTAAAATGGGTAAGTTAGTGTCTGATACCCGGTGTATATCCACAAAATATCGTTGTGACAATCGCTAACCATTTCAAGGTATCGATATCACATACTTAGGTAGTATGATTAACATGACCTTTGCACGATGATGAATACTTATGTTGTGTGATACTGGGTTAAACCTCGTGTGTTGACCGAATAGAAAAGCGAGCACCTAACCTTAAGGTCGTATGATACCTAGTCGAGCTTTGTGATTAGATGGAATCAACTACCGATGTTTGAATTATTTGCATACCCAGGTAAACATACCTCCGGGGGTGTGGGGGGCATTTATCTGAAGTGCTTGAGGTCGAATGGTTCAATTTTTCCGATATATGCCCTTATCACACTGATTTTAAGGTATTATGGTGAGGTATGCTTAAAATTACGAGGTATTTCATCGGATAACTAGATTCTGTGCTATATGTTTGTGTTCTTAAATGGGTATGTTAGTGCCTGGTACCTGGTTAGTATTCACAAAAAAATCATTGTGACAATCGCTTACCATTTCTAGGTTTCGATATCGCATACTTAGGGTATATGATCAACGTTCCCTTTGCTTAAGGATTAAGACGCAAGTCGTGTGGCAGCGGGTTAAACCTCGTGAGTTGACCAGATAGACAAGCAAGCACCTTAGTTCAAGGTCGTATGATACCTAGAACTTCATGATTAGATGAAATCAACTATCGATACTTGAATGATTTGCATACTCAGGTAAACATACCTGGGGATGAACATACTGTTTCAGCGCATGGTTGCCAAAAGCGGCGAAGCCGGCACCGCAAGGTCCCTTGCGCGTGTTGGGAGAAGATGGTGATGGTTTATGGGCGCGCTTGAAATTACATCGTGACCAAATATTTCGTGGCTGATATTATTCTTTTGCATTAATAAAGAAATATGTGCAATCAAATTATGCAGTCAAACGATCTGTTACATTTGGATGGGATTGAATGCTCAAAAACTTGGATAATTACGTCTCCAAGATTATTAATGATTGAGTATGACACTCCTTAAAGAACTAGAGCTTCAACAGATTCCCCGGTAAATCTAGAAAAATTAAGACATCTAACCTACCTGGATAATTAATTGATTACTGATTCATGCTACACCTATCTCTAAGAAACTTGAGAGGCATCAGCGAGCGCAACAAAACGCAGTTCGCACACAATAACACCATCTTGCACAACTGCGAGGTATACAAAATTCTCAGTGTGCACCAGGCGCCTTTCCTTCCGCAACTTACAGATCCTCCATCACCTACAAAGGCAAAATACCTTAGTTGATTCTTAACCTTCACTTGTTTGACAGAAAATAAATTTTGATACTTAGATACTAAATAACGTACAGAGCTAGCTAGCTGCTAAGATTCAAATATTGGCATGTGGATAATTAAAGGCTACACACAAATCCTTGCCACGATCAAGGATGGCATTTAGTTAGGAAGTATGTCACGGTGATGAGAAATGAGGCTACCCATAGTCTTGACAACAATACTAAGAAAGCAACTCAACGTGCCATACCAGGAGTCCAGGACTAACGAGGACGGCCAAACTTTCCTCGACGACAGATAACAGGTACGCAGGTACGTAGCCAGTGGTAGGACGAGTGAAGCAGCTTCCATGCCCACGGTGGCTGTGTAATAGCCGGTATGCGTGTCGGTTGAATCACTAGCACACCTCATCAAGATACCTGCGATAAAGAAAGTACGTAAAATGATAATGGATTTGAGAGTGAAGATGAACAATGATGTGCACAATAACGATGGCTGCATCGGCTTCCGCGCAACCGGTTACGCCACCGTAGAGTCCTTGCCACGAGCACGGTCGACACTCACACCACACGGCAATACATGGAGCGACAATCGCAGCACAAAGACATACCTCGGCTAAGCAAGATCCGAATAGACGCTTGCCATGTGAATCTGTTTTGAGACGAGAGCACTCGCCCAGGGCTAGCCAACGATGCAGCGTTTGGCATGAATTTTCCCTCTGATTGAGCTCTTATAAATAGGCGTCAGGTATGTGTTTAAAGGGATAATCAAAAAAGGCAACTATGGACAGCTGATTGAAAATCCATGCGCTCTATTTGGTAATAGATGATTAGATTTATTTTTTCAATCACGGTGCCTGCATGCAAATAACAAATGGAAATCTTTTGCAATTATCAACCGGACCTGTCATGCAAATCAAAAAATGGAAAGATCTTCAGCTTGTCGCTTGGTGCTACAAAACGGGTTTTGTCATGCACTAACGGGTTTCATCACATGATATACCTGGATTACTGTCATATGCCATCAATCAATCCAACGGTTTGCGATCTAGGAGCCTGGGCACCATGGAGATATATATATATATATATTGGAATCATTTATAATTAATCTGTGTACTCTTTTAACTAGTAAAGGGACCATTGTTGTCAAAACCGTTTTTATTTTGCTACGCACTTATTTTGGAGGATGCAAGAGGATAATTTTGTAGGTATCACACCTGTCCATGGCGTTCCATGTTCTAACGAAGGGATCGAGAAGAGTAAGGTGTGGAAAGCTTGATGCAAGATGACCAGACGAGGACGAGTTTATTTGAGAACAACGATAAGCGGCGGAGGGCGTGAAGTTTTATCCTAATGGTACTTTTACCACCTTTGCTCTAAAACTCTCTACATTTTTGAACTTTTGGGAGAGGCGCACTTTAGTTTATCGTGCACAGTGTTACGTTGATGCATGTAAAATGTATACATGAACTTTGCACTTTATTGACACATATTTACATATATTTGCAACATATATGATGTTATATTCATGTTTTATATCTATTTATGGGGATTTACAGTTATCCCCTTTATATGGGTTATAACTCGCAAAACATAAAAACTTTGTTTTGTGTATTTTTCGCTTTCAAAGACATTAATATTTCACCACCAAAAGCAACTCGAGCACCTGGACCTCACGAGGAAGCCCAAATGAGGGGTGGTGGTGGGTAGTAAGGGGGCGCACCACCCACCTCTGTTTCGTCATCGACATTTCGATTCGCTTCAATCTTGCGCCAAAAGACTTGGTTTGATATCTTGCGCCAAAAGACTTGGTTTGATTTTTAAAAAACCTATATATATGACCCGCAAGGGTTTCCTCGAGGAGAGTCGCCGCAGAAACACCGAAACATGAAAACAGAAGCTGCAGTAGGGAAGATTGGAGGGGAAAACTCTACCGGAGCCGCCAGTGGGGGGATCTCAACCTTGTCCAATGTCTTCCACTGACGAGGTATCAACTCGTCAATGCCTACAGATTGTAGACTTAGGGTTTCGTGGAAATAGAGGGCTAGTAGAACTCAAAGGTGGTCAGACGAACAAAGGCGTCTAACTACAATATGGTGGCTAGGGTTTACAATGATCGGTCCTATTTTTGCCCTCAGCTTCACCCTTATATAGGAGGCGAAGCCGAAACTTTCCGTGTCATACAAGTATACAAACATCGGGCCATGTTGGCCTTTTCCATATATTATTACAAGTTTCTATATATCGACTCTACTTTCCCGGGCCTTGCATCATCGACTTCGTGGGCCTCCAAGTCTTCGGGTTCATAATCCTTTGACTCCAGATGCTTGAACATGTAACCAGGGGTACACTCGTGGTATGCCCATTAGGCATACTCATGTCAGTATCCCCAGGGATTTTATACGCGTCGTAGGATCGTGTAAAATCTCCATCATCTCCACCACAAATATTTCGAGTTCCTTAAGATGTTATTTTTATTTAACATCTATATTGTACAAGGATATTGGTAAATGAGGCTGGTTCATCCGACGGATCATGTACCAGTTAATTGCTCATAGCAAATCCGCATAAACCTACTTCAAATTCGAGGTCCCAGACTCGAATCTCGAATGCGTAATTCAGGACATGCCGCATTAGGACTTATCGAGAACTGAATTCAAGCTAAGTTATCGGGTTCCCAACGCGTCTACTGTCATTTTCTTCACATCTGTTGATGTGGATAAAGTGGGAGAGCGCATTCGCGATGCCACGCCACACAGGACGGATATTGGGGTCTTACCTTCGTGAACCTTTTATAAGTCACGACATTCCGAGTTTTTTTTACCGCGGCGGAGGCGCTCTGAGAATATATTATCGAGTGCCTTTGTTCGGTTGATGGAGTGCTCCATTTCTTCGAGTTGACATTTTTTATTGAATAATATAACACTCTTGATGGGAGTGCATGACGAGTTTATAAAACTCGAAGATGTCTACCCACGGCCGAATTTTCTCGGGTTCATCTATATTGACTTGTTGTATTGTTTTTTCTATTGATAAATTTTATCGAGTGCGCGACCAGTGCTTTCGATGGGAGTAGCCCCGAGGCTACAGCCGAGTGTTTGCACTTGGATGTAGGCTTAACTTTGCTTTTCATCAACTACATACTTCTCATTATCTTATCTGGAGTATGATCAATACTGCCGATAAGAGTAGCCCCCGAGCCTATGATCTGATGCTTGCAGCTGGACATAGGCTCCAAATTTTATACTGCCCATCATATATTGTCTTGTCGTCTCGAATATTTCCTTGCCCTTGACGTCAATGCTGACGAAGGTAATGTGTTGTCGACTTATTAGGATGAGGCAGCGCGAACAGAGATGGGCATGGTCGGTCAGGCACAGGCCGAGAGGGCCGGTGGCGGCCGAACTTGCAGATAGGCGCGGGCTGCGGCCGGACCTGCAGATAGGCGCGGGCCGCAGCCAAAAATTTGCAGATGGACCAGAATTTGCAGCCTCCGGCCAAGATCCTTGTGTAATTTACTTCTATGCTGCCGCTTTCGCGAGGAAGGACATGCTTCTGCCGTGTCCGCACAACCATCGTGCGCTGGTTGGAAGCCTGATATGGTCTCGATGACTTCGGGATCTCGATCGGGAAGTTTTGTCTTGTCGATGACGATGGAATGGAAGCCAACGAACGAGAGCCTCCGGGTAAAAGCAAAAGATGAAAGACCACGTCCTGTTCTTGTTATAAGCGTTGTAATGCAAAAAAAAAAAATGCTTGCAAAATGTGTGCGCTACTTTCACATATTGAACCATGTTAAGCCTTGTAACGCAACCATGCTTGTATATAATTTTGAGACGTCAATGTCCAGCATTGGCCTTTCCTGACAAACTTCATGTGCCTCAGCGCTGGCGCCTTTCTTTTTGATACCCACTCACCGAATGACACGAATAGTTCAGTTCAAATAAAAACGACATGAATTGATCAAACGGAAAAGGAAATAGATAAGATCACCTGTCAAACATACACAAAGTTCCAGATTTTGTGTTGTGACTACTATAACACCCCTTCACTTAGTTCATAGTCATCTAGCGCTGCCACTACTACATTACGTCTCAGTTCGTGGTACCAAGTATTAACCGATAGGATACCACATGATGTTCACTTCAACTTCATCATCATCAACTTCTCTTTTGTGGCTCATAATTTCACGAGTGAATTCTAGAATGCATTTTAAATTCTTGTCCTGCTCTTCTTGACTATCGCTTGTGATTACTGCCAGGTCCACTTCTATGTTGAGTTCGAGCTGCAAACGAGAAGGCACGGCAACCTTACACGGCCTCAACAGAAGAATGGATGTGGAGCCTGAGGGAAAGGACAAGCTCCTCCCTCGTTCACAACTGAAGAGGTGTACGCTTTTGTTCCTATAGTCAGTGGCACTTGCCTTGATCTTACCATAAATGGCACGGCTTCTGGAACCAATGTCTTTCAACTTTAACTTCACCTCAACTTTGGCCTCAATGGCGGAGGGAATCACCAAGTATGTGATCTCCAACTTGCGGCTAGGGCCTGCACAGATGGTTTGTGTGTATTCCTCAATTTCTTCGTCGTCATCAACAACCCACGCATCTGTGATGGGAGGACCAGACTCGTTGTCGGTATAAACTTCCAAGCCGAAGGAAGTATAAGCCATGAGAATTTCACGGGGTCCAATAGGCACCAAATCGACCATTCCTTCCTGCAAATGCAAGTATAGATGCAAGGGTTTTAATTTATTACAATATTTAGCAGTATGTACGAGGCATAAAGCATATAGTAGATATATAATATAAAGTAGCTAGTATATACCTCTTGTACTCCCCCCTCGGGCTGCACATAGATGTACCGAGAATGCTGCCAGTCATAGCCAATGATTTCGCAGATAGGGAAGTCTGCACAAATGGCCAACAATTGCACCGCACGTTGGCCAAATGGTTGAATATGTGGTACACTATCATCATTGCTGTCCTCAGGGTCACTGCCACCATCACCAGGGCCACTACCGCCATCCTCAGCGCCATCCCCGCCATCCTCAGCGCCATCCCCGCCATCCTCAGCACCATCCCCGCCGTCCTCAGCGCCATCCCCGCCATTCTCTGGGAGAGCGGTGGCATCATCCTCGCCTCTTTCACCATCCTCATTGGCAGTGTGAGGAACCCATCCATCAAACTTCAGTTTGGCCCCATACATGTTCCAATCCCACACTTTACCCATCAGCTGATTGGTGTCATCCTTCCAGCGGAAAAAAACAGAGATTACCAAATAGGATATGTCACCACAGAATGCCATCAATCACCACAAAATGTTTTGGGACTGGCAATAGCTAGCATATCTAGTGTACAAACAATAATATGGAAAAAAATACCAATCTTACCTGTTTTACTTCTCCATCCCGTAAACAGTGAACAGCAACAAAACCAATCACACCAGGCAGGGCAAGTGCAACAAATATACCTGGAATCAAAAAGCAGAAATCCATATTATGTGCTGACCAACACAGCAACTGCTCGAATATGCAGAATTGCATACAGTAGTTAATACAAGAGGCAGTTCAAACTTCAAAATATAATTTGTTTTCGGTGGTGCATTCTGTCTCGTCACCTTGGGCCACAAACATTTATTGGTCATATTGGCAACAACAAAAGAGTGCATGGATCCCATACGGAGCTACCGAGCAAGTAAAACAACCAAACAAGTAGGGTGCATCTGAACAAGATAAAATTCCAAAGATAGAATGTCCACTCTAGTACAAGTACTAGTACTAAGAAAATGCTGATAATTACTATTTTGCTCTCTTACCAACAAGAGAAAGAGCAGCAATGATACAAGAACTTTGTTAAGGTCTCACTATAAATACAGGCGACTGTCCCAAATGAAGTTGACACGCATAAGTCATAGTGAAGCTGATGTTACCTTTCATCAGGAAACATCTATTACCATTGCAAGTTTCAGGAGAACTATCCCAAAATGTAATAATAACAAACAAAAGAACTACCATTCTATTATGTTACTAACCAGGTATTACAGTGTCAGCACTGGTAAGCAAGGAAAAAACTGAGTAAACCCATACTGGGAGGATAGTAAGAGTCTTAAGCGGTCCCAGAGATAGCATCTCGACCCCCTGCAAAATAATAACAGTGTTAGATTACAGATTGGAGGGGGAACAAATCAAATTTAGGAAGGTTTTGGCCCATAATTCTTAGAAATACACAATATTACTAAAAACACTAACCTGGATATGGGAAGAAATTCCCAAAACATTGTTTGCTAGACAATATTTCTTAGCAGCATACCACATGCGAAAGAAAAATCCAGGAATTGAAGCTAAAACCCGTGACTTGACGAAGTCTACTGAAACTGCTGAAATCAGATATGCATGAATTTAAAATTTATTCAAAATATTTGTAAATGAAGGCAGCTGGCACCAAACTAGCATAAGGATGAACCCTTCATATCTTTGATTTGAGTTAACACATCCAAATACTGTATTGACACCATAACATGAATAGTAATCAAAATCTTGTAATATACTAAATTCTCGACATTACAACGAAAATCGAAGTTTTCATGTCCCTAAGGAAGTCAACAAGAAAGTATTTCCACACCACATAACTGTCCATAAAATGTTGAAAATCTGACTTAGCTTTGGTATTTGACATGCTACTTGTTAGGACCTTCCTAACATTGGCCAGCCTTCTGAACTGCCATCAAGCCCAGCCCATGTGGCAACCTGCCTGGAACTACAAGTTACATATACAACAGGAGGGACAAAGCCAAGTTGGATCACGAACACCGGTGATGGCGGCTTCTCCCTTCCCACCTCGGCTCTGCTGCCCCTTTCTCCTTGTTGTTCATCTTGTATCTAAAAATATCCTCCAAATTTTTGTAGAATTGTTAGATTGGGTGTTCTGTGATTTGGCTGCTAACATCTGGTATTAGAGCCATCACCTTCCCTAAATTTTGTTGCAATTTTTTTTCCACCCACACTTCCGCCATGAATCCCGAGCTCAAGTCGTACCTCGATGAGTGGAAGGCCGAACACAAGCGTATGTACGACGAGATGATTGGTACTCTTCGCCGACCACTGACCAAATTCGGTGCAGTGGACTGCGACAACTCCACCCCCGCTGAATACTCCACCAGCGGCGCCGCCGGGCCTGTGCAGGCGAGCTCTAGCATGACCGAAATCATACTCGCGTCGGTGGGGCTTGCCGAACCGCCGCTTCCGCCCCCCACCACCACCACGCAACTCATGCTCACTGCTGCATTTCCCATCAACATCAACATCATGATGCATCATGTTCGGCTGAATGCGCGACCCAAGCCATCATCGCGTCGGAAGGGACGGCGCCCGACCCCGAGAGGCGAGAAGGACACCTCCTTCCCAATCACCGGTGTCACCATTGTGGTGCTGCTCCAGGATGGCGTTTCGGAGCTCATGGTGGAGGCAGGGGCGCTCCACTGCTCGTCATCACCAAACACTACCAGCCTGGATACCTAGGTTCCAAAGGTGGCCGCACTCAAGTGCTTCAAGCCAGAGAAGGCCACCACGGCACCACCTCAACTAGTGGTGTCACCACGATGGCTCAGGGAGGAGTTACCACGGCGCATGCAACCTACTCGACATATTGCCAGGTCCGGCAGCCAAAGGCGACTCCATGGCTAGTTACATCCTCACTGACAACTCCAACTGAGTACACCAACCAGGAGCTCTTCAGGCTGAGCCCAGGTCGACGCATCACAAGTAGGGTACTAGTACATTGGTCCATGCCCTGGCCTTCATTCATGGTGCTGGTCACTTGCGTATACTTCTCAAGGGTTCAGACGCCTACATTCTCTTTCAAGGAAACAAGCTTGCAGACGGATCCTATGTTCTGCATGAAGTTGCTGACACTTCGTATGGTTATTTGAACTTTGGGGCTGCTAAAAATCTCGGAGCTCTTGATTGTTGTGATCGGAGTATCCTACTGCAAGGGTGGTCTTAAGAATCCAGAAGAGGTTGCGCAGAAGAGATAGACATATCCCAACCGCTATATTGCTCTCGCTTAAATACTTTTTTTTACGCGACAAGAAAAAATGACTACGAATTCCCCTTTTTGTTTGTGAATCCCTTTTTGTATCCTTTGAGCGCACGCCTATAAGTAGCGATCAAATCAAGGGTGCCGAACTTTGGGGCTGCTAAAAATTTTGGGGCTCTTGATTGTTGTGATCGGGCCATTCTCCTGTCAAGTGGGTTTCCTTGTGTCAGCAATTTCTGGATGACTTGGGACATCAGCTTGCTGTCCCGTTCCATAATAATTTATTTCAGCTTCCATGAGAGAAGTGATAACTGCAGTTTGTTTATTCTGTCAACTTGAGAAAGAGGCGCAACTATCAGGGAATGCAGCTGGACATGTACAACATATTATGTTGCAGTCGGACCGAGCTAGAATCTATCAGTTTCTTACACAGCCTCGGGAGTATTTGTTCTTGTGCCAACAGCCATAGCCCCCCTTGGTCGACCATAATGGACAGAGAAGTTGAGTAAGGAGGAGGAATGGACACTGGATTCACTCTTTTTGCCAGAGCACTAGCAGACCATTGATGCAAGCTTCCGGAATACCACATGACAATAAGAAAATGGAATTATGTATGGCAGCCAGGGTTACTGATACTTACTGATATCTACTGTCAACTCAAGATGCTGATGAAAAACGCAGTGACAAGGAAGAACCGCAGAGTTAGGGTGCAGCACACAAGAGCACCATGGGACCCTGGTGTTTCTACATGGTGTCGGTGGTTGCCTCCCTGCGAGGCTGCGACAACCAAAGCACCATTACAAGGAGGGATGCATATGCCAGCGGTCTATCGACACAAGGATCTTCGATTGCCATTGTCATGGGACCCTGGACGTGCAGCTACACCCTGCTGCCAAGGAACATTTGATGCGCTAGCTGCAACCATCTGGGATCAAGGACTACTAGGGACATAGCTGCGCTACTCCAAGTCTCCAACGAATCCGACTACACCAACGGACATCGCCTCCAATGGGATATTTGTTGGTTCTTAGTGGTGTCGGCTTGGGGACAGGCCGCTTTTCAAGGAGGGAGGGATGTTAGGACCCTTCCTAACGTGGGTCGGCCTTCTGAACTGACATCCAAGCCCAGCCAATGTGGCAACCAGCCTGGGACTACAAGTCTACAAGCTACATATATAACAGGAGGGACAACGCACAAACGATCCAAGTTGGATCACGAAGTGGTGAAGGTGGCTTCTCCCTTCCCACCTCGGCTCTGCTCCCCTTTCTCCTTCTTACTTTTCATCTTGTATCTGAAGATATCCTCCAAATTTTTCTAGTAATTGTTAGATTGGGTGTACTGAGATTTGGCTGCTAAAACTACTTCTGCAAACTTTGGCACACAGCCACACTTCCATATTGAGAAATACTAGCCATTCCACAGTGAAGTGGGGAGGGGGGAAGCAATGAGTAGCCTACCAAAAAAACAATGCTTAAAGATGATTAGATTCATTATAGCGTGCTATATATCAATCAATCTACTTTGTTTTCACCATATTTTTGCTCCAGCTACAGTATCCTCAAGATAAAATCAATAGTGCTCTAGAATAGTACTGAAAAAACACAGATGCATATGCATATAACGAGGTCAGCAGAATTGGATCCAAAAGTGTTAGCACATCTAAATGAGTAGGAACATACCGTGGATAAGTGGAGTCCACGATACAGCATCCTTATAATTACATTCTTTGGTAAGAAAATGTTTTATAGAAGGAGGTAGCATGACACTACATAAGAACATGCAAGAAGTCTTAAGTTCACAGGTACAATCCTAAGTACTCAATGCCAAAAAAAAGTGTTCTTGGACTTACAGGAGAGCATCAATCACATGGATGGAGCAAGCTATGAATGCAGGAATGATCAAGTCCTTGGAAAAAAACTTGAACAGAAGGAACACTGACAAAAGTACAGCACGTTCTTTGGACATCATCGTCTCATGCATAGTAATAGACAAAAAAATAAGGAAAATCGGTTCTTTAGCAATTAACGAGGTGAGCCGAAGGACAGGCAGCGGCAATGGCGGGACGAAAGAGAGGGGTGCACGCCCGGGGGGGGGGGGGGGGTCGGACCTGGCGGCAGTGGACAGGTGGAGGGTCGGCGGCGTGGAGACTGAGGGTCGGCAGCGTTGGGGCTGAGATGATGGACTCCCGCCGTCGAGTGGTGCCGATGACGACCCGCCGTTCGGCAGTAAGACCGGGAGGACAGAAGAACAATATGCAGCAGTATGAAGGCCCGCTCCTGCAAGCGTCGATCTAGAATAATTACAATCAATTTCCCACGCTTGCTCGAAATCAGGGAAGATGATCGTTTGGAATCAAGACTTGCGCGAAATCAAAGGAAGGGGACCATTTGAAGTTAACTTGGCTCGAAATCAAGGGATATACGAAGAAATACCTGGGATCCTGATGGAGGAATAGTTGAAACTTGCAGCCTCCCCAAATTGCAAGAACCCTAGCTTGACCGCCTCCCCCGACCACCTCTGGGCTTTTGAGTGCTGGGCTGCGAACGGGGTCGCGCGCGACTTAGGCTTTCCGTTTAATAATACGACATGTGTTCGCGACGTGTTCCATCGTATCTGTAGGTCGGTAGGCCTACTATTTTTAGAATTTCTATCTGTCCTACTTCGAAAGTGAAAGCAAGTACCCCCTACTAGTAAGATACGCGCGCGCGGAGCTAATTAATTCCCACCGGTCGCCTCCGACCTAGGCGCTCTGGCGACTAGGGTTTACGACCTAGGCGACTAGGGTTTCATCTTTCCGGCCAGAGATCGGCTTCGTTGGAGGCCTTTGTTCCCTGTTCCTGGACGATCGACGCTGCAGGCTTGCCTTCCGCGCCACCGCGCCGGCTTTCCCCGTTCCCCCAAGGTGTGGCGAGGGTTTGATCTCGGTTCGCCCTGATGGCGTCTCCGGCGTCAAGTGCGGCGAGCCAGACGGCTGAAGGATCAGGCTCAAAGAAGGATGAACGTCTTGGAGATCTCCTCCAGAGGCTGGGTATCGACGATGATGAAATTGATGATTTGGTTTTCGAGGATCAAGAGGATGTGCCCAGAGAGGGAATCAAGTGGATGACATTGGTTAAAGTTCATATAACTTCTTTAGTCCACAAACCTTCGAGCAACATATGCGTACTGCGTGGAGTCCTGCGAAAGAGGTAAAGTTCAGGACCCTTGAGGATAATATGTTTACTGTTCAATGTTCTTGCCTAGGAGATTGGTTGAAAGTAACAAAAGGAGGTTCATGGCTGTTTAGACAGAATGCTGTTACTATAGAGGAATATGACGGCTTTGCTGATCCTGATACTGTCAACATGAATTGTTTAGCTGTATGGGTCCAAATTCACAAGTTACCAGACGGATATAGGGGTTAATCCCTGGTCAAGAACCTGGCGGCTAAAAAGCTGGGTAAGGCGTTGAAGTGGACTCAAGCCCTCATGGTCTGGGCAATTTTATTCGAGTGAAGGTTAAGCTGGATTTACGTAAACCAATTGGTCGCTTTGTGACCATATCTAGGGAAGGCCAACGGGAATTCTTCAAAGTTCAGTATGAAAAAATGCCGAGGTTCTGCGGAGCTTGCGGATTGGTCGGTCACACACATTTGGAATGCGGCTCTGGTGAGCATGATGAAAATTCTCTAAAGTGGGGCGATTATCTCAAAGCGGAGAGAGATTCTTGGCATGGCCGGTTTGCCTTTGGTGGTAACCGTGGAGGAGCTAGAGGTAGCCGTGGCCGTAATTTCTTTGGGTGTGGCGATGCTGAATCTTTTGTCCGGGGAGCTGGGCCTAGCCATCGTGATCGCATGCAGGGTGTTGTCTTACCACAATCTGGGCGAGGTGGTGCTGCTCCGGCTAGTATTGCTTGGCGCCATAATGCAATAGTTGTTACTAATGATAACTCATTGGATGATTCTTTGAAGGACACGACATCCAGCCCGGTTAAGCAGAATGACATTGTAATGTCTGAACAAACAACTAATGACCTCAATGCCAAGCGACAGTTGGAATTGCCAACGAAAACTACTAATGCAGATATTCCTGATGACAGATGAAATGGCTATTCCTACTGATGTTATTGGAAACAATTTGGAGAATGACAGAAAGAAACGCTCAAAGAAGGATGGAGCTGACCCCCCTTCCCTCGGATCGGCGGGTTCCCTGGAGGAGCCTGCCCGGTCGCAATGAAAATCTTATCTCTGAACTGTCAGGGTCTGGGGAATGACCCGACAGTTCGTTCGCTTTCGGATCTTCGAAGGCGTTATAACCCTGACATTATTTTTTTATCTGAGACACACTTGGATGATTACCCTGCTGAAAGCTTAAGACGCCGTCTACAGATGGACTCTAAGATTGTTAATCCTAGTTCTCCGAGAAGTGGTGGAGTCTTGCTGTTTTGGAAGAGGGAAATCACAGTACAACAAAAATTTTCTGACCCCAAATATATTGATGTTAAAATCATTGAATCCCCACAGAGAGTTTGGAGGCTGACAGACATATATGGTGAGCCTCGCTGGGAGGATAAGTACAAGACTTGGGACAAGTTGAGAGTTCTTAATGGCAATCACAATCTTCCGTGGGTTGTAATTGGTGACTTCAACGAAATAGCTTTCTCTCATGAAAAATATGGTGGCAACCCAAGACCGGCGGCATTCATGCAAGCGTTTCGGGATGTTCTTGATGACTGTAATCTCCATGATCTTGGGTTCGTGGGAGATAACTACACCTGGAAACGGGGTCGTATCCGTGAAAGACTAGATCGCGCGGTAGCCAATGATGCTTGGAATCTGTTACATCCTGGAGCTTTGGTACAACACCTGGGTTATATCCGTTCTGATCATCGTCCAATATTATTAGATACTGATGCTCACCAGGTTCAGTTGAATAATCACAATAGACCTCGTAGATTCGAGGCAAAGTGGCTTCGGGAGCCACAGTTCCGTGAAGTTGTGGAGCGTGCTTGGGGAGAGGTCGAACACCAATCCGGTGGGCTGCTAGGCAAATTAAATAAGGTACATGCGATCATGCATGCATGGAATGACTCTGTATTGAAACAACCGAAGAAGAAACTACGCCAAGCCCAACGTCAACTGGAGAAAGCCATGACTGGGCATATTACAGATGAGAGCGAGGCAAAAGCGAAGGAAATGGCGAATCTGATTGAGCTCCTTCTCGAACAGGAAGAGATCTATTGGTCGCAACGATCAAGAACCAATTGGATCCAATATGGGGACAGAAATACTTCCTTCTTTCACAATTTTGCATCCGCCAGACGTAAGAAAAATTTCATTCAGAAACTTAAGGATGACAATGATCAATGGGTAAAAGGTATGGATGATCTTAAACCTTTTGTCCTTAATTACTTTGCGAATCTGTTTTCGTCAGAAGTACATGAAACAGATCCGGCTGTCCTGGACAAAATCCAACCAAGAGTTATAGAGATTATGAATGGGAAGCTTTGCTCGCCTTTCACTGCCGAAGATGTAAAGAAGGCGGTGTTTAGCATTGGAGATTATAAAGCACCTGGCCCTGACGGTCTCCATGCGGTTTTCTACAAAAACAAATTTGGGGTCTTTTTGGTGAAGATATTACTGATGAAATTTTGCATGCTCTGAATACTGGACAGATTCCTGAAGGATGGAATGATACCACGGTGGTTCTCATCCCCAAGGTGGATCACCCGGAACTCATTACTCAATTCCGCCCAATTAGCCTCTGCAATGTCATTTATAAGATTATTTCCAAGATGCTGGTCCTGCGTTTGAAGGAGATTCTTCCTGATATAATATCTCCTATGCAAAGTGATTTTGTTCCAGGTCGTCTTATTACTGATAATGTCCTAGTGGCATACGAGAGTATTCGTACTATAAAAAATAAGAGGTTAGGTACTAATGGAATTTGTGCGGTTAAACTTGATATGCATAAAGCTTATGATAGAGTTGAGTGGATTTTTCTGGAGAATATGATGAGAAAGCTAGGCTTTTCTGAAAGATGGATCTCAATTATGATGGCTTGCGTCCGATCGGTAAGATACCAAATAAGATTCAATTCTGATGAAACAGACATGTTTGTTCCTACAAGAGGGCTACGTCAAGGGGATCCCCTTTCTCCTTATTTGTTCCTGCTATGTGCGAAGGGTTTATCCAGCCTCCTGTTGTATGAAGAAGAAGTTGGTGGCATCGATGGGGTAAGAGTGTGCAGAAATGCACCATCAGTATCACACCTTTTATTTGCTGATGATTCTCTAATCCTCATGAAGGCAGACATGAACAATGCAACTTCCTTGCAACAAGTGTTGGATACTTACTGTGCAAATTCAGGTCAATTGGTGAGTTTGGCTAAATCAAGTATATTTTTTTCTCCGAATACTAATGCCCTCTTGAGAGCTGAAATTTGTGAAGCTCTTCATATTGATACGGAGGCCTTATCGGATAAATATCTGGGACTACCGACTTTAGTAGGAGCGGAAAGAAGTGACTGTTTTGAGCACCTTATTTAGAGAATTATTCAGAGGATTAATGTATGGAAGGAAAAGCTCCTTTCCATAGGGTGGAAAGAGATTTTATTGAAGGTAGTGGCTTAGGAAATTTCTGTCTATTCTATGTCTGTGTTCTTGATACCAAAGGGTGTATGCAAAAAAAATGATGGATGCAATAGCGAAATTCTGGTGGGGAGATGATGAGAATAGCAACAAGATGCACTGGTATGCCTGGTGGAAATTATGCTATCCTAAGAATGAAGGTGGTATGGGATTTAGGGACTTCCACTCCTTCAACCTTGCTATGTTGGCAAAACAAGTATGGAGACTGATAACTGCTCCTGATTCTCTATGTGCTCAAGTTTTGCAAGCCAAATTCTACCCTGATGGCAATATTCTAAAGGCTGGGCCGAAAGCTGGTTCATCCTTCACTTGGCAGAGTATTCTGGCTGGTATAACAACGTTTAAAAGAGGCTATATTTGGAGGGTTGGAAATGGAGGCAAAATTAATATTTGGACCGATCCATGGATCAGCTGTAGTCCTAATAGAATGATCACTTCTCAACGAGGAAATTCTGTCTATACAAAAGTGTCTGATCTTATAGATCCTATTACAGGACAATGGGACATGGACATTCTCCATAGTCTGTTCAATCCCCTGGATGTTGCACGTATAATGAGCATCCCTATTAACACCCAAGGATTTGATGACTTCATTGCTTGGAAAGCTACCAAAAATAGAATATATTCAGTCCGGTCTGGCTACTATCTACAATGGCGCCACCAGTTTGGGCCGTCGGCATCACAGTTTGCACGTCCGGGTTCTTCAACAGTAAATCCAATTTGGAAGCTTCTTTGGCAAATGAAAATTCCGAGTAAAGTTAAAAAAATTATCTGGAGGGCGCTGCATGACATTGTTCCCTTAAAATTCATTCTTGCAAATAGACACATTGGTACTTCAGCAGGTTGTCCGGTCTGCAACTTGGGACCAGAGGATATGCGACACTTATTATTCCAATGTTCGGTTGCTAAGAATTTGTGGGAATCGATTGGTATTAGTGGAATTATTGATGATTCAATTCTTGATGATAGAGCAGGATCGGCTGTCCTCGAGCACTTGCTGAAAAGAGAAGATAACAATCTGGTTGGTATGCCTAACACTGGGTTGAAAGAAACAATTGATGTAGCTTGCTGGTATCTCTGGTGGCTCAGGAGGCGGATCACAAATAATGAATCTACCCCATCTATATATAAATGTAAAATGTCTATATTTTCAATAGTGGCAAATGCAGCGAAGGCGACTATAGCGGGCGGTATGACTCCGACCGTGAAATGGATAAGGCCTCAGGTCAGATACATAAAATTGAATGTAGATGCATCATTCCATGTTGATAGCAAGAAAGGGGCAACGGCTGCTGTGCTTAGGGATCATCAGGGACGTTTTGTCGCTGCTGCGGGTAGGCTCATACCGCATGTGAACTCAGTTGCTATGGCTGAGGTGATGGCAATGAAGGATGGACTCAATCTTGCTAATAAGCTTGGGTGTGCCCGGATTGAAGCGGAATCGGATTCTTTGGAAACTATTGAAGGTTGTACTGGTGGTGATACATGGTGGAGTGAGAGTTCTGCGGTCTTTGCTGATTGTCTGGACATGAGAGCGGGGTTTGATGATGTGAAGTTTAAGCACTACCTGAGAGAAGCTAATAAAGTGGTGGATGAGATAGCTAGGTTTTGTTTTCACTGTGGCAATTCCGGTAATTGGGTCGATGAACCCCCTAGCTTTATTCTGCATACTCTGATAGATGATGTAACTATTATATGACTCGCGGCAGCAGGTTCCAGACGCACTCTTTTCCTTCCAGGGGTACCTAAAGGGGCTGGAAGGTTTTTAATGAGGTGGCCTGCTGTTTTCTTAATAGATTGGTTAAAGTTTCAAAAAAAAAGTACTCCCTACTAGTAAGTACACCTCTATTTGTTGGGCTCCCTACACCGAAATCCTGGCAATAGGCTGAATTCAAACGGAACATGGCGAAATTTATACAAACATAGCCTAAATTTAGAGATATTTTACATATATAGGCGAGTTTGTACATATGTAGGGCGAATTCGTAATATATTTCAATTCGGCTAGGGGAAAATATAAATTAAACATTAAACACACAATTCTACATGTCGAAATGGCGGTAGAACGCCGTGTAGTCGTCGTCGCCGTCGTCCTTGGGCGGCGTTGCCGGCGCCTGTTGGCTGCTGCTCTGGACGGGGTGTCCCCAACGGCTAGAACCCTGGCAAGGGTCACCGCGGCGTGGCGGCGACGGCGACAGCCGATACCATTCGCCGTCGCTGATGTCCTCCAGCTTGATGACTGGGGCGGTGCGTGGCAGCTTCCTCCAACAGTCATTGTTGCTGCTCCGCTTCCTCCCTCTCCAATTCCTGCCTGGACCAGGCGAGAGCCGCGTCCATGGGCAGGGTGTTGTCGGCGGGGACGAGGTCGTTCAGCAACCTTGCAATCTCCTCACGGATCGCGGCCTCCTCGGCGGATGCGGCCTCCCTCTTTGTCGTGCGATTCCCCCACGTGATTGAGACGGGGCACGTCCCTCGTGGATGACGATGGCGACGAAACTGCGTCCTCGGTTGCTCGGCCTTCACGGGGCGCAGGCCGCTCCTCGGCGTCGCAGGAGGAGCCAATCCAGACGACCTCGTCGCCGATCGAGACACCGAGCTCGATGACGACGACGAGGGAGCCATACGTCGTGGCATCCAGGAGCTCCCGTGTCGTCGCGACACGGAGAGCACCAGCCTCGGCGGCGGCATTTGCGGCACGGGGTAGTTGCCGCCCTCGATGTGCGTGAGGACGGCCTCCAGCGTGCGGCCCGACGCGCTCCACCAACGACGGCGGCCTGCGGCGTTGTTGCGCGCGAGAGGGGGAGGAGGGCCATCTGTAAGGGTATTTTACCCTTATCCATTATTTTGGTAACAATGCCACCGTGCTAGGGTATCTGCCCTAATACATGTCTATAAGGTTAATCTCAGGTATTAGCCAAAGAGGCATAAATGTGTATCAATGGAACAAGAAGGCTAAAGGTGACCCCCCCCCCACTTCAACAACAAACAAGAAGGGCTCTTCAGCACCTGGCCGGCCAGGGGCCCGGTCAGACCGGCCCTAGCACTGGCCAGCCCGGCGCAGACCGGCCCCTGGGTTGATGACAGTCGGAGGATGTACTGTAAGTAACAGAGACCTCCCGGTCAAGGCCCGGTGGACGGTTCGGCCAAACCGGACCAATCCGGTCAGGAGCCCGGTCGGACCGGGCTATGGGCCGGGCGCCCCAGCGCCAACCGGATCTTTCGCTGATGACATCCGGGAGCATTACTGCAAGACAAAGCCCTGCCCCGGTCAAGATCCGGTCCCAGCTCAGGATTGGACCGGCTAGCCCGGTCTGACCAGACTCTGTGCCGGCCGGCCCGGTCCCAGGCCCGGTTGACCGGGTTCCTCGAGGAAGTTGCTGAGGTGGCAAGTCATCAACGACCATATTTCAAGTGACACTATATATACCTCTTCTCCTACCTCTGAAGGGGTAGGCACTACACTACAAGCTGTTCTTGAGCTCTCTCTCACATACTCCATTGTTAGAAACACCAAAAGCCTCAGATCTACCTCCTCCTCCACCCAAACTCAAATCCTTCGGGGAAAAGATAAAGGAGGCCCCGATCTACTGTTCTACCAAGCCAAATATCATTCCCCTTGTATTCATCAAGAAACTTGCGCTCTAGGGTTCCTTGGAATCCCTAGGTGGGCAAGAGAGGTCCGGAAGCATCCGGGCTGTGGATTTGCTCGTGACAAGATTGTGAAGGTTTGGAGGCTACCTCAAAGTCTACCACAAGTGAGTGAGCTATTCCTTCGTGGGATAGGCTCCGGAGAATAGGGTGAGCCTTCGTGGCGTTGGGGAATCCTTCGTGGGACCTCCACCCCTCCAAACGTGACGTACCTTCTGATGTCTACGCACGCTTCTATTCCTGTAGACAGTGTTGGGCCTCCAAGAGCAGAGGTTTGTAGAACAGCAGCAAGTTTCCCTTAAGTGAATCACCCAAGGTTTATCGAACTCAGGGAGGTAGAGGTCAAAGATATCCCTCTCAAGCAACCCTGCAATTAAGATACAAGAAGTCTCTTGTGTCCCCAACACACCTAATACACTTGTCAGATGTATAGGTGCACTAGTTCTTCGAAGAGATAGTGAAATACAAGACGCTCTCAACAATAATCACATAGTTGAATAAGTAAATGCTACTCTTAAACACTCTCTTGTTGGATAACAAACACTATTCATTGTGTAGGGCTACAAGAGCACCCTCAAGCCGGAGTAAACAAGCTCCACAACTTCATAAAGGAAACACACACGATGCGCACACTGTCACCATCACACCGTGGAGAGTGAATCCGGAGTTCAAATTAAAGTAACCTCTAGAGTGCATAATAGACAAGAGTAACATCTACATATTCAACTAGATTACAAAGCTCATGATCACATAAAGATCACACCATGGGAGAGAGAGATGAACCACATACTGATAGCGTGGAGTCGACACGTCCGCTGGGAACCCCAAGAGGAAGGTGTGATGCGCACAGCAGTAAGTTTCCCTCAGTAAGAAACCAAGGTTATCGAACCAGTAGGAGTCAAGAAACACGTGAAGGTTGTTGGTGGCGGAGTGTAGTGCGGCGCAACACCAGGGATTCCGGCGCCAACATGGAACCTGCACAACACAATCAAAGTACTTTGCCCCAACGTAACAAGTGAGGTTGTCAATCTCACCGGCTTGTCGTAAACAAAGGATTAGATGTATAGTGTGGATGATGATGTTTGTTTGCGAAGAACAATGAAAGAACAATTGCAGTAGATTGTATTTCAGATGTAAAGAATGGACCGGGGTCCACAGTTCACTAGTGGTGTCTCTCCCATAAGATAAACATATGTTGGGTGAACAAATTACAGTTGGGCAATTGACAAATAAAGAAGGCATAACAATGCACATACATATATCATGATGAGTACTATGAGATTTAATCGGGGCATTACGACAAAGTACATAGACCGCTATCCAGCATGCATCTATGCCTAAAAAGTCCACCTTCAGGTTATCATCCGAACCCCTTCCAGTATTAAGTTGCAAACAACAGACAATTGCATTAAGTATGGTGCGTAATGTAATCAACACAAATAACCTTAGACAAAGCATCGATGTTTATCCCTAGTGGCAACAACACATCCAAAACCTTAGAACTTTCTGTCATTATCCCAGATTCAATGGAGGCATGAACCCACTATTGAGCATAAATACTCCCTCTTGGAGTCACAAGTATCAACTTGGCCAGAGCCTCTACTAGCAACGGAGAGCATGCAAGAACATAAACAACATATATGATAGATTGATAATCAACTTGACATAGTATTCAATATTCATCGGATCCCAACAAACACAACATGTAGGATTACAAATAGATGATCTTGATCATGATAGGCAGCTCACAAGATGATAGCACAATGAGGAGAAGACAACCATCTAGCTACTGCTATGGACCCATAGTCCAGGGGTGAACTACTCACACATCGATCCGGAGGCGACCATGGCGATGAAGAGACCTCCGGGAGATGATTCCCCTCTCCGGCAGGGTGCCGGAGGCAATCTCCGAATCCCCCGAGATGGGATTGGCGGCGGCGGCGTCTCGTAAGGTTTTCCGTATCGTGGCTCTCGTGCATCGGGGTATTCGCGACGAAGGCTTTAAGTAGGCGGAAGGGTAGAGTCGGGGGCGTCACGAGGGACCCACACGCTAGGGCCGCGCGGGCCCAAGCCTGGCCGCGCCGCCCTAGTGTGTCACCACCTCGTGGCCCCACTTCGTATCTCCCTTGGTCTTCTGGAAGCTTCGTGGAAAAATAGGACCCTGGGCGTTGATTTCGTCCAATTCCGAGAATATTTCCTTACTAGGATTTCTGAAACCAAAAACAGCGAAAACAACGAATCGGCTCTTCGGCATCTCGTCAATAGGTTAGTGCCGGAAATGCATAATAATGACATATAATGTGTATAAAACATGTGAGTATCATCAATAAAGTAGCATGGAACATAAGAAATTATAGATACGTTTGGGACGTATCAAGCATCCCCAAGCTTAGTTCCTACTCGCCCTCGAGTAGGTAAACGATAACAAGGATAATTTTTGAAGTTACATGCTATCATAATCTTGATCAATACTATTGTAAAGCATATGAGATGAATGCAGCGATTCGAAGCAATGGTGAAGACAATGAGTAAATAAATGAATCATATAGCAAAGACTTTTCATGAATAATACTTTCAAGACAAGCATCAATAAGACTTGCATCTTGGCTCCTCCAAGCATCAATGAGTAAATAAATGAATCTTGGCTCCTCCTGGTTCGATAAACCTTGGTTTCTTTCTGAGGGAAAACTTGCTGCTGTGCGCATCATACCTTCCTCTTGGGGTTGCCCAACGAACGTGTGAAATACACGCCATCAAGCATATTTTCTGGCGCCGTTGCCGGGA
Source organism: Lolium rigidum (assembly GCF_022539505.1). Taxonomy (NCBI): domain Eukaryota; kingdom Viridiplantae; phylum Streptophyta; class Magnoliopsida; order Poales; family Poaceae; genus Lolium; species Lolium rigidum. The sequence goes on from NC_061510.1 coordinate 374,958,182, forward strand.
GATCAAGACACGCTGCAAGGGGAGTCTCCACTTCTCAATCTCTTTACTTTGTTTTTGTCTTGCTTTATTTTATTTACTATTTTGTTTGCTGCATTATATCAAAACACAAAAAAATTAGTTGCTAGTTTTACTTTATTTACTGTCTTGTTTGCTATATCAAAAACACAAAAAAATTAGTTTACTTGCATTTACTTTATCTAGTTTGTTTTATTTACTACTGCTAAAATGGCCAACCCTGAAAATACTAAGTTGTGTGACTTCACTAGCACAAATAATAATGATTTCCTATGCACACCTATTGCTCCACCTGCTACTACAACCAGAATTCTTTGAAATTAAATCTCGCTTTACTGAATCTTGTTATGAGAGAGCAATTTTCTCGGTGTTAGTTCCGATGATGCTGCTGCCCATCTCAATAATTTTGTTGAACTATGTGAAATGCAAAAGTATAAAGATGTAGATGGTGACATTATAAAATTAAAATTGTTTCCTTTCTCATTAAGAGGAAGAGCTAAAGATTGGTTGCTATCTCTCGCCTAAGAATAGTATTGATTCATGGACTAAATGCAAGGATGCTTTTATTGGTAGATATTATCCCCCTGCTAAAATTATATCTTTGAGGAGTAGCATAATGAATTTTAAACAATTGGATAATGAACATGTTGCTCAAGCTTGGGAAAGAATGAAATCTCTGGTTAAAAATTGCCCAACCCATGGATTGACTACTTGGATGATCATCCAAACCTTCTATGCAGGACTAAATTTTTCTTCGTGGAATTTATTGGATTCAGCTGCTGGAGGTACCTTTATGTCCATCACTCTTGGTGAAGCAACAAAGCTTCTTGATAATATGATGGTTAATTACTCCGAATGGCACACGGAAAGAGCTCCACAAGGTAAGAAGGTAAATTCTGTTGAAGAATCCTCTTCCTTGAATGATAAGGTTGATGCTATTATGTCTATGCTTGCGAATGATAGGACTAATGTTGATCCTAATAATGTTCCATTAGCTTCATTGGTTGCCCAAGAAGAACATGTTGATGTAAACTTCATTAAAAATAATAATTTCAACAACAATGCTTATCGGAACAATTCTAGTAATAACTATAGGCCATATCCTTATAATAATGGTAACGGTTATGCTAATTCTTATGGGAATTCTTACAACAATAATAGGAATACACCCCCTGGACTTGAAGCCATGCTTAAAGAATTTATTAGTACACAAACCGCCTTTAACAAATCTGTTGAGGAAAAGCTCAATAAAATTGATATTCTTGCTTCTAGAGTTGATAGTCTTGCCTCTGATGTTGATCTTTTGAAATCGAAAGTTATGCCTAATAGGGATATTGAAAATAAAATTGTTACTACAGCAAATGCCATCCAAGTTAGAATTAATGAGAATATAAGATTAATGGCTGAACTCGCGTGCTAGGTGGGATAGAGAAGAAAATGAAAAACTAGCTAAAAAGGAAAATGTAGCTAAAGTTTGGACTATTACCACCACTAGCAATGCTAATGATTCACATGTTGCTGCACCTCCTACTATCAATGGTAAAATAATTGGTGTTGGCAATGTTTCTACTCCTAGTGCAAAGCGCGCAAAATTACTCGAAACCGCTAAAACCGCTCGAAACCGCTCGCGATAAAACTCGCTGAAATTTTTTCCAACCTTGGGGATGATAATCCCATTGCTTTAGATTGTAATGATTTAGATTTTGATGATTGCCACATCTCTGAAGTTATAAAGTTCTTGCAAAAACTTGCTAAAAGTCCTAATGCTAGCGCTGTAAACTTGGCTTTCACAAAACATATTACAAATGCTCTCATAAAAGCTAGAGAAGAGAAACTAAAACTTGAAACTTCTATTCCTAGAAAGCTAGAGGATGGTTGGGAGCCCATCATTAAAATGAGAGTCAAAGATTTTGATTGTAATGCTTTATGTGATCTTGGTGCAAGTATTTCGTTATGCCTAAAAAAGTCTATGATATGCTTGACTTGCCACCATTGAAAAACTGTTATCCGGATGTTAATCTCGCCGATAATGCTAAAAAGAAACCTTTGGGGAGAGTTGATAATGTTCATATTATGGTTAACAATAACCTTGTCCCCGTTGATTTTGTTGTCTTGGATATTGAATGCAATGCATCTTGCCCCATTATATTGGGAAGACCTTTTCTTCGAACCGTTGGTGCTACTATTGATATGAAGGAAGGTAATATTAAATATCAATTTCCTCTCAAGAAAGGTATGGAACACTTCCATAGAAAGAGAATGAAGTTACCTTATGATTCTATTATTAGAACAAATTATGATGTTGATGCTTCATCTCTCGATGTTACTTGAGTTACACTTTCTGCGCCTAGCTGAAAGGCGTTAAAGAAAAGCGCTTATGGGAGACAACCCATGTTTTTACTCCAGTATTTTTGTTTTATATTTGTGTCTTGGAAGTTGTTTACTACTGTAGCAACCTCTCCTTATCTTAGTTTTATGTTTTGTTGTGCCAAGTAAAGTCTTTGATAGTAAAGTAAGTACTAGATTTGGATTACTGCGCAGTTACAGCATTTCTTTGCTGTCACGAATCTGGGTCTACCTCCCTGTAGGTAGCTCAGAAAATTAAGCCAATTTACGTGCATGATCCTCAGATATGTACGCAACTTTCATTCAATTTGAGCATTTTCATTTGAGCAAGTCTGGTGGCCTAATAAAATCCATCTTTACGGACTGTTCTGTTTTGACAGATTCTGTCTTTTATTTCGCATTGCCTCTTTTGCTATGTTGGATGAATTTCTTTGATCCATTAATGTCCAGTAGCTTTATGCAATGTCCAGAAGTGTTAAGAATGATTGTGTCACCTCTGAACATGTGAATTTTTATTATGCACTAACCCTCTAATGAGTTGTTTCGAGTTTGGTGTGGAGGAAGTTTTCAAGGATCAAGAGAGGAGTATGATGCAATATGATCAAGGAGAGTGAAAGCTCTAAGCTTGGGGATGCCCCGGTGGTTCACCCCTGCATATTCTAAGAAGACTCAAGCGTTTAAGCTTGGGGATGCCCAAGGCATCCCCTTCTTCATCGACAACATTATCAGGTTCCTCCCCGAAACTATATTTTTATTCCGTCACATCTTATGTACTTTGCTTGGAGCGTCGTGTGCTTTTGTTTTTGTTTTGTTGTTTTCGTTTCTGAATAAAATGGATCCTAGCATTCACTTTGTGGGAGAGAGACACGCTCCGCTGGTAGCATATGGACAAATATGTCCTTAGGCTCTATCTCATAGTATTCATGGCGAAGGTTGTCTTCTTCGTTAAATTGTTATATGGTTGGAATTGGAAAATACTACATGTAGTAACTCTAAAATGTCTTGGATAATTTGATACTTGGCAATTGTTGTGCTCATGTTTAAGCTCTTGCATCATATACTTTGCACCCATTAATGAAGAAACACTTAGAGCTTGCTAATTTGGTTTGCATATTTGGTTTCTCTAGAGTCTAGATAATATCTAGTATTGAGTTTTGAACAACAAGGAAGACGGTGTGGAGTCTTATAATGTTTACAATATGTCTTTTATGTGAGTTTTGCTGCACCGTTCATCCTTGTGTTTGTTTCAAATAACCTTGCTAGCCTAAACCTTGTATCGAGAGGGAATACTTCTCATGCATCCAAAATACTTGAGCCAACCACTATGCCATTTGTGTCCACCATACCTACCTACTACATGGTATTTATCCGCCATTCCAAAGTAAATTGCTTGAGTGCTACCTTTAAAATTCCATCATTCACCTTTGCAATATATAGCTCATGGGACAAATAGCTTAAAAACTATTGTGGTATTGAATATGTACTTATGCACTTTATCTCTTATTAAGTTGCTTGTTGTGCGATAACCATGCTTCGGGGACGCCATCAACTATTCTTTGTTGAATATCATGTGAGTTGCTATGCATGTCCGTCTTGTCCGAAGTAAGAGAGATCTACCACCTTTATGGTTGGAGCATGCATATTGTTAGAGAAGAACATTGGGCCGCTAACTAAAGCCATGATTCATGGTGGAAGTTTCAGTTTTGGACATATATCCTCAATCTCATATGAGAATAATAATTGTTGCCACATGCTTATGCATTAAAGAGGAGTCCATTATCTCGTTGTCCATGTTGTCCCGGTATGGATGTCTAAGTTGAGAATAATCAAAAGCGAGAAATCCAAAATGCGAGCTTTCTCCTTAGACCTTTGTACAGGCGGCATGGAGGTACCCCATTGTGACACTTGGTTAAAACATGTGCATTGCAAAGATCCGGTAGTCCAAGCTAATTAGGACAAGGTGCGGGCACTATTAGTATACTATGCATGAGACTTGCAACTTGTAAGATATAACTTTACATAACTCATATGCTTTATTACTACCGTTGACAAAATTGTTTCATGTTTTCAAAATAAAAGCTCTAGCACAAATATAGCAATCAATGCTTTCCTCTTTGAAGGACCATTCTCTTTACTTTTATGTTGAGTCAGCTCACCTATCTCTCTCCACCTCAAGAAGCAAACACTTGTGTGAACCGTGCATTGATTCCTACATACTTGCATATTGTACTTGTTATATTACTCTATGTTGACAATTATCCATGAGATATACATGTTACAAGTTGAAAGCAACCGCTGAAACTTAATCTTCCTTTGTGTTGCTTCAATACCTTTACTTTGATTTATTGCTTTATGAGTTAACTCTTATGCAAGACTTATTAATGCTTGTCTTGAAGTACTATTCATGAAAAGTCTTTGCTTTATGATTCACTTGTTTACTCATGTCATTACCATTGTTTTGATCGCTGCATTCATTACATATGTTTACAAATAGTATGATCAAGGTTATGATGGCATGTCACTTCAGTAAATTATCTTTGTTATCGTTTTACTCGCTCGGGACGAGCAGTAACTAAGCTTGGGGATGCTTGATACGTCTCCGACGTATCGATAATTTCTTATGTTCCATGCCATATTATTGATGATACCTACATGTTTTATGCACACTTTATGTCATATTCGTGCATTTTCCGGAACTAACCTATTAACAAGATGCCGAAGTGCCGCTCTCGTTTTCTCGCTGTTTTTGGTTTCGAAATCCTAGTAACGAAATATTCTCGAATTGGACGAAATCAAGACCCAGGGTCCTATTTTGCCACGAAGCCTTCCGAAGACCGAAGAGCATACGAAGTGGGGCCACGAGGGGCCGCACACCACACGGCGGCGCGGCCGCAGGGGGCCCGCGCCGCCCTATGGTGTGGGCCCCCGTGCGCCCCCCGACTCGCCCTTCCGCCTACTTAAAGCCTCCGTCGCGAAACCCCCGATGCGAAAAACCACGATACGGAAAACCTTACCGAGACGCCGCCGCCGCCGATCCCATCTCGGGGGATTCTCGGAGATCTCCTCCGGCACCCTCGCCGGAGAGGGGATTCATCTCCCGGAGGACTCTACACCGCCATGGTCGCTCTCCGGAGTGATGAGTGAGTAGTTCACCCCCGGACTATGGGTCCATAGCAGTAGCTAGATGGTTGTCTTCTCCTCATTGTGCTTCATTGTTGGATCTTGTGAGCTGCCTAACATGATCAAGATCATCTATCCGTAATACTCTATGTTGTGTTTGCTCGGGATCCGATGGATAGAGAATACCATGTTATGTTAATTATCAAGTTATTACATATGTGTTGTTTATGATCTTGCATGCTCTCCGTTACTAGTAGAGGCTCTGGCCAAGTTTTTGCTTTTAACTCCAAGAGGGAGTATTTATGCTCGATAGTGGGTTCATGCCCGCATTGACACTCGGGACAATGGATGTAAAGTTCTAAGGTTGTGTTGTGCTCGTTGCCACTAGGGATAAAACATTGGCGCTATGTCCGAGGATGTAGTTGTTGATTACATTACGCACCATACTTAATGCAATTGTCTGTTGCTTTGCAACTTAATACTGGAAGGGGTTCGGACGATAACCTGAAGGTGGACTTTTTAGGCATAGATGCAATTGGATGGCGGTCTATGTACTTTGTCGTAATGCCCAATTAAATCTCACTATACTTATCATGCCATGTATGTGCATTGTTATGCCCTCTCTATTTGTCAATTGCCCGACTGTAATTTGTTCACCCAACATGCTTTTATCTTATGGGAGAGACACCTCTAGTGAACCGTGGACCCCGGTCCATTCTTTAATACTGAAATACAAATCTGTCGCAATACTTGTTTTACTATTTTCTCTCGCAAACAATCATCTTCCACACAATACGGTTAATCCTTTGTTACAGCAAGCCGGTGAGATTGACAACCTCACCGTTTCGTTGGGGCAAAGTACTTTGGTTGTGTTGTGCAGGTTCCACGTTGGCGCCGGAATCCCCGGTGTTGCGCCGCACTACATCCCGCCGCCATCAACCTTCAACGTGCTTCTTGGCTCCTCCCGGTTCGATAAACCTTGGTTTCTTTCCGAGGGAAAACTTGCCGCCGTGCGCATCATACCTTCCTCTTGGGGTTGCCCAACGAACGTGTGAAATACACGCCATCAC
>NC_061510.1:374964832-375051683 GCF_022539505.1 Lolium rigidum
CTCTAAGTGTTTTTTAATTAATGGGTGCAAAGTATATGATGCAAGAGCTTAAACATGAGCACAATAATTGCCAAGTATCAAATTATCCAAGACATTTTAGAATTACTACATGTAGCATTTTCCAATTCCAACCATATAACAAATTAACGAAGAGGAAACTTCGCCATGAATACTATGAGTAGAGCCTAAGGACATACTTGTCCATATGCTACAGCGGAGCGTGTCTCTCTCCCACAAAGTGAATGCTAGGATCCATTTTATTCAAACAAAACAAAAACAAAAACAAACCGACGCTCCAAGCAAAGTGCATAAGATGTGACGAAATAAAAATATAGTTTCGGGGGAGGAACACGATAATGTTGTCGATGAAGAAGGGGATGCCTTGGGCATCCCCAAGCTTAGACGCTTGAGTCTTCTTAGAATATGCAGGGGTGAACCACCGGGCATCCCCAAGCTTAGAGCTTTCACTCTCCTTGATCATATTGCATCATACTCCTCTCTTGATCCTTGAAAACTTCCTCCACACCAAACTCGAAACAACTCATTAGAGGGTTAGTGCAAAATAAAAATTAACATGTTCAGAGGTGACACAATCATTCTGAACACTTCTGGACATTGCATAAAGCTACTGGACATTAATGGATCAAAGAAATTCATCCAACATAGCAAAAGAGGCAATGCGAAATAAAAGGCAGAATCTGTCAAAACAGAACAGTCCGTAAAGATGGATTTTATTAGGCCACCAGACTTGCTCAAATGAAAATGCTCAAATTGAATGAAAGTTGCGTACATATCTGAGGATCATGCACGTAAATTGACTTAATTTTCTGAGCTACCTACAGGGAGGTAGACCCAGATTCGTGACAGCAAAGAAATCTGTAACTCGCGCAGTAATCCAAATCTAGTACTTACTTTACTATCAAAGACTTTACTTGGCACAACAAAACATAAAACTAAGATAAGGAGAGGTTGCTATAGTAGTAAACAACTTCCAAGACACAAATATAAAACAAAAATACTGGAGTAAAAACATGGGTTGTCTCCCAGAAGCGCTTTTCTTTAACGCCTTTCAGCTAGGCGCAGAAAGTGTAACTCAAGTGTTATCAAAGGGTGGAGCACTGATATCATAAGCTCCCCCATTTGCAGTGGTACTAGGTGCTTTATCAATTTTAGGCCTATAATAATATTTCTTTGGTTTAGGCACTTTAGAGGCATACATAAACTTTTGCTCCTTTCCCACATAAGCTTTCTCTCTAAACTGTAAAGATGAAAAGGTTGAACCCAAAGTTCCCATAGCTTTTTCAAGTTCGCCAATCCTATTAATTTGATTATCATGGTCAACAAAAGTTCCTAGGACACTAATTCTTTCATCAATTCCTCCTAAGGATTTATCAAGTTTGTCAGTTTTATCAAGTAACATCTCCAACTTAGTTTCTACACTGAAATTTTTCTCTATGGTTTCCAATTTTTTCATAACATCCTCAAGGGAGGTTTCAATTTTAGTTTCATTAACAGGTGGTGTTCCAAATAAACTCTCAATAATGCAACTAGCTTCTAAAACGGGAGCACCTAGGAAGTTACCTCCCGCGAGACAATCAAGAACATATCTATTCCAGCTAGAGATACCAACATAAAAATTCCCGAGTAGGATAGTGGTGGAGTGTTTCTTAGTGCACCTATTATGGGCATCACTAATTCTATACCAAGCATCTTTTAAACATTCTCCTCCTTGTTGCTTAAATGAACGAACTTCAACTTCAGGATTACTCATTTTAGCAGTAGTAAATAAAGCAAACTAGATAAAGTAAATGCAAGTAAACTAATTTTTTGTGTTTTTGATATGGCAAACAAGACAATAAATAAAGTAAAGCTAGCAACTAATTTTTTTGTGTTTTGATATAATGCAGCAAACAAAATAGTAAATAAAATAAAGCAAGACAAAAACAAAGTAAAGAGATTGAGAAGTGGAGACTCCCCTGCAGCGTGTCTTGATCTCCCGGCAACGGCGCCAGTAAAATATGCTTGATGGCGTGTATTTCACACGTTCGTTGGGCAACCCCAAGAGGAAGGTATGATGCGCACAGCAGCAAGTTTTCCCTCAGAAAGAAACCAAGGTTTATCGAACCAGGAGGAGCCAAGAAGCACGTTGAAGGTTGATGGCGGCGGGATGTAGTGCGGCGCAACACCAGGGATTCCGGCGCCAACGTGGAACTGCACAACACAACCAAAGTACTTTGCCCCAACGAAACAAGTGAGGTTGTCAATCTCGCCGGCTTGCTGTAACAAAGGATTAACCGAATTGTGTGGAAGATGATTGTTTGCAGAGAAAACAGTAAAAACAAGTATTGCAGCAGATTTGTATTTCGAGTATTAAAAGAATGGACCGGGGTCCACAGCTCACTAGAGGTGTCTCTCCCATAAGATAAAAGCATGTTGGGTGAACAAATTACAGTCGGGCAATTGACAAATAGAGAGGGCATAACAATGCACATACATGGCATGATAAGTATAGTAAGATTTAATTGGGCATTACGACAAAGTACATAGACCGCCATCCAACTGCATCTATGCCTAAAAAGTCCACCTTCGAGGTTATCGTCCGAACCCCTTCCAGTATTAAGTTGCAAAGCAACAGACAATTGCATTAAGTATGGTGCGTAATGTAATCAACAACTACATCCTCGGACATAGCGCCAATGTTTTATCCCTAGTGGCAACAGACACAGCACAACCTTAGAACTTTCGTCACTATCCCGGTGTCAATGCGGGCATGAACCCACTATCGAGCATAAATACTCCCTCTTGGAGTTAAAAGCAAAAACTTGGCCAGAGCCTCTACTAGTAACGGAGAGCATGCAAGATCATAAACAACACATATGTAATAACTTGATAATTAACATAACATGGTATTCTCTATCCATCGGATCCCGACAAACACAACATAGAGTATTACAGCTAGATGATCTTGATCATGTTAGGCAGCTCACAAGATCCAACAATGAAGCACAATGAGGAGAAGACAACCATCTAGCTACTGCTATGGACCCATAGTCCAGGGGTGAACTACTCACTCATCACTCCGGAGGCGACCATGGCGGTGTAGAGTCCTCCGGAGATGAATCCCCTCTCCGGCAGAGTGCCGGAGGAGATCTCCAGAATCCCCCGAGATGGGATCGGCGGCGGCGGCGTCTCAGTAAGGTTTTCCGTATCGTGGTTTTTCGCATCAGGGGTTTCGCGACGGAGGCTTTAAGTAGGCGGAAGGGCAGAGTCGGGGGCTGACGAGGGGCCCACACCACAGGCGGCGCGGGCCCCCTTGGCGCGCGCCGCCATGTGGTCCGGCCACCTCGTGGCCCCACTTCGTATGCTCTTCGGTCTTCCGGAAGGTTCGTGGCGAAATAGGCCCCTGGGTCTTGATTTCGTCCAATTCGGAGAATATTTCGTTACTAGGATTTCGAAACCAAAAACGGCGTAAAACAAGGAACTGGCACTTCGGCATCTTGTTAATAGGTTAGTTCCAGAAAATGCACGAATATGACATAAAGTGTGCATAAAACATGTAGGTATCATCAATAATATGGCATAGAACATAAGAAATTATCGATACGTTGGAGACGTATCAATGGCACAAGACAGAATTCCATTGATCTTCAAGAAATTTACATGGATATTACAAAGGAGTTCTTCAAAAGGACTACTAAGATAATTGTCACCAAAGCTAATATGGCGACAATAGCTAAAGAAACAGAGAAAATAAAAAGAAGGGCATTCAACTAGACCTCCGGCTTTGATGAGCTAGGAGTTGAAGATGGCTTGATCCCGAGATAAGACAGGATTTTCTTCGTGTTGGGCTTCGCTGCCTTGATCAACGATCGCCATTTCGTTTGCTCTATCTGTTCTGTGTCGCCTACTTTCGCCCAGTCGATAGTTTGTTGGCTATCAACGACCAAGGCAACAGTGCTTTCGACAGCAACCTTCATATTCTCCTGGCGCATCTTCATCCCAAGATCTTCTGGAGGATTGAAGTCCTTGGCAAGAGCAAGGAAAGTCTTGGGTTTCGTTTTCTTCGGGAAGAAAAAGGGGAACAGCCGTGACAATCCTGCGTCAGCCTGTTCAATGCCTTCGCGAACTTCGGTACCATGAAACTCAAGGACAGCGAGCGCATCAAGAAGAGGATCGTTGTCAGGATCTTCAAGCTCGAATTCTTGGTTTGTTCTACCTGTCGCAAAAATATATGTTGGTCGACAGTAAGTAAAGCACAAAATAAAAAAAATAGAGAGAGAGAGCTGAAATGGATTGACAAAATTACCGACAAAGCGCCGGTTCTGCGCGTTCAAGCGCTTGATAATCGCCTTTTCACGAGTAGCCTGCGCGGCTTTGTGCTTGTTCAAAGCAGTTTCGGCATCATCAAGCCTTTTTTGAAGATCTTTGACACCAGCAGCTTCTGCTTTGGCTTTATCAGCCTCTGCTTTAGCATTGCCAGCATCAAGTTCAACTTTCTTGCGAGCCGCTTCACTTTGCTCTAAATTCTGAGTAAGCGTGTCGACAAGCTTGTTGGCTTCTGCAAGTTTATCTGCCAAAATAGTCAAGGATCGTCAAAATTGCAACAAAACAGGAGCAAGAAGTTATAAACAAGAACCAACAAAGAATTATTACCTTCAGTCTTGCTGGCATACTCACGGTACCCGATGAATTGGGCACCGATGCGAATAAGCTCTTTGATCATAGGCTGTCAAGGAAGAATAAAGAAAGAAAATGTCGGTATGAAAAAATATGATGGCATAAAGAAGCAAACAGAGGAAATATAGACAGTGACAAGAAAAATAAAGAACTTACATCATCCAAGAGAGGGTTAGAGGAGCTACTCAATTGGAGGGTAGGCTCCGGGATTGTTTCAATCCTTGTCCTTTTCGGAGAAGGAACAAGAGGGCTTGAAGGAGGAGTAGGAGCGCCGACGTTTTGTTGAGGAGGCGAAGATTCTTCTCCTTCAACTGGCGTCTCCGAAATAATTAGAGTATGTGACGTACTCGTTCGAGCAGCCACATCAAAAGTTGGTACTTCTCCCTCATCATCACTGCGATTAAATGTTGGCAGCATAAAAAGCAAGATAGAAAAAATCTTCGAGTACAAAAAAAAAAAAGTGACTTACGAACTGATGAGGGCCTCGAGGTATGGATCATAAGTTGCCTTCTGACGTGAAGGAGCAACTTCTTCGGCCTTGGAGGTACCGGAATCTTCGACATCATTCCTTTTCCTTTTGTTCTTCGGAGAAACAGCAGGAGGAGGAGATTGTGCCGATGCAGTGCCTTCATAGGCAGCCTCCTTTTCAGAAGATCCCGCAGATTTGTGAGAATCTGCGGGTTCATTCACAACAGAGGGGGCATCTTGGTTGTCGTCGGTGACAACAGCCCTTTCCTCGACTTCTCCACCTTCGGGAAGGGGAGGAAGCGAGACAAGATTGGGATGGTTCTGTACAAAAATAGGGGAAGATGTCAAAAAAGGAGTTACAAAAGATAGCGAGGCAATAACAAATCAATCGACAAAGTTTACCTTGGGAAGCGCATTGGTGGCGCTGTACGGCTTTACACGACAAGAAGAAGGGATAGGATCTCTTTTGCTGAGAGAAGAGATTTTTCGGACAAGCTTCTCTAAGTCCTTGACCTCCAAATCTGCTGACAACCGATCTACGTCCTGGTCGCCAGCATACTTCCAGAGAGGGTATTTGCGAGCCTGAAGAGGCTGCACTCTAGTTCTAAGAAAATATGCTGTGATTTGGATACCTGACAACTCTTTGCCATGAGTATTTTGCAACTCACGGATGCGAGACATCAAGGCCTCTGTCGATGTTTTTTCTTCCTCGGTAGCCTCTGCATCCCAGGAGCAGCGGCGAAGGATTTTTCGGCACCATCGAAAGGAGGGATGTTGTCTTCAGCACATCCATGATTTTCCTCCTGAATGTACAACCACTTCTTGCGCCACCCTTGAACTGAGTCAGGGAGTTTGACGTCGAAGTAATCGACTGTGGGGCGAACGGAAATAACAACGCCGTCTATATTATAGGCGACATTGGGAGAGCCATTACGGCGACAAAAGAAAATGCGCTTCCATAGCGCCCAGTTAGGTTGGACGCCAAGGAAGGCCTCACAAAGGGTGATAAAAATGGAGATATGGAGGATAGAATTGGGCGTGAGGTGGTGAAGTTGAAGGCCATAAACAAAAAGCAATCCGCGGAGGAAAGGATGAATGGGGGCGTAAAGACCGCGGAGAAGATGGTCGATGAAACTTACCCGATACCCCATTGGAGGGGTTGGGTAGCTTTCTTCACTAGGGAAGCACAGCGCCTTGGGTTTCTTGTTAATCCCTAGCTTCTTCAAGAGATTGATGTCCTGGGTGGAAATTTTGGACCTTTCCCACTCCGCGCTTCCCAGATCTGCGGCAGCCATTGACGATTCAGGCGTGCTGTGCTTGGTCAACCGACGCGGTGGCATCAACAATGGCGCAGGAATGCAGCTTGGAGAAGATGAGCTTAGGAAGTTGTGGGGCGTAGGAGGAGGTTTTGCAGAGGAGAGCAGGAGAACGGCGCGAGCGGAAGTGCTCGAGGAAGAAGAAGGAGATCTTATATAGAGGTGCGGCGAAGCGGCGGACCGTAGGATGGAAAAAGTGTGCGGCAGATGATAACCATGTGGAAACAAGGGTAAAAAAGTATTTTAACACTGGAGAAGTTATGGTACGTGCGCCATGAAAAGCGGAGAACGTGTGTCCCCCACTTACACGACGTGTCAAGATAATGGATAATTTGGGCCCGCAGAGCAGCGGGAGAAAACTTCTCGCGATTTCTGGACTTACAATCGTGGCTATCGTCAGCAATAACGTCACCTTGGCGGAAAGAAAAATTCGACTCAACAGTTGCATCAAAAGGCGACATGCAAAAATATTGGAGAGCCTTTGATCAAATACAAGTTTTTGGTCAAATGCTCGGGGGCTACTTTGAAAAAATGAAAAGATCAAGAAAGACAAAATAGAAATGGCGTGAGCCTATGATCAAATACAAATATTTGTTCATAGCCTCGGGGGCTACTCCCATCGGGAGCGCTGTTCGCGCACCCGAGAAATTGTAAAACTTCGGGAGAGAAAGAAAATATAGCGGCATAAGGCGTGGAGCCTACAACCAAGCACAAGTCCTTGGTTGTAGCCTCGGGGGCTACTCCCATCGGGAACGCTGTTCGCGTGCCCGATGAAATTATAAAAAAGAAAGACAGAATGAAAAGAAGAAAGATAGAAGAGCAAAAGAGTATATTTCGAGTTATAAATAACTCTGCATATACTCCCATCGGGAGAGCATTATAAGTCATCTTTGACTCAATAAAATGTGTCATTCCAACAGCCGAATAAGCACTCGACAATATATTCTCAGAACGCCGAAGTTGCGATCAATTTCTGAATGCCGCAAAACTTTGCGAAGGTAAGACCCCAGATCCATTCCCGTGAGGCGTGGCGCCGTCTCCGACGTCGGTTTGTTACTTTTATCCGTATCAACGGATACGAAGAAAAATCCTAACAGTACGCGTTAGGTACCCGATAAATATGACCGGGACTCGACAGAATGGTAAGACCTTAAGCGGCACCTGTCGAAGTTTACACCAGTATCCCGAAATCATGTCCATGGATGTGATTTTGAAGTAGGTTTTTGCGGATTGCCACTAGAGCAGTTAACTAGTACCTGATCCGTCAGATGAACTAGCCCCAACTACCATTATCCCTGTACAATATAGAAATTTATGTGAAGAAATATAGAAAAGTTTTAAGTTGTCGAATAAAAATAAATAGTGGAGATTTTCCCTGACTCTACGATTCAAGCAAAATCTCGGGGGCTACTGACATAGGCATCCCCAATGGGCCTGCCGAAGATAGTACCCGGGGTTTACTGAAGGCCCACTACTCGAGGAATAAGAAGATTCGGAAGCCCAAGATATTGTTAAGGAAAGCTAGAGTTGTAATAGGAAGCAGTATTGGTAATCTTGCGGGAGGAGTTAGTAACCTTCCCGGACTCTGTAACTTGTACAACACGAATCCCTCGGCTCCACCTCCTATATAAGGGGGGGTCGAGGGACAAAGAAGGCATCGAATCATTGTTTCTCAAACCCTAGTTTCATAATCGTCGAGTACTTTTCGGCTCAAACCTTCGAGATCTACTTGCCCTCTACTTCCAACTAAACCCTAGTCTACAACCCGTAGGCATTGATAAGTTAATCCCTTGTCACCGCCTGTACAAAGGTCTAAGGAGAAAGTTCGCATTGGATTTCTCGCTTTTGATTATTCTCAACTTACACATCCATACCGGGACAACATAGACAACAGATAATGGACTCCTCTTTAATGCATAAGCATTCAACAACAGATAAAATTCTCATAAGAGATTGAGGATTAATTGTCCACACTGAAACTTCCACCATGGATCATGGCTTTAGTTAGCGGCCCAATGTTCTTCTCTAACAATATGCATACTCAAACGATTTGATCATGAAAATCGCCCTTACTTCAGACAAGACGAACATGCATAGCAACTCACATGATATTCAACAAAGGTAAAAGTTGATGGCGTCCCCGAAACATGGTTACCGCTCAACAAGCAACTTATTAAGAAATAAGACACATAAGTACATATTCTTCACCACAATAGTTTTTAAGGCTATTTTCCCATGAGCTATATATTGCAAAGACAAAGGATAGAATTTTAAAGGTAGCACTCAAGTAATTTACTTCGGAATGGCGGAGAAATACCATGTAGTAGGTAGGTATGGTGGACACAAATGGCATAGTTTTTGGCTCAAGGATTTGGATGCAGGAGAAGAATTCCTCTCAATACAAGGCTAGGCTAGCAAGGTTGTCTGAAGCAAACTCAAGTACAAAACGGTGCAGCAAGACTCACATATGAACATATTGTAAGCATTATAAGACTTTTACATCGTCTCCTTGTTGTTCAAACACCTTAACCAGAAAATATCTAGACTCTAGAGACCAATCATGCAAACCAAATTTTAACAAGCTCTATGTAGTTCTTCATTAATAGGTGCAAAGTACATGATGCAAGAGCTTAAACATGATCTATATGAGCACAACAATTACCAAGTATCAAATTATTCAAGACATTATACCATTTACCACATGCGGCATTTTTCGTTTCCAACCATATAACAATGAACGAGGTAGTTCAACCTTCGCCATGAACATTAAGAATAAAGCTAAGAACATATGTGTTCATACGAAACAGCGAAGCGTGTATCTCTCCCAAACAAAGAATGCTAGGATCCGAATTTATTCAAACAAAAACAAAAACAAAAACAAACAGACGCTCCAAGTAAAGCACATAAGATGTGACGGAATAAAAATATAGTTTCACTAGAGGTGACCTGATAAGTTGTTGATGAAGAAGGGATGCCTTGGGCATCCCCAAGCTTAGATGCTTGAGTCTTCTTAAAATATGCAGGGATGAACCACGGGGGCATCCCCAAGCTTAGACTTTTCACTCTTCTTGATCATATTGTATCATCCTCCTCTCTTGACCTCTCCGATGGAATTCCTGATCTTGACTCTCCTGTTGACGACGCCAAGATGGTGATCCACTGCCTCAACGGTCTGCCCGAGCAATACGAGTCCGCCGCTGACCTGATCTCTCTCATGCCCGAGATCAGCTTCGCACAGTGCCGCTCTTTGCTCGCGCTCCAGGACATGAAGCGCAAAAATCGCCGTGACCGTAACTCCAATACGGCCCTCTTCACCAACGTCGGCAACCCTGGCAAGGTCCCCGGCAAGGGCAAGAAGAAGAAGGTGGCCACCGATGCCGCCAAGGAGGCTGCGCCCGCCCCGACGCCTGCACCTCCCGCGACTCCACCTGCCGCTTCCACCAACTAGCCGTCGCCGCTGCATCCCTGGAATGGCGCCATCCAGATGTGGCCCTATGGCCAAGGGGGGTTACTCGGTTGCCCGCCGTCCGCCTATGCCCTGGCACCCACCTACGTGTCGTGGCACGCTCCGTCGCCGCATGCCTTCTACGCGCGT
The DNA here is from genome assembly GCF_022539505.1 of Lolium rigidum. Taxonomy (NCBI): domain Eukaryota; kingdom Viridiplantae; phylum Streptophyta; class Magnoliopsida; order Poales; family Poaceae; genus Lolium; species Lolium rigidum. The sequence continues at coordinate 374,974,889 of NC_061510.1, forward strand.
GGCCCATACGGGGTGCCACCTGTCCCCCGTGTCGCCACCCTACGGACTCGGCACCACCGCATCATCAGTCATCACCAGGACCATCAATGGCCTCGTGGGACCAGGCTGTGCTGATGAACCAGTTCCATACCATGGGGCTGCAAGCACCCACCAGGGAATGGGTGATGGACACCGGCGCCTCCTCTCACTTTGCGTCCGATCCCGGTATGCTCACCTCCGTGTCTCCCCCTCCACCTCTCGACGTGCATTCATTGTCGGTAATGGCACCACCCTTCCGATCACCGGTACCAGGCATGCACGTTTTCCTATTTCCACTTCGTCGCGTCCTCTTTATCTTCGTAATGTCTTAGTTGCTCCTAACATAGTTAAAAACCTGTTGTCTGTCTGACCTTTCACTACTGATAATCATGTTTCCGTCGAATTTGACCCTCTTGGTTTTTCTGTGAAGGACCTTCTTACCAGGATCGAGATTCTTAGATGCAATAGCTTCGGCTCTCTCTACTCCATCCACCCTTCATCCACCAGCCGATCGCACGCCCTCCTCGTCGCCGACCCTGCACTTTGGCACCGTCGGCTTGGGCACCATGGGCGGCCCGTCATGGAGTCCTTAGCTCGTTCTTCGGTTATACCTAGGGAAAAGAAAAACAGTAGCTTGTGTCATGCTTGTCAATTAGGTGGTCATGTTCGTCTTCCTTTTTCTTCCACCAATCGTGTAACCACCACTCCATTTCAAATAATTCATTGTGATTTGTGGACATCTCCTGTTGAGAGTATTTCTGGTTTTAAGTATTATCTTGTCTGTCTTGATGATTTCATTTCACTCAGTATGATTGGGTTTATCCCCTACGGTCTAAGTCAAAAGTTTTCTCACATCTATCGTCCCTTCATGCTCTAGCTCTCACCCAGTTTAGTGCGCGCTTGCAGTCTATACAATGTGATAATGGTCGTGAGTTCGATAATTCACTCCTTCACTCCTTTGCACAACATCATGGAATTGCTCTCCGCTTTTCATGTCCATATACTTCGCAACAGAATGGTAAAGCTGAGTGTATTATCCGCACTCTCAGTGACATCACTTGCACGCTCCTAGTTTCCTAACATGTCTAAACTTTGAGTAACTTTTAAAATTTAGTTAAATAGATATCTTTAAGGATTTTTCTAGAGTAGGGGGCCATGGCCCTCTGCCCTAGGAAAGCTTCACCATTGTGAACAAGAGGCTCTTGGTGTTGTGTCATCCTAGCCCCTGAAATCTATGGACCGGCCTTGAGCCTCACTATGATGCGTGAAACGCTCTTGGGGGCAAGACCCAGCGCGCCTGTGAAGACGCTGTTAGTGAAATTGCCAAGGCATGGCTGGGTTACATGAATAAATAGTCCTTTTCACTAAGAAAAATATGAATTCCTCATGTTAATTTGCTTCAAAAAAATTATGTAGGATATACTGAATGAGAAGTTTGAGAATGTTGTTTCAAATTATTAGATATTATCAAGTATGAATCAACTAATACCGTAATCTGAAACATGTGAATATCAACGCACCGGAGATTTTTTTTAGCTTGTGAAGCACCATGTGTTAAATCTTATAACGGACTAGTTGAGTGCCAGTATGTTGCTACGGGTTCGCATCAAATTTCTTTTATCTGCGCACCCCACAAAGTTTATAGGTTTTGTTCATCATAATTATATATGATCTTCCACCTTTAAGGCCACAGCAATATTTGCAGAGATTATGGCTGTTGCAGGGAGCATTGGTATGGTCAAATTTAATCATTGTAGGAGGGATATGAATAGAGTAGCTCATGATATTGCTAGGTTTAGTTTAGTTCGAGATCTGATTGTAATTGGGTCGATGAATCCCCTAGCTTTCTTCTCCAACCCCTCCTCGATGATGTAACGTACTTGTGATTGCGAGGCGACAAGCTTCTTACGCACTCTTTTTCTTCCAGGGTACCTAAGGGGGCTGGAATGCTTTAATATAGTGGTGAATTTTCAAAAAAACTCACTCATCCTAAACTCTAAACCATCTATGGCGAGAGATCTCATGTACAAAGACGGGACCTTAAAGCATTTTCACTTGGGGGACCTCCCCCTAAAGGGCTATGGGGGGTGTCGGCGCCAAAAACACGCCCGTCCCCCCACCCCCCAATTTCATTTTGGCGCCGGCGCGGTCCAACAATTTATCCGGCGCCCCCAGGCCGAACCCAACCTACCCAACCCACGGGGAGGCTAAAAAAACTAGCGAGGGTGCCAAATGGGCACGAGTTGGCGGGAAGCATGGCGGGAAGAGCGCGCGAACCGGCCGGTCGTCGTGTGCCAGCTTAGTCAGCGGCTGCGGACCGGTCATCTTCCTCCTCGCCTTCTGTGCCACGTCAACATCCTTCGCGTCTACTCGCCTTCAAAACAACCTGCGAAAAAACTACATGTTGCTAGCCCATGACTGTGCCAAGCAACACTCGCCAGTGCAAACCAGCCTCGTCCTAGACTAGGTGCGGGAAATGATGACTGACTATGTCTCAAGCTTGGGACATTGATGTGGTTTTGACCACAAGGAATTTCCAATCTTCATGGATTTGAGGCGCAAAGGGGGTGAACATGGGAACACAGTGAAGATATTATTAAAAAGGATCACTATAGAGGCTTTTCCTACCGTATTCTTAAAAAAAAGTTGAGGAAGGAAGTAGGGATCTTGCTCACCTGGATGACGTGCAAGGACATCGAGGGCTGCACGCTCGCTCAACCATGTTCCCTTGCTTCCTGGCGCATGTGAATGCCACAACATGATTTCAATCTAATTGATGTATGCGCATCATCTACACTGAATTTTGATACGGTGATATTACAAGTGTTTTTCACCAGTCAAGCTGAATATAGAGCAACACTTCTCTTCTGACTTGTTCTGTCACTGAAGCATCATTTCAGTTTCAGTTGTCTAAGGTTGCCTTAAATTGCTGGTTTGACGATTGATGAAATATTTTTTCTAAATTATTTGGCACGTGATATGTAAGTGAAAATGTTGCATAATCAGAGAGTTTTCCAGAATGTTGCTTTGCTTCGGGAGGTGGTGGCACACTTTCGGATGCCAACTCGACTGTCCTAAAAGTCAAATAAAATGTTGGGTTCTTCTCCTTATCGATATAACGATTTAAAGTGTGTTGCGATAAATCTTCGTCACGGAGATGCACAATCATCTGCCTCTATGTTCGTGACGCCTTTGCCGGTCCCATATAAATTGGGCCGAGTCGACATGTGTTTGAGGAAGAGGTCGTCAGGTGAAAAAAAATAAGTGGAATGAATCTTCCTCCCTCGCACCGGCTTGTAATCAACCCATCACTTAATATAGTAATGTAGAAGATGCAAACGGTTCCAATTTCGGATCAAGAGCAACTACTTTTCGTTAAAAAAAGGTTGGATACATGAGAAAGGCAAGACAATATTTCCTTATAATCACAACATCTTCAGTTACAATGAATTACAGGGAGTGATTAGGGGAGATTTGACAGGATTGTGTCTCATCCGAATAGTATGTCTTATAATTAATGACAACATATTCAGTTACAGGAAAGGCAAGAAAATATTTCCTAACAGCCTGGACATGAATTCGCCTTGTCACTTGATTGCATGTTGCAACATCTGCACATTAGTCATCTGCCTAGCGTGCTGGTTTGGATGCTAGGCGAGCCATGAAGAAGGTGGTCCAATCAATCTCCATGCAGACGGCGCCTTTAGCGATTAAGCTAGAAGACATGGTGTCCAGCTCTTGCATCGTCCCAGTTTGGAGATTGGCAACGTAGCCGTGGCGCTGTGCGAGCTTGATGAGCAGCTTCCCGTTGCCGCACCTCTGTCCCAGCCAGATGCATGGAGGCTGCTGCCCCAGGAATGGTTTCAGGTCGATCACCCCGGTGCGCGGCCAGTCTTGTCCACGGCGTGTCGCTGGTTGCGTCCAGATCTCCACCATCTGGAGGTCCGCGTCGTATAAGCAAAGCGACAAGAGCTTTCCATCGATGGTGGTAGCAAGGCGGCTTTGGCCACGCCGGGCGACGTTGAGATTGGTGGTACCGGCGCCATGGGGGCACGAGCTGATGGGGCTCCTGAGCTTGGTTGAGGAGACGCGGCCGGTGTCGGCGTCGACGTGAAGGATGTGGAAGGTGGAGGACGCACAAAAGAGCCAGTTCGCCCTTCCCTGGCACACGACGGCATCACTGTGCATGAGGGAGCCCACCGCTTCCCTGCATCGGTGCAAGGTAGGCGCGTTCCAGCTCGGCTGGCCAGCCACGAAGGTGTGGAGGCCGTAGCCCCTCTCGTCGTCACCTTCGATCATTAGCACTTTGAAAGATTGCCGGCAGTCCGCACTTCTCAGAACGGCGTGTGTTAGCCTAATCTAAGCTCATGTCACGTAAATTTAGTTTACTTGTTTTTCCTGTTAATAAACAGTGCGTGGCAACGTCTAGGTTCCCGCTCGTGCTAGTAGTGGCTGGACTGCTTCGACGCACGTCCTAGTCTTTCTCCTTGTTTTGCTCCCGATCGTGAGCTGCTCTGATTCACGTCGTGGGATGGCGCGACTATAGCGGATCACTTGCACTGCTATCGGGAGGTAGTTAGAGCTTTGTAATCATTCTAATAAGAGAATAGAGAAGCACAGAAAAGCTGCACGCATTAGCAGCACAAAAACCACTTCGTTGTCTCCCAGTTAACTGACGAAACTGTCGAGTGTTTCAGGTTTACAACCACATTTGGTATCAGAGCCCCGTCGGATCCAGAGATGTCGACGTCCGCCGATCGAGCGGCCGCGGCGGAGAAGGCCAAGGGGGCACAGGTGCCGGGCGCTACCGCGGGCGGGTCCAAGCCGCCGCCGGAGCAGCGCCGCACCTCCGCGTCCCCGACTCCGCGGCGAGGGCGAAGCCTGTTCCGTGGCGGCGGCAACGAGATCGTCGTCCGGGAGCTGGTGGTGCGCGAATCCGGCGGCAACCCGCAGTACCCAACCCTCACGCGCACCAATTACGCTGAGTGGGCAATGGTGATGCGGGTTCAACTGCAAGCGGCCCACCTATGGGACGTGATTGAGTTCGGCGCAGAAGAGGAAGGGGATGATCGCGCGGCGCTCGCGGCCCTCCTCCGCGCTGTCCCGCCGGAGCTGGTGCGGACGCTGGCGGTCAAGGACTGCGCCAAGACGGCCTGGGAGACCATCAAAACGATGTGTCTTGGCTCGGAGAGAATCCGGGAGGCAAAGGCCCAAACGCGACGCCGCGAATATGAGGAGCTCCGGTTCAAATCCGGGGAGAACGCTGAGGACTTCGCGCTGCGCCTGACGGCGGTCATCAACGACCTCGAGCTGCTCGGCGACCCGGTCGACGAGTACAAGGCGATCCTCAAGTACCTCCGCGTCGCGCCGCGCAGGTACAGGATGATGGCGATGGCGATCGAGCAGACGGTCGATCTGCGCACGCTCACCATCGAGGACCTCACCGGCCGGTTCACAACCGCCGAGGAGGGGTACGGGCTCGACGACGAGGTCACCGATGGTGTGGGCAAACTCCTGCTCACAGAAGAGGAGTGGGCCGCGCGCCAGAACGTGCGCACGAGGTGTTCGTCCGGTGGCGAGAGAAAGGGGAAGCCTCAGGGGCAAACCCAAATCGCCGGGCGGGGACGGCACCAAGTCAGCGCCAGACGGCGGAGGTAGCAGCGGTGGCTCCGGCGAACGCCGTAAAGGCAACTGCCGATACTGCGGGAAACCTGGCCACTGGGCCAAGGAATGCCGCAAAGCGCAACGCGATCGCGAGCAGAAGCAGAAGCAGGAGACGGCGAACCTGGTGCAGCCCGGAGATGATCACGCCGGTGGCCTCCTCATGGCGGAGGTCAACGAGATCGTGGCGACACAAGTCGTGTTCCTGAATGAGGAGAAGGTAATTCCAGTTCCCTCTCCTGACGGTGTGTGGTTCTTTGACACTGGTGCAAGCAGCCACATGACCGGCGAGCGGCATATGTTCGCCACGATGGACAGCACTGTGCAAGGCACGGTAAAGTTCGGAGATGGGTCACTTGTCGCAATCCGCGGCCGTGGCACCGTCGTCTTCCGCAGCCAAAGCGGAGAGCACCGGGCGCTCTCCAACGTCTTCTACATCCCGAGCTTGAGGAGCAACATCATCTCCGTCGGGCAATTGGACGAAGGAGGTTGCGCGATCGGCATCAAGGACGGCGTCATGATCATCCATGACCCTACAGAGCGCCTGCTCGCCCGTGTCAAGCGCACAGGGAGCCGCCTGTACACCGGCATCCTCACCATCGACGCGCCGACGTGCCTGCTGGCCAAGGGCGATGACCTATCATGGCGCTGGCACGCTCGCATGGGGCATCTGCACTTCCGTGCGCTGCGCACCATGTCGACGAAGCAGCTGGCACGAGGGATGCCGGTGATCGACCGTGTCGAGGAGTACTGCGACGGGTGCGCCCTCGGCAAGCAACACCGAACACCATTTCCTCAGGCAGCGGCGTTCCGCGCCGAGCAAGGACTCGAGCTCGTCCACACCGACATCTGCGGGCAAATCACGCCCACGTCGCCCGCAGGTAACAAGTATTTTCTGCTTGTTGTTGATGATCATTCTCGCTACATGTGGATAGAACTCCTCAAGTCCAAGGACGAGGCGTTTCAACGCTTCAAAAGGATCCAGAAGAAGGCCGAGTTGGAAGGAGGCTGCAAGCTGCGCGCCTTCCGCTCCGATCGAGGTGGGGAGTTCAACTCCAGCGAGTTCCGTGCGTACTGCGAGGAGCTTGGCGTCAAGCACTACACCACGGCACCCTACTCGCCCCAACAAAACGGCGTCGTCGAGCGCCGAAATCGGACGAGTCGTCGAGATGGCGCGCTGTCCGATCAAGAGCATGGGCATGCCATCATTCTTCCGGCGCAGGGCTGTGACCACCGCCGTCTACATCCTCAACCGTGCGCCAACGAGGAGCCTCGAGGGTGTCACGCCGTACGAGCGTGGCACGGCCGTAAGCCCAATGTGTCGCACCTGCGGACATTCGGGTGCACGGTTCACGTGAAGACCGTCGGCCCCGGCATCACCAAGCTGTCGGATCGCTCCACTCCAATGGTGTTCGTGGGGTACGAGGCCGGCTCCAAGGCATACCGTGTCTACAACCCGGCGACGGAAAAGGTGGTGATCACCCGTGATGCCATCTTCGAAGAGAACCGTCCGTGGGACTGGAGCTCACCGGGCGCAACCTCGACGCGCACGGCGCAGGGCGAGGAGGTGCAGAGCGTGCCCAGTGCACACATGGGGCACGACACCTTTACTGTAGTGTACACCACAGAGGAAGGCCAAGAGGAGCTTGATACTGGTGCAGGCACGGTGGTGTTGTCCCCTTCTCCAGCTCATGGGACGCCCACCAGCCTGACCACGACACCGTCGCCATCATCTGAGCCATGCACTCCAGCAGCAGCGGGTGGGATCAGGTGGGCAACACCGCCCACACACGACGATGCCTGCGATGCCGACAGTGGCGCACCTCTGCGCTATCGACGTCTCTCCTGCATCCTTGATGAGATTGAGGGGGAGACAGAGCATGAGTCGTCAGAACACTTACTGCTGAGTGCTGAGGAGCCGAACAACATTGATGAGGCTCTCAGTGACACAGCCTGGAAGGCAGCCATGGATGATGAACTGAAGTCCATTGGTGAGAACAAAACCTGGGAGTATACCTCACTGCCTGCAGGTCAAAAGGCCATTGGATTGAAATGGGTGTACAAGGTTAAGAGAGATCCTGAAGGGAAGATTGTCAAGCACAAAGCAAGGCTGGTGGCCAAGGGCTATTCACAGCGTCAGGGTGTGGACTTTGAAGAAGTCTTCGCACCAGTTGCAAGAATGGAGACAGTGAGGCTTCTCCTTGCCATGGCAGCTCACTCGTGGATGGGAAGTTCATCACATGGACGTGAAATCTGCATTTCTAAATGGTGATTTGGCAGAGGAAGTCTATGTCTCGCAGCCACCTGGGTATATTGCCATTGGCAAAGAACAGGAAGTGCTGAAGTTGAGGAAAGCTTTGTATGGCCTGCGGCAGGCCCCAAGAGCTTGGTATGCCAAACTACATGACACTCTTGACAAGCTTGGATTCACCCGTAGCCCACTGGAACATGCAAGTATACCGGCGTGGCAGCTCCACCTCATTTTTGCTGGTGGGAGTTTATGTAGATGATCTTATCATCACAGGGACAGAGGCTGCTGCAATTCAGGAATTCAAGTCACGGATGCAAGAGCTCTTTAAAATGAGTGATCTTGGTCTGCTGAGTTATTACTCGGGGATCGAAGTGAGTCAAGCTGGTGGCGAAATTACACTCGTCGCAGAAGCTATGCAGCCAAGATCCTAGAAGCAGCGAGGATGACCAGTTGCAACAGCTGCAGTACACCAATGGAATGCAGACTGAAGCTGGTTAAGGAGGATGGCAGCAAGGCATTTGATGCCACACTGTACCGCAGCGTCATTGGAAGCCTGAGATACCTGGTGAATACTAGACCTGACATTGCTCATGCTGTGGGAATGGTGAGTCGATTTATGGAGAAGCCAAGCACAAATCATTGGGCAGCTGTCAAACAAATTCTCCGATACATTCAGGGCACCAAGGACTATGGGTGCAGATACAGAGCAGGGCATGCCTCTCCAGTCCTGCTTGGGTATAGCGACAGTGATCACGCAGGAGATGTTGGAGATAGAAAAAGCACCTCAGGTCAAGTATACTTTCTTGGCAACAACCTGGTGACATGGAGCTCACAGAAGCAAAAGAGTGTGGCAACTAGCTCCTGTGAGGCAGAGTACATTGCAGCGTCAAATGCAACATGCCAAGGGATTTGGCTAAGCAGATTGCTGGGAGAGATGGAGGGAACAGAACCTTCCATGTTCAAGCTCCTGATTGATAACAAGTCAGCAATTGCCTTGGCCAAGAACCCTGTTCATCATGATCGGAGTAAACACATCGATGTCAAGTACCACTCGATCCGCGAGCACATTGAGAAAGGAAGGGTGGAGGTTGCATATGTGAGGACTCACGATCAGCTAGCTGACATTCTAACCAAGGCTCTGGGGCGTGTTCGTTTCATTGAGATGCGCCAGAAACTTGGAGTCTCAGAATTCAGCAAGGAACATTGAGCTTAGGGGGGAGAAATGTTAGCCTAATCTAAGCTCATGTCACGTAAATTTAGTTTACTTGTTTTTCCTGTTAATAAACAGTGCGTGGCAACGCTCTAGGTTCCCGCTCGTGCTAGTAGTGGCTGGACTGCTTCGACGCACGTCCTAGTCTTTCTCCTTGTTTTGCTCCCGATCGTGAGCTGCTCTGATTCACGTCGTGGGATGGCGCGACTATAGCGGATCACTTGCACTGCTATCGGGAGGTAGTTAGAGCTTTGTAATCATTCTAATAAGAGAATAGAGAAGCACAGAAAAGCTGCACGCATTAGCAGCACAAAAACCACTTCGTTGTCTCCCAGTTAACTGACGAAACTGTCGAGTGTTTCAGGTTTACAACCACAGCGTGGCCCTTGCAGTATGTATACCGTTTGAAAGGGGGTATCACGTCGCATGTGCCGGCGAGCAGACTGCACACGGCCAGCTGAACGCCATCCATCTGCTCGGCCTCGGGGCTCTGGTTGATGAGACTCAACAGGACGAGGCCGTCGTGCGACGCCAGCGGCCACACGTAGTCGGCGGGGAGGCTGCCGACGTCGGAGACAAAAGAGCTGAGCAAGCGGTCACCGGCCGATCTCGGAGTCGGACCCGGGAGGAAGGAGGCCTCGTCTTCGTGGTTCAACTTCTTGGGGGCGAATGTGTCAAGGAGGGAGTACGCGGTGTCCGGCCAGCGGCGGCGGAGGAAGGAGCGGTCGGCCACCAGGGCGTGCCACCGCCTGCAGGTGGCGGCGCAGCGGAGGAGCGCGGGCGCTTCCGGCACGCGCGCGAGGATCTCGAGGATGGCGTCATCGGGGAGCGTTTCCGCGGCCATCGTCTTCTTTTTCTTTTCGTTTCTCTTGTCAACTCACGGTACGCATGGCCCTTGCTTATATAGGCTCGCGCACAAACACGTACCAACACACACGAGTCCGAGCCTAACTTGACTAACTTACCTAGTCAAACACATACGAACACGAGTCCGAACCTAACTTGGCATGGCGCAGGGAGCAGGCGCCTCTCCGAGAGAACGCTCCATGTACATAGCTCCTCCAACCGTGGTGAGTACGGTACATGCAGATACAACACGTGCCATCTTATTTGCAAGAACCCACCATTGATTAGTTTCACTACCCTTCTAGTAGCTATCATTCCCAAATTTCACAATGGATGAAAATAGTGGCCAACCAAGGGTGAGCAGCACAACAAGAGATGACGGTCTTCACCTACAAGACAAGATGGTGTTAATGTAAACTTGGTAATCGAGAACCAACCTATGATTGAATAGTTTAATAACCTTAACGCACTAGTTTAAACCACATGTTTGTACTTTAGTGTATCATAAATGTGGAATATTCTTTAGTGGGAGGAGACGGTCCCAACAACAGCGAGATGTATATAGTGACTTCGTCAATCTCAAAATCCATCGGGCCAGTTTCTTGGACCGAGTGTCTGCTAATACTATGTTTCGTAAATTTATTGATCAGTTTATTTATAATAGACTAGCAAAATTGTCTTGTGTTACCACATGTTGTTTCATTAAACATTTCTAAATTGATGGAGGACACCTTGTAGCGAAGGAATCCACCATATTAATTCGGATCCTTATCTCCTTGTCCACCTTAGCCTCACTATGATGCGCAAAACACTCTCGGAGGCAAGACCCCCACGCCTCTGAAGACACCGTGAGTAAATTTGGCGATGCAGGGATGACCTTATAGGAATAAATAGTCCTTTTCACTAGGAAAAAAATGAATTCCTCATGTTAAATTGCCCCAAAAAAAATGTAGGATATACTGAACAGGAAGTTTGAGAACGCTATTTAAAATTATTAGATATTAGCAAGTATATATGAATCAACTAATACTGTGATCTGAAACATGTGAATATCGATGGATCATCGAATTTTTTAGCTTGTGAAGCACTATGTGTTAAATCTTATAGAGAACTAGTTGAGTACCCGTGCGTTGCCGCGGGTCCACATCGAATTTCTTTTATGTCCGCACCCCACAAAGTTTTAGGTTTAGTTCATCATTATATATGATCTTCCACCTTTGTTCAGCCCACTCAACCTAAAATCAAAACCATCATCCTTGTTCAAAGTAGAAGCAATGGTGATGGAAGATATCGTCATTCGCTATGAAGAGGGAGCTCAGGTGCAAAGTCAGGACCTCAACGTCCAAGTACAAGAACTCAAGAAATTCCACCAACGCATAAATGCAAAGATTAACAAACAAGGCCAAGACACCAAAGCCTTGGAAACAAAGATCGACACATAATGAAAAGACTTGAAGGCGACAGACAAACAAGGCGGAGATACTCAAGAACTTGAAAGAGAAGATGGACACCATAATTCAAGCCATCAACTAGCGAGACAATCGAAGCCACCATTCAAGATATTCACGTTCTCATAGTTCAAGGCTCCGAGCTCGTTGATCCAATGAAGACAAACATCAGCATAATGTGGATGATCAAGTTCTTCAACAACAACCTCAAGAAGCAGAGCAAGAACGTCATCGACTTGTACAATAGAGCCTCTCCAACAAGAATGATAACATCATCGACTTTAACAAGAACGTATCCACCGTGAGCAAGACCTTCTTTGTGATAGAGAACAAGAGCGTATTCTCCATGAACAAGAAGTACTTGATGAACAAGAGCGGCAACTGATGCATGTAAGTGCATACATAAACTTTGTAGTTTATTGTACTAAAATCCTTATTGCTATGTTGAGTCAACGATGCTTCACATGTTGCTACGTTCTTTTTTAGGGAAATTCTGAGACTCCATGGTGTACCAAGAAGCATTGTCTCGGATCGAGATGTCAAATTCATAAGTTACCTTTGGAAGACCCTCATGGCCAAGTTCGGCGTCAAGCTATTGTTTTCATCTTCATCACATCCTTAAAAAGATGGACAAACGGAGGTCGTCAACCAAAGCTTATCCGAGCTACCCCGAGTCCTCGTTAAGAAGAACTTGAGGTCTTGGGAAGGTTGCATTCCGCGTGCGGAGTTCGCCTACAATTGCGCCAGGAACTCCACAACTTTTAGAAGCCCCGTTATGGTCGTCTATGGTTTCGAACCGCCAACGGCGATTGCCATACTACCACTTCCACTAAACAAGCAAGTAAACATTACCATCGAAAAATGAGCCAAATACATGAAGATACTACATGAGGATACAAGAGCAACCATCGAGCAACAAGTACTTCGCCAAGCTACAAGAATCAACACCAAGAAAAAGGCGATGATCTTTGAAGAAGGAGACCTATTGTGGCTACACCTTCGCAAGGACCAGTTCCAGCAAGAAGACAACTCAAAGCTCAAGCCGCGTGGCAATAGTCCCTTGAAATTCCTCAAGTGCATCAACAACAACAACGCATACGTCATCGACTTGCCAACTTCAAAGTACTTGGTGAGCAACACATTCAATGTGTCAGATATCTTACCCTATCATGGAGATGAAGCGAACTTAGAGTCGAGGAAGACTCTTTCCCAAGGAGGAGGGGGGAGATGATACGGGGGTGGTCTTTGTGCTCCTCCGCCTCAAGACCCAAGTCCTCCCAAGTGGACCGATGAGTCGAGCCCAAGCCAAAGAAATACAACAAGATGTGAATTTGTTCCTCTCCTTTGTGTGATCTTGATACTCGTTTGGATGGATTGCTACCTCATGCAAATACACTTTATGTAATTAGGTACATCACACAAGAAGCACACAATGGAAGCCAAGCCTTCGAAGAAGAAGAACCTCCAAGCGCAGAAATGTCTAATGCCGAAGATGTTGCTGGAATCGTTGAAATGGTACGCCGCGTTAATGTCAGGCCTGGTGCGGAATGAAAAGGGAAAAGCGGTCAAATGGCTGATGATGTGGGAAAGCCTACCAAAATCAAACCGACACGCTGGGCCACATGCCGGTGTCCACCGAATCGACATATTAGGAGCGATTCTGGTTGAAGTCCGGCTTGCCGGTTCTGGCGTCAGAACAAGAAGATCATATCGACCCCACAGATGGTGTTGCCGGTTTTACCGCCGGAATGACCCGAATCTTGTGCCGAGTTGGCTCTTTGCCATGTAATTTACCCATTTGCCCCTCTATCACTATAAATACCCCATGGCCGTCCAGATCTGAGATTAGACGTTATTTGAGATTTAACTTGAGCTATGCTCTTGCCCCTTGAGGGAAAACCCTGCCACCGTTAAATCTATGAATCTATTGTATCCAAGGCCCCTCCCTATCAAGGATATTTCCTCTTTGGAGAAATCTACTTCTTGGTTGATATTTTGTTTGTGATTCTACATTTTGGATCTTTTGCTTGCAATTCTATCAATTGGTAAGTCTCTTCTCCATTCTAGGATTCTATCTTCGGTTTGGCGATCTCTTTGGCGAGAACTCTACCGTAAGGCCTTTTTTACCTCAAACTCCGTTGAGTTGATATTTCTGGCCAACGAGGACAATCGGAAGTGTGTGTGTATGTGTGTCTATGTGTATCCCTGATTTCCACCACGTGTTCATTGAATTCATCGTGTTCATCCACCTCCCCTCACGAATTCCACCCAAATTCATGGGGCTTAGCCCACATCAGTGATACAATTATCTTATCACCTATTACCATAGAAACATGGCCAGATCAATAATTAAGGTCGTGAGACCACAATGATATATGCATTAGGGTTAATGGTTCCTCGTGCCCCTCGAGTTGTGTTCACTTCTCTTTGATATCTCTACTGTCACTAGGAGGCCGCGGAGTCGCTAAAGAACAAGTGCTCATCTATGTAAGTGTTCGATACACCTTGGTCAGATGATGAAAGATGTCTGCACAACATACTCTACGCATGTGAATACAGAGAGATATTGGTTACAAGGACGAAACAAGGGGTGTTCCAATTAGACATTAACAACTACTAGTGAAAAAAGATATATGCCATTCTCAAATCATCTACTGTATATCATTTTACTATGATACCAGGTAGCGTACATCCGTATGTATCACGTGCATTCTTACATTAACTTTTTATGGTGATTATTTCGTTTATGAATTGACAAGAACATACATGATCCGAAGTGTATGATGAAGACACACATGTGCGGATATACGATGGAGATCATATGTCCACAAATAATGTCATCAGAATAGATCAAGCATATATATTATTTTCAAGTGTATGAAGGCCACGCCATATCAAACATAGTTCACCGCGACAAAAAAAAATTCCAGCGAGGACTCACGTCCGACATCGAACATTGAATCATGTAAGAGAGGATGGGGAATGGCACCAGGGTTATGCATTTTGGCGAATTTGGTCCTCCCACGATGCCACTTGTGGGATTGAAACAAAGTGATTTGGCACTTTTGCAATAAGACAGCTGCGCAACTATTCTAGTTGATGAGATTTAGTTTAGATACGTGCAACTATTCTAGTTGATGAGATTTAGTCCGCCGGCTCCCCTCTCCCTATCCTCCGGCGGCCTCGCCGTCCGGAGTGACTGGGAGAGGGGAGGCCGGTCCCCCTCTGTATATAGTAGTTTAGGTGTAGTTTCTGTTCCCCTAGTGGAGTTTGACGACATGCCGGCGAATGGAGAGCTCCTCGCACTTCCAAGCGGCGCTGGGTGGCCGGTGATGAAGATCCCGATGGTGCTAGCGGCGTGGTGCTGGTGGCTGCCGCTCAAGATCTTCCTTTCCCTGTCTGAGAATAAGCTTGAAGATGCGATCAGGGCTCTGGATCTAGGATTCGGGGTCATGGCTGCAGTTTTGGGCAGATCTATGGCGGCTCATGGTTTGTGCATCCGGTTCGGTACTCACCGTGGTGGCGAGAACGGCTTGATGCCCCAAATCTCCATCAGCCTGCTCCTGGATCTGTGCAAGGGGGGTATTGAAGCAGTCCCTGGGAGTCCCTCCACGGCTGTCCTCGGTAGGCAGTCGTCTGAACTGGTCGTAGGGCGACCACTCCCTCCTCCTTCGTCGGCGACGGTGTACTCCGGCCGGCGACTGCAGGTCTACAGCAACCTCCAGGCCATGATGCCACAGCGGAGGCCCTTCAGCTTCGTCGGAGTTAGCTCCCGCCTACATGCCCCAAGTGGTTTTGTCCCCGGTGGCATGGAGGTTGGCTCCGGCGAGCTCGACGGTGGTGGATCCGGAGCTGGACTTGATCGCGTTTGCAATTCTCAGTCCTTAGTGCAAAATGTATGGGTCGATTTGTAACTACTTCTTTCGGACCCTTTCTGTAATTTGTACCTCTACCGCTTATAATGGAAAGATGCTTCTAGGTCCTTCGGGACCTCCCCTGTTCAAAAAAAAAGGTGGTGTCGCTGATGTAGCGCAATCTGACGGCGTCGGAGCAGAACATCCGTGCCGTGTACCCCTTCGTGGAGAAGGACGCGACGGGTGGTGACGTTGCCGCTGTTCCACGTGCAGGGGCCGATGTCCTCCCTCGAGTCCGGCGCGCGCATCACCTTTCTTGGTGAAGGCCATCTATTGAAGAGCCAATTTTTCCAAATGTGTTTCACAAGCCGATTTTGCATCATTTGTTAGAGATGCTCTTAGAATACAATGGAAGACTATTCTCCACGTGTCTTCTCCTTGCAATCGTAAATTCCTATATCAAAATTTAATTGATTACTCCTTTTATCTATAAAATAATGTCTTAACTTTAGACAAATTTAGATGTATCTAGATCCTAAAATGGGTCTAGATAAATTTAAATTTTAATAAAATTATAAGATATCATTTTATAGATGAAAGAAGTACTCCCTCCGTCTAAAAATATGCGTCTCATTTTTTTTAGATACGAATGTATCTATTACTAAGATGTGTCTAGATGCATCCGTACTTAGACAAAACTAAGACACTTATTTTTAGATGGAGGTAGTACTACTAATTAATACGATGTTTAAAATAAGGTTTGTCACAACATAGAATTTTCTCTTCTTTATATAGACCGCAAAAAATATCAGTTTTTCTCGAAACTTGGCGTACACACATATATCGTGGAGATGTACATGTAGAATTTTTTTGTCAAAATTTTTTGACACTCAAAATATATTTTCTTGGTAGAGGGAGCATACGGACCAGGGAGACAAATTGAATTTCCGATGTCTTTCTCTAATTAAATCTTCCGTGTTTAGCAATTCTATCAATTGGGAAGTATCTTCTCCATTCTAGGATTCTATCTTCGGGATCTCTTTGACGAGAACTCTACCGCAAGGTCTTTTCTCTCAAACTCCATCGAGTTGATATTTCCGGCCAACGAGGACAGTCGGAAGTGTGTGTGTGTGTGTCTCCCTGATTTCCACCCCGTGTTCATCCACCTTCCCTCACGAATTCCACCCAAATTCGTGGGGCTTAGCCACAACAGTGATACTATTATCTTATCACCTATTACCATAGAAACATGGCCAGCTCAATAATTAAGGCCGTGAGACCACAATGATGCATTAAGGTTAATGGTTCGTGCCCCTCGAGTTGTATTCACTTCTCTTTGATTTCTTTACTATCACTAGGAGGCTGCGAAGTCGCTAAACAACAAGTGCTCATCTATGTAAGTGTTCGATACACCTTGGTCAGATGATGAAAGATGTCTGCACAGCATACTCTACGCATGTGAAGACAGAGAGATATTGGTTACACGGACGAAGTAATGGGTGTTCCAATTACAAATTAACAACTACTAGTGAAAAAAGATCTATGCCGGTCTCAAATCATCTACTGTATATCATTTTACTATGATACCAGGTAGCGTACACATTCGTATGTATCACGTTCATTCTTACGTTATCCTTTTATGCTGATCATTTCGTTTATGGATTGACAAGAACAAACATGATCCGAAGTGTATGACGAAGACACATAGGTGCGGATATACGATGGAGATCATATGTCCACAAATAATGTCATCAGAATAGGCCAAGCATATATATTATTTTCAAGTGTATGAAGGCCACGCCATATCAAACATAGTTCACCGCGACAAAAAAAATTCCAGCGGGAACTCACGTCCGACATCGAACATTGAATCATGCAAGAGAGGATGGGGAATGGCACCAGGGTTATGCATTTTGGCGAATTTGGTCATCCCACGATGCCACTTGTGGGATTGAAACAAAGTGATTTGGCACTTCCGCAATAAGACAATTGCGCAACTATTCTAGTTGACGAGATTTAGTTTAGATACGTGTAAGTTCGCCTATGTATGCCTATATAAAAAGCTACTTCCTCTGACTCATAATAGGTATCGGGAATTTTGTACTACTGCTCTAGTGTAAAGTTTATATCAGAGCATCTCCAGTCGCGTCCCCCAAACCGTCCCCCAAACCGCGCCGGATCGAGCGTTTGGGGGACGTGTTTCGTTCGTGCCGCGTTTGGGGGACGTCGCTCCCCAGCCGCGTCCCCCAAACGCCGCCCCCAAACATTTAAAATAATTTTTCTAGCATTTTTATTTCAATTTCCACATACTAATACATAATTTGGGAGAGAGGCGCTAGGGTTTGTGTGTGGAGAGGGACGATGAGAGGCGCCCCTTTTTATAGGCCGGAGGGAGGCGGAGGAGCGGTGGCGCTCATTAACGCCGGCACGCAGAGCTAGGCGCGACGGGACGCGTCGCCGCGCCCTCTCGCGGAATCGCACCGTCGGCTGCGCGCCACCAACTTCCGTCGCGAGGTAGGCGACGGTTAGGTTTAAATTAATTGTGCCGGCCGACGGGTCGGCCCCGCCACTCCCGCCTCGCTTTCGTTGTGTCCGGCGTCCCGGTGCGTCCCCCGTGGGACGAGGGACGGGCTCGGGCGCCGGACACCGAACGGGGGCGCGCCGGACGAAAAGGGCTTTGGGGACGCGTGCCGAACGCTTTTTCGTCCGCGCCCCAAATCGCTGCGGTGACGGTTTGGGGGACGCGACTGGAGATGCTCTCAGTTTGCGGAGGGAGTTAATAATTTGGAATGAAGGGAATCTATCATTTTGCTCCAAAGTCCACGTCTGTAGTGCGTGGGGCATCTAGCGGTGGGTACCTGGCCCGAGTCCGAGAGCACGATCAAAGGATGATGTCCTCCACGATGATGAATCTGGCAATGTGCACGCTGACGTGTGTTTTATATCTTTGAAAAGGATGGCTCTACCTTACTCAATCTAATCAAATCTTCTGCCTCTCACTTATTAATCTAATCTGATCCGCGGGATAGCCGGCAAAACCATCAACGCTTTCCACGTCAGCCCATGAACGCAAAACCGGATAAGATCACGGGGACTAGGACGGATTATCCACCGAATTTACAAAACTACCCCAAAATACAGCTAAATAATCTACAGATAAATGGCAGCGACATATTAATCTCCTATCCGATTTTCCATGAATTTCCGTGGTTTACATCCCGTGAGAAAATGGATAAAGTTCAATTTTGTCTTTTGGATAAAGTCGCAAAAATAGCCGTGACCACAAAAAAAAACATTGAAATTCTTCGCACCAACCGACCAAAGGGCAAAACGGGAACGCGAAAAAGCTGCCTATATCTGTTGACCTGCGTGGGCTTGTGGCCAACTGGCCATTCAGCGCCTGCCGCGAGATCGCAGCTACAGTAGCAGCACGCAGACAAAGCAGACGCGGACAGCAGCAGCAGCAGCAGCACGCGGACGGAAGGAGATCGGCGGCGAGATGCTGGCTGTGTTCGACCAGACGGTGGCCAAGTGCCCGGAGGGCCTCCGCAGCCCGCCGACGGCCGGGGGAGCAGCGGGAGGCGGCGCGGGCGCGCTGATGAAGGGATTCGCCGACGCCAACGACGCCGCGGTCACCGTCAGCCTCGGCTCCGCCGGCGCCCTCGCATACTCCTCGGCCAACAAGAACCCGCTCGTCCCCAGGTGACGCTCCGTTCTCCGGCTCTCCTCTAGCTTAGCCTCTTTGCTGAATACTAGCGCTCTGCTCTGCTGCCGCCCGCATCGATGCTTGTGCTAGTCCGTAAGTCGTAATGCGTTCGGGTTACACGGCGCGAGATGCGGTGGCGCCGTGATCGCTTGGTTGGGGGCTTTGGAGGTTTCCGGTTGGAAGATCTGCCTCTTCGGTTGGTCTCTCGATCGGGGCTAGCCCCAGCCAGAGGTGTTGCTTTCAGGAGCCTACTGGTTTTGGCGCTTTCCGTTGCTCCGATTCGTGGGGAAACTTTGCTTACTTTCCTCTGTCGGTAAGCAGGGAATGGATGTATGTGCAGCTTGTGCTCAAATGTTGTTGGGGTGCCGTTTCCGTGCGTTTTATGCGGCGTAATCTCAAGATTCTCTACCCTACTAGGAAGTTAATTCCGAGCTTTTGTGGGCGTAAATGTTAGCTAAAACTGTTCGATCTAGATGCTCAGATCCGTAACAGAAGTTCTGAGACAGTACGCTATGATGAGCGGAATGGATTGCTGAGTTAATAATTATTACTTCCTTTGTTCAGATCCTGTCAGAAATCAGCCATTGATTAGTTGAGCTTGTTTCCTTCAGCCGATGCATTTTGTTCATGGTCAGCAAAATGCATCTTTTCAGTAAGACAAGGCATATGACGAGTTCTCACATTTACTGTAATTTTGCTTTAGCAGCTTACCTCTAGCTCTAAGTTGCAAGTTCTTCTGAGTTCTTAGAGTTGTGCGTGACAATCATGACACTGATTTGTTTCTCGAGTCCTGTTGTTCAAAGCTGAAACTTCGCCGTACTATGTTGTCTGACGTTGACCAATTCTTGTGAGGAGCTGGAGTCCTCTATGAGAGAGGCTTGTGTGAAACCCTTCGTGTAGATAAAGCATTATTTTCCCCCACTATGTTTGCGTCCGTGTCTAGATATTCAACAGGAAAATAAAGAGTGGTATTGAAGTATCTGATACCGGGGACATGCCAACCCGGGGATGGTGGTGACCAACGTTCTTTTTACTAATTCGAAAGTAACATGTCATGTGCAATGAATGCGTAGACCAACTTGGGAGTTGAGCATCATTAAACTAACTTTTTAGATAATAGGCACTGAAGTGCCCGACTTTGAATTAACAAAGCCAACAACGGCGAAAACGGTACAAAGTGCTGAACCCAGCTTACAGAACGACACCACACACCCACACGAACTACCGAAGAAGCTACAGCCGGAAGCGTGACCAACATGCTCAGCCAACGCGCCTACGAGGACTCGGAGTAGAGCCGGAGTCTACAGTGTCGGGCCGGAGCTCACTCGAGAGCGAGCCATTTTCACGCGCGCCTCAACAACACTCCTCCGTCGTAGAAACGCCACCGGAGGCCGACCACCACCGGGGACCAACCCACGATGCTCACAAACCGAACAGCAGGCGCAAGGAAGCTCGACAAGGGAAGGGCACGGAGGAAGCCTTGCCGAAGATCGCCGAAGAATCACCTCCGTCGCAACCTTCGGTGAGCCTTGTGCTGTGGGCTCCAAGGCAGTGTCTTCAAGAAGAGTACGACACTGGAGTGCCGCCACTGCCCGATCCGAGGATCTTGGGTTTTCACCCGGAGGAAGTAGAAGGATGAAGATTTGCCTCACGGTGCCTTCAGCAAGGGAACGCCGTCTGCGGACGCCGCCATCGTGGCCCCAAGGGGCAAAGGTTTCCCTTTGGCTAGATCACCCCCCTCTACCCCACAACAATCAACTCGCCGACCACCACGCCGCCCTCGCGGCCGTGGTCACCAGCCGACACTCGCAGTCATTGGCTCGCCCGCCAACCAACATGACTCCCACCTTCCAGGGCCGCCGCCCCGGCGTCCCAGCTCAGAGTACCGACGAACGAGAGAGACGGGAAACGCCGCCACGCGAGAAACCAGAGCTGCAAACCGACAGCCCCCATGGCTGCCGAGCACGCCGAAACTGGAGATGGAATGGGTCAAAGCCCAGGGCCCCTGCCCTGGCCCGCAAGCGCGGCGGACAGAGAGCCCAACCAAAACCACAGCCGCACCGCCGCTGCACCAGGAGATCACCACCATCCAGATCGGCAACCAGCAGCCCCCAAGGCTGCGGGAGCCCGCAGATCCGGGGCGGAGGTAGGTGGGCTCGAATGGGCGCGCGAGCCCCCGCCTCGGCCCGACTCGAGACGACCGGATCGAGATCCGGCCGCACTACCAACACCTCGCCAAGGACCTCCGTGACGGGAGGCGGACGCCGCCGCCGCCGCGCCCGCCGCACCGGACCTCAACCGCGACGCTCCACAGACTCCACCGGCCCGCCGCACCACCAAGCTCGCGTCGCCCGCAGAAGGCCGCGCCGGAGAACCGTCGCCGCCGCGAGCACGCCGGAGCCGCGTAGTAGCCGCGCTGTTGCAGGGCAACCTCGCCGCCGCGCCCTACCCGCACGACGCCCTCACCGGCCGCGAGACCGCGCCGCCGCCACCGTGCGAGGGAGCGAGAGAGCCCCGCCGCCGCCGACGCCGCGCGGGCTTTGCCGGCGACGCCTTCGGCGGCGGCGAGGAAGGAAGGGAGGGGGAGGGCTCGGGAGGGGCGCCGCCAGGGAGCCCCCAGGTCGCCCGCGGGGACGACGCTAGGAGCTAGGGTCATTAAACTAACTCAAAGTGAAGATCAAGTTTTCTTTCGATAGGAAGCAAACTTTTACTTTAATGTCATGCTTGCTGACAGTATACTTGTCATACCTATTAGAAGTATTAAGCTGCTCAGTTGAAAACATAACATTGCTGTCACACCAACAAAATTATTTTGTTGTGTTTGAAGAAATGTTTTATATGATGGTGTGGGTTTTTTTAGGCATTTGGCAGTAACATGTAATTTCTGTTCTACCTGATTAGTGATTCTGAGAATTATCTGGTTTACCTGAATTATATTAACCTGGCTCTGTATGTTTGGCTTTGTGCTTGTATCCAGGATGTTCGGTTCTGTGAATGACATATTTTGCCTGTTCCAAGGACATGTTGAGAACATTGGCAACCTGAAGCAGCACTATGGTCTGAGCAAGACAGCAAATGAGGTTACCATCCTGATCGAGGCCTACAGGACCCTCCGGGACAGAGGCCCACTCCCAGCCAGTCAGGTCGTGAGAGATCTCAGTGGAAAGTTCGCTTTCATCCTGTACGACACGCTGTCGAAATCCACCTTCGTCGCTGCTGTGAGTAAATCATCTCTCATCTCATAGGATGCAATTTTTAACCTGTAGTTGAATGTGATTTTGAGTTGAAATGCTGTTCTTTAATGTAGGATGCTGATGGCAGTATCCCCTTCTTCTGGGGTGTCGACTCTGAAAACCACCTTGTGTTCTCTGATGACACTGAGCTTCTTAAGGCAGGCTGCGGGAACTCATTCGCGCCATTCCCCAAAGGTATAGCACAAAGAACAGAGCTGCAACATATTGCTCATCTCATTTGTTATTTTTATCTCCTGAATTTTGCTGAGGTACTCCACATCTTGACCCCTTGATTCATTGATCATCAGGCTGCTTCTACACCACCTCTGGAGGGCTGCAGAGCTTCGAGCACCCACTGAACGAGCTGAAAGCGGTGCCAAGGGTGGACAGCCAGGGCCAGATGTGCGGCTCCACCTTCAAGGTCGACAGCGAGGCCAAGAAGGATTCGGGGATCCCTCGCGTCGGTAGCGCCGCTGATTGGTCTAACCACTACTAGTCCGATGACCCAATTGCATTGCTACCATTCCCTGGTTGTAAACTGTCAATCTTGAGACTGAATTGCTGCGACCTCACGGCGTTTTATTTTAAGCAGTTTACGGACGCTTTACACAATGCTGTTTCAATAAATGTATGGTCAGATGAGTAATGGTACTGCTGTAAGTTTTCTGATACTCGAACAAACTCTGATCCTACCTGGGTGGTATAGATTTATCTGTCCCACATATATGTTTCAGTAAATAAAGTTCAGTGACGGCTCCATTTGGTACTAATTCAGTTTATTTTTCATATCGCATTGGTGGCTTGCAGCTAGTGTTTTATAGAGTTGTTCAACACCGGAAACCACAAATGTAGCCCCAGCTACATATAGCTTGGTTTTTAAATCTTTTTGAAAAACAGCGTTTTTAAGTTTGAAAAATAAATCTAGATGTAGATAATGTTGTGTTATATCAATGTGCAAAATTTCAACTCGAGATCAGGGCTGTGCCAAAATAACAAAACCTGGCACCTATACTAATGAAGGGTGCAAACTTTCAAAACCTATAAATTTGTCAACAATGTAACCATGGAACTGAAGCCCTACATGGCCATCATGAATCCATCCTATGTTGAGCATGAAAAAGGAGTGCTAGAACCTAAATCAATCAAGCAGTAGACAAATCCATCCTATGTAAGCATTAGAAGGGTTGCATATAAACTAAATCAGTCAATCACTACAGATCTATGCACATCCATGCTTACAGATATAATCTACCGCATCCAGGGTTAGAGCTTTTTTTTTTGCGAGAACACAACTCAGAGAAGATGGAGAAGGCACGCAGGCGAAGACCGCCACCGAGCTCCTGGTCAAGCTAGTGAAGCAGCGCCCACCATCCTATGGATCTCGAAAGTGGGAAGACCTCGAACAGGGAGAAATGGTGGATTTGAAATTCAGCATTGAGAGTAGAGCTAAATAGGAAGGCAATTTTAGACGGGCTGTTGCCAATGACAGAAATTCTCCTGCCGCATTTTCTATGCACCGCCAGATCTTGTGCCGGCTCGCAAACGGTGTTGTCCAAAATACACGTATCGGGGCGGCTAGCTGGAAATGGCCAATTCAACCTTTCCCTCGCGACCCCGCCCTAAGATGCTTTGAAGGGCGCGTGGGCCACAACGATGGAAGCCAGTAGGCATCCTCAGGCGTCAGCCCATTTTTGTCTCCCAGGCCTGTCTCGACTCGATACGGGCCACCCATCACGCCTCAGTGTGCGCAGAAGTTGACGTCGTGTTTATACTCCCTCTATTTCAATGAATAAGTCTCCCTTGTTTTTTCTTTTACCAAAAATTACTCCAAAATAAATAAAAACTGCTGGTATAAAATTGATATCATTAGGAAATGTTTTTCAACATGAATCTAATGAAACTAATTACATACAATATAATCAAGATTTTGTTGCTCATTTTTTCTGTCAAAGTTCTCGTTCAAATACGTGTGCGCTTTATTTATCGAAAAGGAGGTAGTAGCTCTTAAGACTATTATGGTTCCAGAGGAGGTAGCAGGATCTGTAAATGTGTTGAATCAAAAGTAAATTGTGTCTTTATTAGCGGACACCCTCGGTAAACACTACACACCACAAGGATGCGTCTCCCGTTCAGATATTGCAAGAGATTTGAAAGCATATACGCCTCTTACCGCACCGTAGCTTGCCCATTTAGAGTTGATGAAGATAAATCTCCATATATATAACGATGTCCATCTCTACAGAAACAGGAAACACAGCTGCGTTCAAGTGATACTTCAATATACTGAAGGTCTCAGATTCTAAATTTGTAACCTTTTTTTTCTGAATATAAACAAATATCGGAAGGTATGCCATCAGTTCACCTCTCTTCAGTGGAAAGAGCGGCAAAGTAAAACTGGAGTAACCTCAACAAATTACAGCCTGTGAACCTGGAAAAGATAATGATGGGGAAGCGGGGGGAGATCTACAGTCTTTTCTTTCTTATGTATGGTACACAGGAAAAACATTAGTATGATCTTTCATGATGATCATCCACATGGGGTCAAGGCCCGACTGAAGAAATGGCCATTATCAACTATAGAAAATTCAGCGAAAGGAGGCCAAGTCTTCTGCTGGTTGCTACACTACTGGTCCTTAATCTCACGTTTCCCTTGCAGAAGGTCCACATAAATGGATGCTAGCAATGCCCTAGAGTTGTTGGACAACGGTGCGAAACCATGGCTCACTCACCATGTAGCTGGCCGGCTCAAGCTCTCCCTGCAATGCGGGAGTCATGCCTAGGTCAACATACACAATACCACACGCTTCCTCGGGCTTGAGAGACTCTGAATGCTGAGTTTCTTTTGAGGTGAGTCTTCTGACAGTAGGAGTGACTGTGTTTCACCATCTCTGTCTTTCTCAACAGGGGCCTTCTCATGATTCTGAAGACTGTAGGGCAACTCATCATCAATACATCATTGCCATCTCTCAAATAAAAAGTCATATTCAGCGCGCACAATGCTTCAGCTGCATATACATGGCCAAAGAATAGGTACATTCTCGAGCATTCTGGAAGCTGCATCAGGTAGACAAAGCTTTCAAGGAGTTCTCAAGACATAATTCGATGAACGCCAGGTCCTCCAGGATGGCTTGACGAATTTTGAGGTTCTCTTTCCTACAGATATCATCATACATAGCAAGAGAGCTCTGCATAGTGCCATTCAGGATCGCCGCTCCCTTTTGTTCTCCATTTGCATTAGCTGTTGGACCAGAAGGTACTTTGGATTCCACACTGTTTGTGTTCTTCTGGCCTAAAGTTTTCTGGCATTGTGCTCCTTTTTTTTTGAACCTTGAGACTGTGGGAAAAAAACCCCACAGTTATTTATTAAAGCAAGAAAAAGTATGTACAAAAAAAGGAAAAAAGAAAGGGTTAGACCTATCTGTACAAAAACTAACAAAAAACCAAAGCTACATCAGACTGCCTATCCAGGCAACTAGTTCATCCAAGTGTTTCCTTTTTATCCTATGCACAAGCATGGATATATCATGCACAAACCCTTTCTTCCACCCTTGAAAAGATGGCCGGTGATACTGAAAGATTTTCTCATTTCGTTGCTTCCATATATTCCAGCAAGCTAAAATCACAACCTCCATGAAGAAAGGTTTAGCAAAACCAGCTCATGCTCTTGTAGCAGCTGCCTGCATATCTTGCCCCTGTAACCAATCAATTTGTAGATATGTCCAAATCCTCTGACTAAAATTACACTCAAAGAACAAATGCATTCTGTCCTCATATGTTCTAGCAAAACATAACTCACAATGAGTGTCATCCGTGACCTTCCAATGCCTCCTCTTCAGCATGTCTCTAGTGTTCAGCCGATCACTAATCAAAAGCCATGCAAAAAACTTATGCTTCATTATGCACGAAGACTTCCAAATCCACCTATAAAGGCCAATGACCTGAATATGTTCATGTATGTGCTTATAGTACTTTGAGGCAGTATAAGTGCTTCCCCATACATATATCCAAGAATCCTTTCCCACAGCCAAGGGATTACGTCTCATATGTGAACTCAACTCCTGTAATTCCTCATACGCTTGTGAAGACAAGGGTAAATGGAAAAGCTGTGTAATATCATCAACTGCATACACTTCCTCTGCTGTAAGCTTGTCATCTAGAACATAAGAGAAAATCCTTGGATATCGTTCACTGATAGGAGTATTGGAGTTCTCAAATTTCCAACCGTCCAACCAGAACAAAAAAGTAACCCCTTTACCAGGCAAAACTGTAGCCACCTGCCTATACTTATCCAAATACTTGCACACATCTTTCCACCAAAAAGAGCCACAAAGATTCTCTGCATGAGGCACAGATTCCTGATAATAAGTTCTCCAAATAAGGTTGACCCAAGGAGTATCTGCTTTATTATAAAACTTATCCAGAAATTTCAACAGCAAAGCCTCATTATGTTTCTGAAGGTTAACAATTCCAACCCCACCTTTATTCTTAGGCTTGCATATCATTTCCCAGGCTGCCAAAGACTGCTTTGGAGTGTCAATATTATCCCTCCAAAGGCACTGCCTTAAAATTATATTCAACTGATTTAATATTCCAGGTGGGATTTGAATGGATCACAAAAAGAAAGTAGACATTGATGAGAGAGCAGAATCCACCAACTGCATTCTAGCTCCTTGAGATAAAAAAAACTAGAAATGCTTGCAAGCTTTCTTTCCAATCTGGTAACAATAGGTGTCAAATGCTGAATCTTTGGCCTGGCTGTTCCCAGAGGCAACCCCAAATAAGTGAAGGGAAGAGTGGCAACTTGACATCCAAAAGCAGTGGCCAACTGTTGAACCTCCTCACCAGCCACATTGATTGGAACCATACTAGATTTATGATAATTAACTTTCAGACCAGTAGAGATAGAAAATTTGTGCAAAATATCTTTCAAAGCAAGCACTTGATTCATATCAGCCGGAAGAATGAGCAAAGTATCATCTGCATACTGCACCACTGGAAAATCAGGGTCACCCACCTCAATAGGCAAAGACAATAATCCTGCTCTAAGAGCATCATTAATCACTAATTGTAACAGTTCAGACCCAAGCACATACAGAATTGGTGATAGAGGATCACCCTGCCTGACACCTCTCTTGCATGAAAATTGCTTCCCTGGAACACCATTCAAGAGAATTTTAGAGGTTCCAGAAGAAAGAATATCTTTCACCCACATGATGGTTTTACTATCAAAACCCATGTGACATCACTTGGACTATTGCCTCATGTTCAATGGTATCAAAAGCTTTAGCAAAATCAAGCTTCATGATCACTAAAGGTTTTTTGGAAACATGGCACTGATACAAATACTCAAATGTCCATGCAACACAATCCTGAATTGTTCTGCTCTTGATAAAACCATACTGATTCTTATGCACACAGGACAGAATTCTCTGCTGGAATCTGTTTGCCACCAATTTGGTCAAAAACTTGAGACATGTATTTGTAAGTGAGATGGGCCTAAAGTCATTTACACTCTCAGAACTATGCACCTTAGGAACAAGAGTAATGTAAGACTCATTTATATTCTGTAACTGTAAAGTGCCATCATGAAAATCTTGCACAAGCTTGCATAAATCTTACTTTATTATGGGCCAACATCTCTTCATGAATAGACCAGTGAAACCATCTAGCCCTGGCGACTTATCTGGCGGCATTTGCTTAAGAACTAGATCAATCTCCTCTTGTAAAAAAGGCTGAGAAATCTCTTCCAAACCCTGTACTCTATTTACTAGCCTGGGCAGATCAAACTGCATATCTATTCCCTCTGAGGAGCCCATTCTGTCCCTGTAACTTGACCACAATAAGGCTGCCATTTCAGCATGATCACTGACCACCCTGCCATCATTTGCTTTAAGCATGGAAATTGTATTTCTTCTATTTCTCTGTGTAGCCATTGCATGAAAAAATTTAGTGTTGTCTTCCCCCACTTTTACCCATCTGACAGTACATCTCTTCCTCCAATAATTGCATTCAATCTTCAATAATTTCTCCAAGTGCAATTTGACAATTTTCCTGAAATTGAACTCTGTTATAAAGAGAGGCCTCTGTTCTTCTAGACTGTCCAGAATTAGGATAGCTTTATTGCAGTTCTGTATTAAAACCTTTAACTGAGACAAATTCATGTGCCAATGCTTCAGGGCATATCTGAGTGACTTAAATTTTGCAGCAATTATAGCAGATGTGTACTTCTTGTTTGTACCTGCCTCCCAAGCTTGTTTTACACAATCCATGAACCCTGGCTGATCCACCCAGAAGTTCTCAAACCTAAAGATAGAAGCCTTAGGAATGACAGTATCAATATTAATTACACAAGGAACATGATCTGAAGCTGTATTAGCAAGAGGCATGACATTAGTATTTGGAAAGGAAGAGATCCATTCAGCACTCGTGAAAAACCAGTCAAGTTGCTCCAAAAGAGGCTGGGCTTGCATATTTGACCATGTGAACCTTCTTCCTTTTAGGGGCAGCTCAAGCAAACCCAAATGCCCAATAACTTCATTAAAAAGAAACATATCATTCACATCTCCCCCAGGCTTGTTTCTATTTTCTTCTGATCTTATAAAGTTAAAATCACCAATAAGCAACCAGTTACTTCCCACTGGAATTTGGATATTATACAGCCAGGTTACAAAATTGTCCCTCAACACACCCTGACAAGGCCCATAAACTGAAACTAGGTTCCAACTCTCATTATTGTGAGCAGAGGTAAATTTTATGACCACAGAGAATCTCTGAATTTCTATCAATTCACCAGAAAAAACAGAGGAGTTCCAAACAACTAAAATTCCTCCTGAAGCACCCACAGAGGGTGAAAAGGCAAAAGTGTCAAACCTCTTGGGGCAAAATTTCCTAAGGAATTTATGATCAATATTATCACACTTGGTTTCTTGCACACAAAGCACTGAACACTGACTTTCCTCAATTTTGGATCTTAGAGCTCTTTGATGCTTATCAGAATTTAGACCCCTTACATTCTAGCATAAAATCCTCCATTTCCTCACTTTGGCACTACACATTTATAAAATAAAATAGTTTTGGCTGATAAACAGAGGAGATTAACACCACTGCCAAAAGGACTGACACTGTCATAGCATAAGAGTAGCTTTACATGACACCCACACTGCATCCAGTGATATGATAAAAACCAAAAAGACACCGAAGGGAACACACACTGGTCACTTAATACATAGCCAAAAGAACTAAGAACACCAAAAGCAGTTTACGCAATGGGAGTAAAGACTCCCCAACTTCTCCTTTGCTTCAACTATCATTGGAAGAACCCCTGGAATTCTTGCCCTTAGAATCAGCCTTAAGCTTCTCCTCTGTGATCAGGTCAGCATCAATGCCTAGTGCCACCCCAACTCTCTGCATGATGTGAATAGGTGTCTCTGGGGGAATCTGCACTGCATTATCATTATGGCTTTGTTGTGACTCTTGACTATGATCATCTTGAAAGCCTGACACATCTGTCTTGTCTCCCTCCATTTTCTTCTTCTGAAACTTAAGCTTCTTTTTTGGGCGAGATACTGTATCAGACATAGATACAGGCTTGTGCCCATCCCTTTTGGTACAACTCCTAGTACTTCTTCTATATGTTGTATCCACAACTGCTGGTTCGCATTTTCCTAGGCCGGCCCCTCTTCTTCTGAGGTACACTTTTGATTGGAGTAGCACTAAAAACAAGAGAATCTGAGCCTTGCACATCTGCATCTTGCATATTACCTTGAACTGGGGCTACAGCTGCAGTCTCAACTGTATCTTGGACATTGTCCATTGCATCAGCAATCTCCTCATATTCAGTCAGTGTTGCAACCTGTCTTCTTGCTGACTGCAATCTCCAAGGCCTCCTTGCAACATGAATTCCTAGAGAGACTGACAGAGACCCCTTGAAAAGCAACTCTTTTTCAGTTAGAAAGACAGATTTGAAAGGAGTACAGCTGATTGATTTAGGAACATGTGTGAAGCAGGAGTGAGGAAGAGCCATATTAATCAGTCTTTCTATGAACATGTGTGGTGGCAACATTGGCCTAATGTGCACCATCCCTACATGCATCACTTAATCTTGACCAACAAGCTGCTGAAAAATAGCAGCACCCTCCATCATTGGCTGATTCACTTCCCCTTCTTCAAGATCTTCATCAGCCCCTTCAGCAACTGATAAATCAACAACAATAGAGTCATCTACCACCTCCTCTTCAGGCTGCTCCTGAGGCTCTTCTTGCTGCTGCATCTGATCATTATTTGCAGGCTGCTCATTCTGAGCTTGCTCCCCATGCAAAGGAGCATTGTTCCATCCAAGCTGTGGAAAAGGTGGTAGAACCACCATATTATCTAGAGCCACTAAATTACCTCAGCAAAATCTGCTCCCATCACATAACAGGGAGCTGTCCAAGTCTCCTTCAAATCACCAAGATTAGCATAATTTCCAAAGACAATGTCTCTAGGCACAGAAGCTGGTGAGTCAAAGGTGATGTAAATCATAGTTCTCTCCTTGCAAACATCATCCTGGTGCGATAATCAAAAGGAATTCCCAAAACCATAATCCATCCCCTCCTGGACCCCTGGACGAGCCGATGGTTATTCCTATTGTTATGGTGAACAAATCTCACAAGAACATTGTCAGCAATCTCAAAAGGCTGCTGCTGAACTAGAGCCGCCACCGAAGCAGGACTTCGCAACTCAAAAAGCCCTACTCCGAAAAGGCACGGCTGCATGCTCTCTACTGCACGCTGATGATGATTGATGATGAAGTCCCTAATAATATCCCTCCAAAAAACCTCATCCTGTTGCTGGGGAGGAGGATTGAGCTGAGCTACACAGAAGTTACCATGGACGACCGCAGGTGCTACAGTGGCGTTGTAGAAGGTGCGCGGCAGCCTCGTCGGCCCTCCGTCGATAATGTGGAAGCCATGCGGAACCCATCGAGCAGGGTTGAGCTCGAAGTTAGCCATGGAGGCGCAGCGAGGAAGATCCGCCGGCGGTGGTGTCGAGTTCGGGCAAGACTCTGCAACTGCAATCAATGTGTCCTGGCTACCTGGCGCAGGAGTCGAGACGGCAGACGGTCCTGTATCAGGAGGAATATGGGGAGGCAAATCGGCTTTGGGGACCCATCTCTTGTTTTTTTGCTTTAACCAGTCGAAGCAAGTTTTCCTAAAGTGGCCCGATCTGAAACAGAATCTGCATCTAACCCGTTTAGTACAAGACTTGGAGTCATGGCCCATGGAAAGACAACGTCCACATTCCCAGAAACGATATGCAATATCATCAATAACCTCATCAAGCCCATCAAGGCTTCTGGGCTGTTCAGAAACAGATTTATCCAAAGATCCATCCGAATTAGGTTGCTTCTCCTTATCCTTGCTTGACTGCATTGGCTCAGCACTCCCTTTGTTTGGTACAGAAGATGAGCAAGTTTGTTCAGCTTCCGACTGAACTCTATCATCTGGAGCAGCCAAGGCATCTGCAGACTGTAGAATGTCAGAGTGAACAGTAACAATCTCCTTGTACCCCTTACAGGCAGGATAACTAATTGCTTCAGCAAAGTTCAATTTCTTCCCTTCTGGCACCGTGGTGGTTTTAACAATAGGTCTATGCACTGGTTTTGCCAATGCCTTCATGGCCATTTGAGCTCTTTTTTTCCCTGGACTAACCAACGTCCATTCAGATTGACATTCACTTTGCCACAAATTGAATTCTCTCGCCCAATTTGGCCCACCACGACCCCACAGATGAAAGAAACACTTAAAGAGAGGGCACCTGTACATCCTCAGTTTGATAATATGGAATCCAACCTGCTTATCAGAGACACAGAAAGAGAAAACACGATCTCTAAGAATGGAAATCTTCATATGAGAGACATTGCCACCAATAATGGATTCAAGAGCTGCAGCAACCGTTTCTTCAGTGCATCTGATACAATCACCATTTTTTTCTGTTCAGAAGCATCCATTAGTAGTTGGGCGTTGAGTAGACACTGTGGAGCAAATCTTAGTGATATCAAATTTCCATGTTCATGCAAACTCCCAGAATCTGAATAATGAGTTCCTGAGTTCACCGGATTGATAACTAAATGTCGCCATTTCCCTAACCCCACAACATGAATTCAATCTCACCATTACATGATGTAGCACCTCTTACAGTAAGGAGGCCCTTTTCTAGAGTAAGCAGTCTACACTTGGCAAAACAGAGCCAAAAGAGGGGTCGATGGTGCCAATCTCATCGTTACATGATGTAGCACCTCTTGCAGTAAGGAGGCCCTTTTCTAGAGCAAACAGGCTACACTAGGCAAAACGGAGCCAACAGAGGGGTCGATGGTGCAAGAGTGGCAAGGCTTCACGAAAACACCGAGGTGCTAACAGTGGTTTACCACACATCAAATGTTGGATGCCACAGTTGTATGATACAAGACAAGATTTGTCTTGTGATAATGCAGACAGCTTCAATGGTTTCTCCACACGAAGAGCTAAGCTATACTTTAGTGCTTTGCTGAAGCACAATATTGATGTATGGTAGGATCTCTGCTGGTGGAGTATACAACCAAGATTGTCGTAGAACATGGCTAGCATCACTGGTTCAGTCCAATTATTGGGTGTGCTCAACAGCTTCACAGAAGCTCTGTTGAAGAATCCCTACCACGTGCCATGTTCATTAGAACTTTGAGTTCTCTCTTGGCAACCTTCAGGTTTCTTGTGAGAAGTAAAAGCTGGACCTTGTAAATTTGTAGTCTAACTTCCAAATCAGCAGCAGTGGTAGCGAGATCAGCTGATGGCCTAGGGAACTCATTTGAGATAGGTCTGCCCAAGTGATTTCCACCATCCAGAGTAGAGTAAAAAGATTCAAACTCCACTGTATCATCTGAGAAACTTCCAACTGAAAGAATCTCAGATCCAGCTGCACAAGTATTTGAATCAGAATCTGAAGGCATGCTACTTCTTGCAGGAGATTTCAGTTGAGTAGTTTGCTTCTGAACTATGCTAGTAATTTCACTGTGGTTCACTGTGATAGCTGCTCCAAATGATCTTTCCAAGTATTGAATGATATCCTGTAAAAGCATAGAGATGAACAAAGTACCATCTAAACAAAAGTGAATGATGCAACTTTGGAAAGAAAGAAGGCTAACACATGCTATAGCTTGCCATACAAGTTAAAATCCCAACAAAATCTGACAGCGCTAAGCTCGAGAATTTTGATGTCAATCAAATCAAATCAAAGGAAAGGAGAACATAATAATTATCTCGATTCTCCCTAAGAAAATCAAACAGACAAAAGGAGCTCTGTGATCAGCCATCCTTTCTGATTCTCTCCCCTCTTTCAAAGTAGTATCATTTATCAGCAATAATCCCATAATAAAGTATTGCCATATATGAAAACTGCATGTTGTGGCAGGATATACTTACTCGGTGAAGCTACGTCAAAGTAAATTGCATTGATCATATCGCATAAAATAGTAAAAATTGGCATGTTATTTTGCAATATCATCCAAAACCATTAGTCTACTGTCATGTCATTTTTCTGTGTCAAATGAAGCTACAACACACATTGTGCATTTGCAGGAACAAAAAATGGAAAAATACCATAAGCCCACAAAAAATATTTGCAAAGAAGTCATAGATGTCAACTGCAGGTTCTACTGCAGTGAAGGAAAAAACTTACCGCAGCTTTTGATGCATCTTGCAAAGCTAATGTGATATCCAACAACAACAAACATACATGTAAAGCAGTTGTCTGGAGCAGTGAAAATAAAATAATTATAGAATCTAAGCAACAACATACCTCATCAATCAGTTCAAAATTTCGGTATAATGGCTCCAAAGCAGACAGGCCAGTTTCATAATCATGAAGATGATATAGGATAAGGGCCTGCAAATTTATTCAAGTTCATAATCACATCCATCGGCATGCCTTCAATAAAGTAAAAGCCATACTAGCTATTGTAATAATCAAATAATTTACGTAATTAAAACAAAAGAACATACAGTGTTGAATGTTATTATGGTTGTGCCAAACTCATCTCTGTAGGCTGTTGCATGATGTGCAGCAGAAATTAACGTTGCAATATTTTTAGACTTTTTCGAAACTTTAAATACTGTTTTCGAATTTTGGAAAAAAGAGCTACATGTACCTGGGGCTACAAAAATCCACATTCTGTTCAACACAGTTTCCTTCATCTACTTTATGTTGTACTGTAAAGTAATTGAATCGTCATCCATTCTTTTCTCCATAATCAAGTTGGAGGAAATAGGTATTATATCATTACTCCAGAACATATATATGATAAAATCTGGCAGGAGACATATGAAAGTATAGTTCTCTTTTGGGCTCAACTATTAAATTACACATTCAATTGCCCCTACGATCCCGCTAATTTTTTTGCAATGATCCGTAGCAAGTTCGATTCCTAAAAAGAACAGTAGGTCTTGAGAATCCTCCTCGCCAGATCAGTTGCTCCGCTTTCCTTGTAGATCAGATGCAAATTGAAGGCGGCCTCTCTTCGGAGGTCGCAGTAGCCAGGCCTGAGATCCTGCTGCTGTTGTGCATCCTCCTCGAATGGACGCTTGGGTATGGGTTCATCTTTCACCTCCATGGCTAAAACCTTCTCGTAGTAGATGACCGCCAAGGTTTTGAGGCCAACGTGGTGGTACGCACGGGCAATGTTGTACAGGGCCTCCTGTCTGTTGCTGCCAATGCGAAGGCACTGGTAGAGGAAGGCAAACGCTTGGACGATGCACTGGTTCTTGTTCTGAAGTCTGAAGCCAAGGGATAGGTTGACCAAGGACGAACCAACACACAGATTGATAAAAGGATTTTCCGGGTCCAGCTTGTATGCCTCCAGATAATCCCGAGTAGCGGACTGATGTTGTTTGATTTCAGTAAATTGATTCCCAGATATAATTTTAGGAGGCACACAGTTGGGATACCTTCTTGCCCGAAGAAGAAACTTACTCTGACGTTTCTCATCTCTTGATGTCACTTTGTAGTAGAAGTTCCATGCAGAGACGGAATGCGGGTGCTTCTGAACTAAATAGCGGACATAATCAAAACCAGGCCTGGGATCTGGAGCTCTATATGCTATTTCAGCACCCAGGGACCGGAGTTCCTCTTTGTTGTCATCAGAGAACGGATCATTTCCAAATTTAAGAGCATGATTGATAATTTGCAGCGCCTCAAAGTATTGCTGCAGCAAAGTCAATGTTCGACATAGATCTAAGACAAGCTGATGGTTCTCCATATTGGTGAGCAGACCAGGAAGAGGGGGTATTTGCTTTGCTCTCCGCTTATCATGCCTTACCATATCTTCATCATTTGAAGCTGCCCTTTTTTCTAGCAATTTCTTTGCTCTGTTTGCTTTCAGTAACTCTGCAGGTGAAGCTATTGGCCTGCATCCTTGAAATACACTGTCTGGACGTACCTCGCCCAGCACTTTAGTTCTTTCCTGCAGAACATCATTTGTGAGCTTTTTTGTAACCTTGACCTTTCGATTAGCATTCTCGATATCCAGCGTCTCAAGAATGGGAAGAAAAATGGTATCCACAAATTCCTGCATCTTGCCTTTGTTATAATAAAGTCTGGCAAGCTGCATCTTCACTTCCCCGTCCAGCCACCAAGGTTTCTGTTTGTTCGGGATACTAGCAGACTGCAACTCCCGATTTTCAGGCGGAGAAAGCACACTGATAGCATCATCGCTCCTATCCTCATCAGCAAGAAGAGAAGACAATGTTATCCGCACATCGACACTGTCCTTCATCTTATCCAAAGCTTTGTAGAGGTATGCAATAGCCTTTGTTTTCTCCCCCATGACCATGTAGCATCGAGCAACTTTCACATACGAGCTACCATCATGATCAACAGCAACGTCTTCAACCATCGAGTAAAACCTCATCGCATACTCATACTTGCCCAAGTTTTCAAGAGTGCTAGCGACCTCGGCAATCAAATCAGCGTTCTCCTTTGAACGCTCCAAACACACATCCTGAAGGAACACCTCAGCAGGCTTCATATTTCCAACATGAGCTTGGCAGATTACTGCTTTTGCCTGCAGCCGTACTGGTAACTTGTGCTGAGATCCCAGCACCAGGTGTGCCCTGTTGATCTGCCTCAGTGCTTCACCATGGTTATTATTTCTAAGATAGAGGGATACCAGCAAATCCAGCAGACTCCAGTCGACGTTTGCAGTCTGCGCGTTGACAAACTCCTCCAACAGATCAATAGCCTTGTCAATCTGACCAGAGTCCCTGTACATCTGCGCCGCCGTTCTCCTCGCGACGGCGTTGGAAGGGTAAATCCTGACAATCTGCTCGTACACCTCGGCGGCCTTGTGGTAGTCGCGCAGGGTGCGGTATATATTCGCGCAGTCGTACTTGAGCCCGACGTCCTCCGGATCCGCCCTCATGGCCTTGATGACGCAGTGCCTGGCCAGCGCGGCGTCCTCGACTTTCAGGGCCAGGTCGATGAGCTTCTTCCAGAGCGCGGCGTCCTTGGGGGCGACGTTGGCGGCCACCCACACGAAGTTGATGGCCTTGTGCACCTCCCCGGTCTCCCTGTAGATGCTGCCCAGCAGGTTGTACGCGTTGGGCAGGTTGGGCGCGATGCGCACGATCTCGTGCAGGATCGGGATCGCCTCCTTGAACCGGTTCTCCGTGAAGAGCAGCGTGGCGTCGCCCAGCTTCTTGATGACCTCCGGGCTGCATTTGTTGCGTTTGCCTTTGGTGCGTCCTCGCCGCTTCCCGTCCTTGGATTTGCGCCGCTTCTTTCGACGGAGGCCGAAGCCTTCCATCAGCTGGTCGAAGAGGTCGGCGGACTCGGCCTCCGACGAGAGCTCCCCCTGATGCTGCTTCTTTTTCTTGGTGGCGGAGGAGTCCCAGGGCGGGTGGTCCTCCGGGAAGGCCCGCTTGCGGGATAGCGCGGCCAGGGCCTCGAAGTCCCGGATATTGACGGTGGGCCCGGCGCCCCCGCCGGCCGGGCCCCGCTCCGCCATCTCGACGCACTGCGCCGCGTCGGCGGCGTCGTCGAACTCGTACCCCTCCTCGTCCTCCTCGTCGTACTCCTCCCCGTCGGCGTCCTCCTGGTCGATGGCATCCTCCTCCGCCGCCGCGGACGCGGACGCGGGTGAGGGGTCGTGGACTTCCTCCTCCGGCGCTTGCATCGCTGAAGGAGAATAGCCCCTCGGCGAGCCGCGGCAGACGGAGTAGCTCCTTCCGGGGGTAGTGGGATTCGACGAGAAGCAGCGCAGCGAGGAGCAGGGGCAGGGCGGCGAGAGGGGTGGTCGTGCAGCAGCCGGCGGCGAAAGCCGTCGCGGAGAGGCGGCGTGGGTGAAAACCTGGGTCTGGCCGGTGGCCGGTGGGAGAGGAAATGGGCTTATTTGTCAGGGCATCTCATCTCCAATCTCCAGCGATATAGATGCAAATGGCCCAACATTAAAGTATCTCCAGCCCGTCTTCCAAACCCTCCCCAAACTAACGTTCGATTGAGCGTTTGGGCGACGTGTTTTGTTCGTCCTACATTTAGGGATATCTCTTCACAGCCGCGTCCCTAAACGCCGCTCTGATGCGTGTAGTTGACACGTCCGTTGGGAATCCCAACAGGAAGGTGTGATGCGCACAGCGGCAAGTTTCCCTCAGTAAGAAACCAAGGTTTAATCGAACCAGTAGGAATCAAGAAGCACGTTGAAGGTTGATGGCGGCGGGATGTAGTGCGGCGCAACACCAGAGATTCCGGCGCCAACGTGGAACCTGCACAACACAACCAAAGTACTTTGCCCCAACGAAACAGTGAGGTTGTCAATCTCACCCAGCTTCTTCGTAACAAAGGATTAACCGTATTGTGTGGAAGATGATTGTTTGCGGAGAAAATAGTAAAAACAAGTATTGCAGCAGATTTGTATTTCAGTATTAAAGAATGGACCGGGGTCCACGGTTCACTAGAGGTGTCTCTCCCATAAGATAAAAGCATGTTGGGTGAACAAATTACGATCGGGCAATTGACAAATAGAGAGAGCATAACAATGCACATACATGACATGATAAGTATAGTGAGATTTAATTGGGCATTACGACAAAGTACATAGACCGCCATCCAAGCTGCATCTATGCCTAAAAAGTCCACCTTCGAGGTTATCGTCCGAACCCCTCCGAGTATTAAGTTGCTAAACAACGAGACAATTGCATTAAGTATGGTGCGTAATGTAATCAACAACTACATCCTCGGACATAGCGCCAATGTTTTATCCCTAGTGGCAACTGACACAACACAACCTTAGAACTTTCATCCATCTGTCCCGAGTGTCAATGCGGGCATGAACCCACTATCGAGCATAAGTACTCCCTCTTGGAGTTAAAAGTAAAAACTTGGCAGAGCCTCTACTAGAAACGGAGAGCATGCAAGATCATAAACAACACATGTATAATAACTTGATAATTAACATGACATAGTATTCTCTATCCATCGGATCCCGACAAACACAACATATAGAATTACGAGATAGATGATCTTGATCATGTTAGGCAGCTCACAAGATCCGACAATGATAGCACAATGAGGAGAAGACAACCATCTAGCTCCGCTATGGACCCATAGTCCGGGGGTAGACTACTCACTCATCACTCCGGAGGCGACCATGGCGGTGTAGAGTCCTCCGGGAGATGATTCCCCTCTCGGCGAGG
This sequence comes from Lolium rigidum, assembly GCF_022539505.1. Lineage (NCBI taxonomy): Eukaryota > Viridiplantae > Streptophyta > Magnoliopsida > Poales > Poaceae > Lolium > Lolium rigidum. The sequence continues at coordinate 375,013,813 of NC_061510.1, forward strand.
GTGCGGAGGCGATCTCCGAATCCCCGAGATGGGATCGGCGGCGGCGGCGTCTCGGTGAGGTTTTCCGTATCGTGGTTTTTCGCATCGGGGTTTTCGCGACGGAGGCTTTATATAGGCGAAGAGGCGGCGCGAGGAGGGTCGAAGGGGTGGCCACACCATATGGTGGCGCGGCCGGGGCACGGGCCGCGCCGGCCTATGGTGCAGGGGCCCGATGCTCCCCTACGGTCCTTCCCGGGTGTTCTGGATGCTTCCGGTGAAAATAGGAACCCGGGTCTTCGTTTCGTCCAATTCCGAGAATATTTCGTTACTAGGATTTACGAAACCAAAAACGACGAGAAAACGAGAGCTGGCTCTTCGGCATCTTGTTAATAGGTTAGTTCCGAGAAAATGCACGAATATGACATAAAGTGTGCATAAAACATGTAGGTATCATCAATAATATGGCATAGAACATAAGAAATTATCGATACGTCGGAGACGTATCAAGCATCCCCAAGCTTAGTTACTGCTCGTCCCGAGCGAGTAAAACGATAACAAAGATAATTTACGAAGTGATATGCCATCATAACCTTGATCATACTATTTGTAAACATATGTAGTGGATGCAGCGATCAAAACAATGGTAATGACATGAGTAAACAAGTGAATCATAAAGCAAAGACTTTTCATGAATAGTACTTCAAGACAAGTATTAATAAGTCTTGCATAAGAGTTAACTCATAAAGCAATAAATCAAAGTAAAGGCATTGAAGCAACACAAAGGAAGATTAAGTTTCTGTGGTTGCTTTCAACTTGTAACATGTATATCTCATGGATAATTGTCAACATAGAGTAATATAACAAGTACAATATGCAAGTATGTAGGAATCAATGCACAGTTAATCACAAGTGTTTGCTTCTTGAGGTGGAGAGAGATAGGTGAGCTGACTCAACATAAAAGTAAAGAGAATGGTCCTTCAAAGAGGAAAGCATCGATTGCTATATTTGTGCTAGAGCTTTTATTTTGAAAACATGAAACAATTTTGTCAACGATAGTAATAAAGCATATGAGTTATGTACATTATATCTTACAAGTTGCAAGTCTCATGCATAGTATACTAATAGTGCCCGCACCTTGTCCTAATTAACTTGGACTACCGGATCTTTGCAATGCACATGTTTTGACCAAGTGTCACAATGGGGTACCTCCATGCCGCTGTACAAAGGTCTAAGGAGAAAGCTCGCATTCGGATTTCTCGCTTTTGATTATTCTCAACTTAGACATCCATACCGGGACAACATGGACAACAGATAATGGACTCCTCTTTAATGCATAAGCATGTGGCAACAATTATTATTCTCATATGAGATTGAGGATATATGTCCAAACTGAAACTTCCACCATGAATCATGGCTTTAGTTAGCGGCCCAAAGTTCTTCTCTAACAATATGCATGCTCCAACCATGAAGGTGGTAGATCTCTCTTGCTTCGAGACAAGACGGACATGCATAGCAACTCACATGATATCCAACAAAGAATAGTTGATGGCGTCCCCTGAAACATGGTTATCGCACAACAAGCAACTTAATAAGAGATAAAGTGCATAAGTACATATTCAATACCACAATAGTTTTTAAGCTATTTGTCCCATGAGCTATATATTGCAAAGGTGAATGATGGAATTTTAAAGGTAGCACTCAAGCAATTTACTTTGGAATGGCGGATAAATACCATGTAGTAGGTAGGTATGGTGGACACAAATGGCATAGTGGTTGGCTCAAGTATTTTGGATGCATGAGAAGTATTCCCTCTCGATACAAGGTTTAGGCTAGCAAGGTTATTTGAAACAAACACAAGGATGAACGGTACAGCAAAACTCACATAAAAGACATATGGTAAATATTATAAGACTCCATACCGTCTTCCTTGTTGTTCAAAACTCAATACTAGATGTTATATAGACTTTAGAGAAACCAAATATGCAAACCAAATTAGCAAGCTCTAAGTATTTCTTCATTAATGGGTGCAAAGTATATGATGCAAGAGCTTAAACATGAGCACAACAATTGCCAAGTATCAAATTATCCAAGACATTTTAGAGTTACTACATGTAGCATTTTCCAATTCCAACCATATAACAATTTAACGAAGATGAAACTTCGCCATGAATACTATGAGTAGAGCCTAAGGACATATTTGTCCATATGCTACAGCGGAGCGTGTCTCTCTCCCATAAAGTGAATGCTAGGATCCATTTTATTCAAACAAAACAAAAAACAAAAACAAACCGACGCTCCAAGCAAAGTGCATAAGATATGACGAAATAAAAATATAGTTTCAAGGGAGGAACCTGATAATGTTGTCGATGAAGAAGGGGATGCCTTGGGCATCCCCAAGCTTAGACGCTTGAGTCTTCTTAGAATATGCAGGGGTGAACCACCGGGGCATCCCCAAGCTTAGAGCTTTCACTCTCCTTGATCATATTGCATCATACTCCTCTCTTGATCCTTGAAAACTTCCTCCACACCAAACTCGAAACAACTCATTAGAGAGTTAGTGCATAATAAAAATTCACATGTTCAGAGGTGACACAATCATCCTTAACACTTCTGGACATTGCATAAAGCCACTGGACATTAATGGATCAAAAAAATTCATCCAACATAGCAAAAGAGGCAATGCGAAATAAAAGACAGAATCTGTCAAAACAGAACAGTCCGTAAAGATAGATTTTATTAGGCCAACAGACTTGCTCAAACGAAAATGCTCAAATTGAATGAAAGTTGCGTACATATCTGAGGATCATGCTCAGTAAATTGGCTTAATTTTCTGAGCTATCTACAGGGAGATAGACCCAGATTCGTGACAGCAAAGAAATCCGGAACTGCGCAGTAATCCAAATCTAGTACTTACTTTTCTATCAAAGACTTTACTTGGCACAACAAAACATAAAACTAAGATAAGGAGAGGTTGCTAAAGTAGTAAACAACTTCCAAGACACAAATATAAAACAAAAATACTGTAGTAAAATAAACACATGGGTTATCTCCCAAGAAGTTCTTTCTTTATAGCCATTAAGATGGGCTCAAGCAGTTTTAATGATGCACTCGCAAGAGATAGTATTTGAAGCAAAAGAGAGCATCAAAAGGCAAATTCAAAACACATTTAAGTCTAACATGCTTCCTATGCATAGGAATCTTGTAAATAAACAAGTTCATGAAGAGCAAAGTAACAAGCATAGGAAGATAAAACAAGTGTAGCTTCAAAAATTTCAGCACATAGAGAGGTGTTTTAGTAACATGAAAATTTCTACAACCATATTTTCCTCTCTCATAATAATTTTCAGTAGCATCATGAGCAAACTCAACAATGTAACTATCACATAAAGCATTCTTATCATGAGTCTCATGCATAAAATTATTACTCTCCACGTAAGCATAATCAATTTTATTAGTTGTAGTGGGAGCAAATTCAACAAAGTGGCTATCATCATATATAGGAGGCATATTGTAATCATAAAAGAAAATTTTCTCCTCAATGCTTGGGGTACTAAAAAGATCCTGCTCATCAGAGCCAGCTTCCCCAAGTTTAGAATTTTCCATAGCATTAGCAACAATGGTGTTCAAAGCATCCATAGTAATAATATTCCCATTAGCATGCATATAAAGTTCCATGGGTTTTTTAATTCTCTCTTCAAACACATCATGTCCTAATTCAAGATAAAGTTCATAAAGATCTCTCATATTTTTGTTGTTTTCCATTATGCTTAACTAGTGAAATAAAAACATGCATGATATTAAGTAAAGTAAAACAAGTAACTAATTTTTTTGTGTTTTTGATATAGAGTGCAAGACAATAAATAAAGTAAAGCTAGCAATTAATTTTTTTGTGTTTTGATATAATGCAGCAAACAAAGTAGTAAATAAAACAAAGCAAGACAAAAACAAAGTAAAGAGGTTGAGAAGTGGAGACTCCCCTTGCAGCGTGTCTTGATCTCCCCGGCAACGGCGCCGAAATTTGCTTGATGCGTGTAGTTGACACGTCCGTTGGGAACCCCAAGAGGAAGGTGTGATGCGCACAGCGGCAAGTTTCCCTCGGTAAGAAACCAAGGTTTAATCGAACCGAGTAGGAGTCAAGAAGCACGTTGAAGGTTGATGGCGGCGGGATGTAGTGCGGCGCAACACCGGAGATTCCGGCGCCAACGTGGAACCTGCACAACACAACCAAAGTACTTTGCCCCAACGAAACGATGAGGTTGTCAATCTCACCGGCTTGCTGTAACAAAGGATTAACCGTATTGTGTGGAAGATGATTGTTTGCAGAGAAAATAGTAAAACAAGTATTGCGGCAGATTTGTATTTCGGTATTAAAAGAATGGACCGGGGTCCACAGTTCACTAGAGGTGTCTCTCCCATAAGATAAAAGCATGTTGGGTGAACAAATTACAGTCGGGCAATTGACAAATAGAGAGGGCATAACAATGCACATACATGACATGATAAGTGTAGTGAGATTTAATTGGGCATTACGACAAAGTACATAGACCGCCATCCAACTGCATCTATGCCTAAAAAGTCCACCTTCAGGTTATCATCCGAACCCCCTCCAGTATTAAGTTGCTAACAACAGATAATTGCATTAAGTATGGTGCGTAATGTAATCAACAACTACATCCTCGGACATAGCGCCAATGTTTTATCCCTAGTGGCAACAGCACAACACAACCTTAGAACTTTCAATCACATCGTCCCGTGTGTCAATGCGAGCATGAACCCACTATCGAGCATAAATACTCCCTCTTGGAGTTAAAAACAAAAACTTGGCCAGAGCCTCTACTAGTAACGGAGAGCATGCAAGATCATAAACAACACATATGTAATAACTTGATAATTAACATGACATGATATTCTCTATCCATCGGATCCCGACAAACACAACATAGAGTATTACAGATAGATGATCTTGATCATGTTAGGCAGCTCAAAAGATCCAACAATGAAGCACAATGAGGAGAAGACAACCATCTAGCTATCCGCTATGGACCCATAGTCCGGGGGTGAACTACTCACTCATCACTCCGGAGGCGACCATGGCGGTGTAGAGTCCTCCGGGAGATGAATCCCCTCTCCGGCAGGGTGCCGGAGGAGATCTCCAGAATCCCCCGAGATGGGATCGGCGGCGGCGGCGTCTCAGTAAGGTTTTCCGTATCGTGGTTTTTCGCATCAGGGTTTTCGCGACGGAGGCTTTATATAGGCGAAGAGGCGGCGCAGGAGGGTCGAAGGGGTGGCCACACCATATGGCGGCGCGGCCAGGGCCCGGGCCGCGCCGGCCTATGGTCCGGGGGCCCGAGTGCCCCCCTCTGGTCCTTCCCGGGTGTTCTGGATGCTTCCGGTGAAAATAGGAACCTGGGTCTTCGTTTCGTCCAATTCCGAGAATATTTCGTTACTAGGATTTCGAAACCAAAAACAGCGAGAAAACGGGACTGGCTCTTCGGCATCTTGTTAATAGGTTAGTTCCAGAAAATGCACGAATATAACATAAAGTGTGCATAAAACATGTAGGTATCATCAATAATATGGCATAGAACATAAGAAATTATCGATACGTCGGAGACGTATCAAGCTCCTAATTTTTTTTTAACATTGTAAACTATTTTTTTTTATTTTTTTTGCATTTTTATTTCAATAGAGAGAAGAAAATTAGCTCATTGTAATTTTTTTTTGTTTGGGGGACGAGTGTGGCATTTTGTAGCTCGAGCTACATGTAACCTATTTTTGTCTAAAAAAATATTCAAAAATGGCATTTCATCGTTACAGAAAAATATGAACAAATTCTTTTGAGATAGATAATGTTGTATTCTACCACTGATAGAAAAAGCAATACAAAAGGCTATGCAAAATTCATGAATCCGTGGATTTGAATAAGTGAACACATATTCTGAAACCTCCAAAATTTGTCATTTTTCTGTATCCTCGAATATAATGTATTTCATTGTGAGATTTTGCACAGTGTAGAGTACATCATTGTCTACACCAAGATTTTTTTTCAGAACTTTTTGAAACTTTAAAATATTGAATTCTAATTTTGTAAAAAAAAAGAGAGCCATGTAGCCCTGGCTACATTTGGTCTTTCCTTACCCTTTACCCTATTTAGTGAAAAAAAATGAACTAAAATAGCGTACGTAGCAGGTCCTATAGCGGATGCCGGAGTCCATCGACCTCGTAAGCGAGGACAAGCAATAGTCCATAACTCGGTTTTAGTAGGCATTGCTGGCCCTTATAATTTTTTAATTCTTTTAATGTATTTTCTACAATTATGTAAATTATGGGCTTTTCAATAGAAAAAAAATATTTTGTTTCGGGTCGTTAGGATTGTCCCTAGACGTAAGGGCATCTCCAACCGGGCGACCCATCCCGCGCCCGCGCGTCCGGATGGGTCCAGCCGGACAAAAACCCGGCCCAGCGCGCGGACCCATACCTTAAACGGATGTCCGCGGCGTCCGGATCGACGCAAACCCGGCCCAAATCTTGGCCGGGTTTACGTGGCCGCGGACGCGAAAGGCTGGTCGCTCGCGTCCGCCCCTTGTCCGCCCCTGGCCCGCGTGTCATAGGCATAAACAATATTTTTCATTAAAGAGATTCATTACATTTTTTTGGTAGGTACTACTTCTATCCTAAATACGTACGGGGCCGGCGGCTCGCCGGCGACACCTCGCCGGCTCGCCATCGGGACCGTGGATTTCACTCGACGCGGGCGGCCTGTACGCGTGAGGATTCCACTCCGGCCTACGGGCCGGGTGGCGCGTCGGCGGCGGCGCGGGCGGCGGCGGCTTGGACGGAGGCCATCATCCTCGCTCCTTCCGTCCGCGCACCTCGGGCGCGCTCGCGCTCCGCCTCTCGCGGCGGAATCATCCGCTTCCCGCATAGCTCCACCTCCTGCCGAGCGGCGCGTTCCACGGCGGTGCGCGCCTCCGGGCGGACGCGGGCGGGGGCACGGGCCTCGTGGTTCTCCTGCCGCCGGCGCATGCGCTATTGCCGGCCGCGCTCCGCCCGACTCCGGCATCCTCCCGGGCGCGCCGCTCGGGCGACGGCATCCGGATGAGGTGGCGGGCTGCTCGCATAGCGAGCGGCTCGTTCTTCCGGCCGAGGAGGTCGCCTAAGCGGCGGCGGCCGGCCCGCCAGATGCCCTCGTGCTCCTTCGTCACGCGCGTGAGGTCGGCGAGACGCTCCTCGATGGCGGCGTTGATGTTCGCCAGCGCGAGGTCCTCCTCGGCGACGGGCTCCTCCGCGGCGGCCGCCGCTCCTCCGCGGCCTCGTACCGGCCGTCCGCGGTCTCGTGCCGACCTCCGCGACCGCTCTCCCCATCTCCGCGTCACCGGCCTTCTTTGCCGCCGCCTCGGCGGCGACGCGGAGCGCCTCGTCGTCGGCGACCCACCGCGAGTCCGCGCGCTCCTCCTCCTCCGTCCGCGGGAACCCGGCCGGGCGGCGAGGGAGAGCTTGGCCCATGTGGCCTGCGGGGTGCGCGGCATGGCGCCGGAGAAGGTGGAGGGGAGAGAACGGTGATGCGGTCCGTGTGAGACCGCCGCCGTCTTTTATAGCCGGCGGTCCGGCGGGAAACTTGGGCGCGAGCGCGCGCCAATGGCGTTTCGCGCGCGGGAACCTTGGTGCGCGCGGGATCTTTCCCGCGCGTTCCACCGCCACCATGGCTGTCCCGTCGAGGCCTGCCATGGCGCAGCGCCGCGCAACGAAGACGAACCACGTGGCGTCTGTTTGGGTTGCCGCGTTGGGCGCCGCGTGCGACCCAAACGGACATGCTCCCGCGTCCGCGTGTTCGGGCGGCCACGCAAACGGCCCAAAACGGACGGTCCAGCGCGTCCGTTTGGGTCGCCCGGTTGGAGATGGCCTAAACGGATCTACGATGGATTTCAACCATCTGCCTGCCCGACGGCGAACGATCAAACGGTCAGCCGTCCGATTTAGGTCGGCTGGAGATGATGCAGCAGCTCATTTTTGGAAATGGGCCGTGAATGCAACTCGTGTCGGAGCCCGCCCGAGCCTGACCCGTCCCGTCCCAGCCGCACCAGCTTCGTCTTCCCGGAGTCCGCGACTCCGCGTGCCCTCGGCTCGGCGCGTCTCCTTCCTTTTTACTCCTCAGGAGCAGAACAAATCCAAACTCGATCCAAAAATTTCAGCTTTAGCTTAGCTTAACTTACACAATTTCCCCTCCGCTCACTCTCTCTGCCCGCCTCCCTCCCGTACGAAACCCTAGGCCCCGCCGCCCCCAAAACCCACCACCGCGGGGAGCGCCGGCCGGACACGCGCGGCGGGCCACGGTGGCGACGCCCCCATGCCCCCCGCCGCGCCGGACCCCGACGCCGCCGACCCGCCGCCGCGCGGATCCGCCGACATCGCCGGCAACACATGGGACCTCGCCCCCTTCTCCCCTCGCGGCGCCGAGGCCTACATCTACCGCAACGTCTACAACCTCGTCCCGCGCTCCATCGGAGGGGAGACGGGCCTCAGGGCGCTCAAGTTCTTCGGCAACGACGTCGAGGTGCTGCCCGCGGAGGCGGCCGACCTCGACGGGCTCCACAGCCTGCAGGTCAAGGTCTCCGCGCCCAGGGTCTCCGGGGCCGTGCTCAGGCGGATGCGCGCGCTCAGGGAGCTCGAGCTCTCCATGGTGCCGCCCAGGCCATCGGCGTGCTCCATACTGGTTGAGATCGCGGGGCTCAAGTGCCTCACCAAGCTCACCATCTGCCACTTCTCCATCAGGTACGCACAACTAACGCCACCACTTGTAGCTTAATTCCCACTCACTGCGTACCGACCTACTACTGCTAATCTAGCTCCACTGTAAAATGCTTGTATGCAGTTAATTTAGTGTTCTCTTGTCGAATCAGGCGAATGGCACTGTTGTATCACCGGTCTGCAGCTAAAATTTCCTCCCTTTATTCCTGGTGCCATTTTTGTGTTCATCTCAGTAGCACGGCTCCTAATTAGCCATGCATGCGTATAGCAAACATTTAACAGAGTCGAATCTACTCGTAATTAGCGATGTATGCTAGAGCCCAAAAGTTTCTGGCAATCAGGATGCCTTTGCCATGTTGTGTTAAATCAGGTTGAATGAATCGTTGTTGCTACTGGTTAACCTGCACTTTAGCTGCTATCGCTATTATGCCTGCAATGTTTGCTATGTCTCCACACTATGGTTTTGTAGCGGCCGTTGGTGCTTGTAAGAGCATTCAGCTTCTCACCTTGAAAACTGACTACCTCTTAGGAATTGTGTCTCTTGTTCGGCAGTGATGGGGCATATGTTAACTTTGTGGTGTAGTTTGGTTATGATTGTTATTATAGCTATAAGTTTGTTTGTCTTAACACTCAACATGTACTGACCTGAAGGTTAGTGCATATGCTTAAAAGCTCAAATGCTTGAATGGTGATTTTATGGTCTAAATTTGGTGCTAGCAGAGGTTAAATTGTCAGCTTTTCTTGAGTGAATATCCTCATGTTCCGGGCCCTGTTAGAGAGAACCTATAATGAGAGCCCACCAGTGCCATGCGACGCAAAGTCACAAGCACAACTATGTAATTGTGTTTCACGAAAATATGCTGATTTCAATATGGTTTGTACCTAGCATTAAGAGGCATATTTCAATATCTGGTTAGCAAGCAACAGTCTTTAGCATCTTCTAAATAGGAGCTGGTGAGGCATGGTTGGTCCATGCCTCCTACTTCTTCCCTCGTAGCTAAAAATTCTTACACATTTAATAACTGAAACGCAACGAAGCTTCCTGCATAAATTGCCTGACAAATTCCTAAAGTAACCAGTCTAAATTAACCATGATGCATTGTGAAGGCCGAGACAACTTCGGCTTAGATGGAACTGTGATGAGCATCGCTGTGTAGCTGAGTGTGGAGCCGGCTTAGCTGAGGACAATGGGTTAACATGATAGTTTTTTTTAATCTGTAGCATAGCATGGGCATTTAGCTACTAGTAAAATAGATAATGGCATAACTGAATGATTTTCTTCACTTCTATTCCCTCCTCCGTCCTATGAAACTTGTCTTAACTTTCTCCAAATTTAGATGTATCTAGACACTATTTAGTGTCTACTAGTAGTGTGGCACGTGCAACGCACGTATTATTAGTAATGCACATAATTTTTATTCGTTTTAGATTTTTTAAACATTACTCATCTACTGTCAACCAAATAAATCTGATAAGTATTAATGCGTATAATAATTTGCTAGCCAAATAATCATGTATTTGGAAAAATAAATCTAGAAGGCGCAGTTGTAAAATTGACTTCCCGAACATTATTCCATTGTCTGTAACTTGCAAGTATAAATAATAATAGTTGATATATTTGTAAGTTTAATTCTGAAGTTCCAAAAAAGCAGTATTGCAGAGATTTGCTGAATAATATATGTACTTCTCGAATACTTACTATAATATTTTTGTACTGCAACTATGAATTGATGGATGGGTGCCACCAAACTTATACATGAGAACCAAGGGGGTGAGAATCCAACACCGCAAATATATCCAAGGTGCCAACACGGTTTCATTCATCCTTAATACATGTCCTTCTGCTCCTCTTGTGATTAATAGCAAGTCGAAGCTTAGAAAATTATTACTGCAGAAGTGATCAAAGTGGATTACCAGAAAGAATAGAGGGGAGATCATCATGCTGGGCGGCATGCTGAACTCCGCCATTTCTCATCACTATCTTCGTTCCAGTAGGTTGAGTTACTCAGCACCACCCGGGACAGAGGAAGCTCTGTCCAAGAAAAAAAATTTGTGAGCAATATTGTTTGCACAAGCATAACGAAATAAGTGGTGAACTATACAGTAAAGTAAAGAATGGTTTAGTGTTTATGCAATAAGCAGGCCAAATCCCAAATTTTCATTAGGATTGTGGCAGATTCCGGTTACATAACGAAAATACGGAAATACAATGTGTATATACTGATTTTCCACCTAATAGATGTTATAGCAGCTCCACCGTAAATATATGATATTCCTCTGGAAAAAAAACTGAAAGAAGGATGTCTTTCAGAAATATCAACAAAAGGAGAAGAGGTTATCTCAGGGACATACCAGAACCAGAACCCCTAAAAGATAAATATATGCAGCAATGTGTATAAATAATGAGTCACCAAATAATCTACCAGAGCTATCTTTCTCGAGCTCGATGTTGGAGAAGACGAAAACCTACAAAGCATATTGCAATGGGGATGCGATACCTGTACATTGTTAGAATAAAGTTATTCCGAACAAGCTTAATCAACTGTAATATATGAGATTACTGTAGTATCAAACAATTGTTCGGAAGGGGTATGCCACACACGCCCCAAATCAAACGTAACACTGCCCCACGTAGCTGCTACATTAGCCTTGACGTGGGTCAGGTGAAAAAGGTCCTTGGGAAATAATCTACAAACAAATACTTAGCAGACTCAGTTTGACTGCTATACACCAACCACCGCTAGGGTTACCGAAAGTAGTATGAGGTAACCGATTCCAATTTATAAATTAATAATGAAATCATTTCCATCTAAGAGAGAGTTGGGCGTACCAGCATGCCGAAGGACAGAGTGTAAATGTATCATGGCAGATGAAGCTTGATTCGATTGTGTTGCCTGTGGTGATTCGCGTCATGTACCTGCAATCCCTGGGTGTGCACGTACATAATATGCAGCCAGTACTCAACAGCCGCGAGGAGTGGGGCTGTGGCGGTCATGGCGACCGCGGCCATGTCCCAGACGTCCCGTCTGCGACTTCCATTACAACGCATCCACGCGGTGAAAGTAGTTAGCGTCGGGGTGAGGGGATTGATTGCCTCATACTACGTATCCAGATTGCGGTGGAGAGGAGTGATCCATCCGAGCGAAGGGAGTGGAAGTTCGTGAAGGTAAATCCAGCGGCAACAACGGGCTTGAGGGGAGGGTGTGGTGAGAGAGGCAAGACAGATCCATTACTTCGCGAGCGTGATTTCCCCGGCGGAGTAGGTGTGATGGCGTTCGGTTTGGAGCCGTGAGATGTGAGAGTGGAGATTCAGGAGCCCCGCAGTGAGACGGAGGAAGGGGAAGAGCAGTTAGCGGGGGAAGTTTAATTAGCCTTCTGTGGTCGTGGGCGAGAGACGGAGGGAGAACAGGCGAACCTGGATCGTGCGATTGGCTTGTGTGAACGGCTAAGATTTAATTTTCCTGGCAACTTCGCCCTTTTATAAGTAGTGGAGATATACACTCAAATTTAGACAAAGTTGAGACATATTTCATGGGACGGAGGGAGTACATAATATCGCATGTTGTGATATGTATAACAATCCTTCAGCGCAGTTGAATCTACTCGTAATTAGCGATATATGCTAGACCCCAATAGTTTCTGGTAATCAGGATGCCTTTGCCATGTTGTGTTAAATCAGGTTGAATGAATGGTTTGGGCTACTGTTAACCTGCACTTTAGCTGCTATCGCTATGCCCAATGTTTGCTATGTCTCCACAGTATGGTTTTGTAGCGGCCGTTGGTGTTTGTAAGAGCATTCAGCTTCTCACCTTGAAACTGACTAGTAGCTGTTAGGAATTGTGTCTCTTGTTTGGCAGTGATGGGGCATTTGTTAACTTTGTTGTTCTAGCTAAGTTTGTTTGTCTTAACACTGAAAATGTACTGACCTGAAGGTTAGTGCATAAGGTTGTTCCATGCCTGCTACTTCTTTCCTCGAAGATAAAAATTCTTACACATTTACTAACTGAAACACAATGATGCTTCCTACATAAATTACGTAACGAATTCCTTAAATAACAAGTGTAAATTAACCACGATGCATTGCGAAGGCTGAGACATGACTTTGGCTTAGATGGAACTCTGATGAGCATGGCTGTGTAGCTGAGTGTGGAGCCAGCTTAGCTGAGGACAGTGGGTTAACATGATCGTTTTTTTTTTATCTGTAGCATAGCATGGGTACTTAGCTACTAGTAAAATAGATAATGACATAACTGAATGATCTTCTTCACTTCTATTCCCTCCTCCGTCCCATGAAACTTGTCTTAACTTTCTCCAAATTTAGATGTATACACTAAAATTTAGAAATGTCTTAACTTTCTCCAAATTTAGATGTATCTAGTCACCATTTAGTGTCTATATACACTCAAATTTAGACAAAGTTGAGACATATTTCATGGGACGGAGGGAGTACATAATATCGCAACAAAAAACAATCACATTGCATCAGTAGATATCCATCATTCATCAGGATCTTTGTTCAATATTGGTATGCCATATATGCATGAAAATAATCTGAACAAATCCAGTGCTTCTGTGGTGTGTACTTGAAGTTCTATAAGTATCCTATGTATAAAGTTTATGTTGGACATTGCTCGGTGGTCCTTTGTGCATTAGAGTGCTGAACAGGTGCAACCTATAAGGGTCTAACTGGAAAACCTTCACATGTCCTTTTTCTATAGGGAAGTTACAGGACAAATCTTTGCAAGATCTTAGTTGAAATGACATTATTATATGCAAATTTTCGAATTTTGCTATTTGTTAGTACTTGTAGACACTATACAATAATGGCATCATCAAGTAGTTCACTTTCCAAGCTTTAGTACTGTGCATGTGTTATTTACACAACTACTACTATTGGTGCCACCACTTCCTTCCAGTGCTTGTTATCCACCTGCAGTGCCAAATTACTACTACCTCCATCCCAAATCTTAAGGCTTATATTATTTTTAGAAAGTCTAACTATGTCAAGTTTGACTAAGTTTTTACCAAAAAAATTGACATGCAAAATACAAAATTAATATCATTAGATAGATAATGGAATATATTTTCATATGGTATCTACAAAATATCATATTTGTTCATAGATTCTTCTAAAAGTTTGGTCAAACTTTACTTGGCTTGACTTATCACAAAAACATTAAGCCTTAAGCTTTGGGATGGAGGTAGTATATGCTTTCTTCCTTCTATTCTTAGGACAGGAAATGACAGAAGGAAGTAATAAATTAAATTCTCGTACTATGTGAACTGCCCCCTTTCATTGCATGCCACAAGTCATGTAGCAACTGTCGGCGGCATTCCGTTTTTCCACCTGGTTCTATTCTTGTGTAGCTCTAAAATTGTTACTTATTACCTAGACTTCACTGCAGTTGGATATTCTTACTGTAGACTGTTAAAAATTATTTATTGACTTTTTTTTTGTCTTGGTAAATACACATTAGATAACATAACTAAATGATAGCTGACTTGCTGCATATCATCTAGCTCCATAAAGTGTTGGTTTGGACAGTTGAAGTCCAGTTACAGGGTTCTTGTATGGTGTTTTTGACAATAATTTCTGTTTTATGCTATGTTGACTTACTTATTTTCTCTTGCTCCCTGGAAATAAATGGTGGTTTAACATTCCTTCTTAACAACCTATAGGTTCCTCCCCCCTGAGATAGCCTCCCTCAAGAAACTCCAAGAACTCGATCTGTCTTTCAACAAGCTGAAGAACTTGCCTAACTGTATAACCGAGTTGGGTGCCCTGAGATTCCTCAAAGTGACCAATAATAAGTTGGTAGAGTTACCCTCAGGAATCTCTTCTTTGAGATGTCTCGAAAGCCTTGACTTATCAAACAACAGACTGACTTCCCTTGGATCGGTCAAACTTGTTTCTATGCTTACACTGCAGTATCTAAATCTTCAGGTATACTTTTATCAGAAGTTGCCTCCATCGGTTTGCAATTATAGCTATGTTTTTATTGTTGATATAATTTATACTGTCTTTGACAGTGTTGGTTCTGATCTTTGATATCTTGGTTTATATTGTTGTTTGGTGCTTGTTCTATGTTATTTATTCTCTTTTGGCACCAAACGTTCAACATCGTGTCAGAACCTTTGATGAAAATTAACAACCAAACTTGTGTTAGAGATTAATTTGTCACCTTTGAGAAAAATGACTAAAGTGCTGCGATCCTGTTAAATGTAAGGGAAGGAGGGTGTTGGAAAGCAGAACATACTTGCAGGGGAGGTATATTGGCAGAAAGAAAAGTTGTCGGGGTGTTGAACTTTATGAAAAATATTAGCTGTTATTGCTTTATCCTTTTTATAAAAAAGAATACTCAGACTTATGGATACCATAGATCATCTTACCGTGGATATTTCCTTATGTATTCTATTTATGCTTACAGACTCGAATATCAGATCCTGACAGTTTCTTTTTCTATTTTGAAGTTTAATAGGATTTCCCATTCTTTTATGGTCCCCTCTTGGGTATGCTGCGACATGAGGGAAAATGGTGAAAATGCTTTGAAGAGGGACAAGCTACAACGTCTAGGTATTGCAACCAGCAGCAGTTCGGCAGAACCTAGAACTGCCAGTCGCACTTGCAATGGTCTGCTCTTATGCTCACCCACAGAAACGTCCGCAAATTTAAAAGCTCATACCATACAGAAAACAAAGAAGGGCTGGAAGCGACGGGATTGCCTGCAACAGCAGGCTCGCCAGGAGCGCTTAGAGTCCAGCAGGAGCAGGCTCACTGAAAGTGACATTGATGAAATGGCTGTGAACATGACTGAAGATGAATGCCTTTCTAGTGTCCATGATATGGAAAACAAGCCAGTGATGAAAGACATTGCTGAAGAAAGTTCAGCACAGGATCTGAAGGACACAAGTTCTATATCTGAAGACCTATCTTGCATAGTCGATTATGACTTGGATGGGATTGTTAAAGATAGTGGCATGATGCTTCAGGACCAATATGACGATGAAAAGACTGGGATAAATATGAGAGGTTGCGATGAAAGCAATTCTGGTATCAGCGCCGAGCCTGCTTGTTTGAGCAGGAGCAACATTCGTAGTATTGAGGATGAACTTGAGGATACTGCTTCATCAAAATGCAATCCTGTTGAAGTTGTTCAGGAGAACCTTACAGAGGTATCTAAATTAACATCAAAATCTAAAAGGCATCCTGATATGGACAGCAATCCTAAGCCCAGCAAATGCCCGAGACCATTTGATGAATGTGCAAAGTTATCTTATAAGTACAGCGTGGAGTCATTTTGCAGCATAGATGACCATCTACCAGATGGATTTTATGATGCGGGGCGAGATATGCCCTTCATGCCATTGGAGGAGTACGAACGCAGTCTCGGACTACATGCGCGTGAAGTTATTCTGTTGGACAGGTTGGTGCACATTCCTATCAGTAGTTTGGGATTTGCATTAGTATATGTTGTATGCTCTTTCTGATTGGTTTATTTGAGAGTATAATAGTATATCATATCTTTGCAATCTTCCTAACGATTCTTGCTTCTTTAACTTAGAGAACAAGATGAAGAATTGGACGCAATTGCTTCTTCAGCCCAGCTATTGTTATCCAGTTTGAAGAGGCCAAACTATTCTGAAACAGATGAAGATGCAGGCCAGGACTTACTAAGGGCGTCAGTTCTTGCGCTGTTTGTCTCTGATTGTTTTGGAGGCTGTGATCGAAGTGCTTCTCTTAGGAGAACAAGGGGAGCTATTGTTAGCTTGAGGAAGGAGCAACCGTTCATTTGTACTTGTGCTGCTGGTAGCATATGTGATAGCAATGAGGCATCAAAACAGGTCAATACTCCTTCAGGGCACTTTGATTTTTCTGGTCTCTGTCATAAATCGATACATATCATCAAGGAAAGGAGAAATTCAGGCGTTGTACCGATAGGGGCACTGCAGTTCGGTGTTTGTAGGCACCGAGCTGTCCTAATGAAGGTACCTTGTTGTTCTATTATCTGAACTTGTTTCCCATGTTTGTTGTTTGAGGCTTTGACATGCAACCATATATATTGCAGTACTTGTGTGACCGGGCAGATCCTCCAATTCCTTGTGAGCTTGTGAGGGGGCATCTTGACTACACACCTCATGCATGGAATGTTGTCCCTGTTAGACAAGGGAACGACTGGGTAAGGATGATTGTTGACGCGTGTTACCCCACAAACATAAAGGAAGAGATGGATCCAGAGTACTTTTGCAGGTAGGCACCTTGTGAAATTATAGGGAAAAACGCTTACTCCACTTCCCCCCTATTACTTGAATTTATATGTTGTCAATTAGATTGCACTATCCTTGTTCTGTCATATTTTCATTATTCAGTTACTGCTGTTTCAGTGTTAAATCAATTTTGTGACCAGGTTTAAAACATGACCAAATATCTGACATGGCTAAATTTATATATTTATATAATTGCAAAAGGTCAGTATGTGTAATAACATACTCCATCCGTTCCCAAAAAAAACAAGGCATATAAATGTAGTCAAAAGTCATCTCTTCTATGAACAATTTATATATTTATATAATTGCAAAAGGTCATCTAAGTTTGAACAATTTTATCGATAAAAATATGAACATTGTACAATACCAAACCAATATTAACAGCTCCAACAATATATTTCATATTATATTTATTTACTATTGTAGATGTTCATATTTTCTTCTATGTATTTTGTCAAACTTGGTGAGTTGGCCAAATTTTAATAAGGTTGTTTTTTGGAAAGGAGGTAGTAAGAACTTGTGATGCCAACACCTTGTGTGTATGATATAAAATAAGTTATATTGTAAAATGTTGTATGATAGCTATAAGTCTGTCAGGTTACGTTCATACATTGTGTGTAGTTGTGCCTTAATTGGTATGATATGGCATGTCCACCACATTATCTTTTATTGGTATGATACATCACACTTTTCTAGTTGCCCTGTATTGATATGATAAGTTACATTTTTCACTTTTCTAGTTGCCTTTCTTTCATTTTCCATTTATTGCTTTGCTCTTACCTACCGTTTTGTTCTTCTGTTATTTTGTTTGCCTGATGTTAGGGGGTCTTATCTGCTGATGTAGTATTGCTTGCATTTTAGCATGCTGCTTCATCAAGGTGCTGAAAACAAGTGTACATACTGACTCTTCTTGAAACCAAATCGTCATCCTATATCTAATTACGAATTATTTGCATGTGTTTCAGGTATGTTCCGCTCAGCCGACTCCACGTCGCACTTGATGATACAGCTCGGTCTTCGTTCCCTTCAGTCTCACTTTGTGAAGAAATAGAAGCTACTTCTTCAAGTGCTGTCTACCACTGCAAAATTGGTTCTGTTGATGCTGCAGCAAAGGTTTATAATTTTCCCTTCTAAATTTTCTTCCATGCCTTTTATTGTGTTCTTGTATTTACTTGCCGATGGTGTCAAATACAGGTACGGTACCTAGATACCCGTAGTGCTTCAAATGATGAAGTTAAAACATTTGAATACAAGCTTCTTGGGGAAGTAAGAATGCTTAATGCCCTAAGGAAGCACAGATCCATAGTGGACATATACGGTCACCAATTTTCTTCTAAATGGGTTCAAGACGATAGTGATAAAGAGTACAGGATCATGCAGTCTGTAATCTTAATGGAATATGTGAAAGGAGGTTCTCTGAAGGTAAATGCTTTTGTTCATGTTAATGACTCTTGTATTTGTTGAAGTCTTTGTTGCTTAGATGTTCTCATTGATAACTCAACCTGTTATTTTCAAATTAGGGTTATTTGACAAAATTACTGAAAGAGGGCAAGAAACATGTACCTGTGGATCTGGCATGTTACATTGCCCGAGAAGTTGCTTGTGCCTTATTGGAGATGCACAGAAAGCTAGTTATTCACCGGGATATAAAAAGTGAGAATGTTTTGGTTGATCTGGATTCGAAGAGTCATGGCACACCAGTAGTCAAACTCTCTGATTTTGACAGATCCATTCCTTTGCATTCTCAATCCCATACATGCTGTATAGCTCACCTTGGCACATATCCACCCAATGTTTGTGTTGGGACACCTTGTTGGATGGCCCCGGAGGTTCTTCAGGCCATGCATGAGAAAACTCAATATGGGCTGGTAAGCATTGGTTTGAACATTGCACTGTCCTTTTTCTTCTCAGCACATTTTGAATAGTGCTGAACACCAGAAATCATTTGGTATTTATGTTCTGTACAGTAGGTATTAGTTGAGCTATGTTCTTGACTGACTATTCCAATTTTCGGTAGTTCTATGATGTGTTGAATGTGCCATTAATATTCTTCAGTGGCTGCATAAGCTAATCTTGCACAGTTGTATATTTTGCCTGTTAGTGTATGCGCCAGCGCTGGAACTCTTGACACCAAATTATAACTCTGTGTGTCCTATATGTATATTGCTTATATAGTATAAAGCCACTTAGATTTAGTATACAAGTATATTAAGATCCACTTGAATTGATAAACTATGCTAATAAATTGGCAAATAGGCTCCTAGCTACCTACTAGATTATGCTAGTCAAATATCTATCCCCAGCACTCTCAGATAAGGCTGTACTGATGCGAGTTTATATGGCTTTGATGCAGGAAGTAGATATCTGGTCATTTGGGTGTTTTATATTTGAGATGCTCACACTTCATAGACCCTACCAGGGACTACCAGATTCAGAAATATATGATCTCATAAAGGTAAGACCTCTACATCAGAAGCAGCCTCTTGCTCTTTTAGTTGGTGGTGATTTTTGAATAAACACAACATATAAACATATTCTTATTTCTGTTTTACCAGAGGAAGAAACAGAGGCCAAGGCTAACTAAAGAATTAGAAGCGTTCTGGACAATGGACGAGCCAATCACGCGGCTGAAGTTGGGGATCACATCTGATGCTCATTCAGAGAAACTAAGATTTCTAATTGATCTCTTCTACCAGTGCACCAGAGGATCTGCATCTAGGCGCCCCAAAGCTGAGCAAATTTACAATTCGCTTTGCTCCTTGCCCACATGCTATGACCTGAGCTGAACCTATGGATCCTGAATCGGACACTTGATAGCGAGGCAGCCTGGTGGTGGATCAGCCTAGGTCAGGGCAGGTTAAACTGGACGGTTATAGCAGGTCACTGGATCTGGCCAACTTCGACTGCTTCGAAGTTCTAACCCGTTTGCTCCACATTTTACTGATATTGGTCTTCGGGTGGGAGGCAAAGACGGGGCACGAGAAGTCAAACCAAGGTGATGCAGCTTTGGTCGCTGAAGCTCCTCCTGGGTCAGTTTTGTAGCTGCACCGCGTCCCGTCTCACCTGTTGTAGCAGTCTTCATCTCATCATGTTTGTATCATTGTACGTGTATGTAGATTTGTTTCTTCATCATCTCCAATTTTCCATTATTTATGATTTAACGGTGTCTAAGTTAACAATTTAGGTCATTCAGAGCCCAAGGCATTGCCGAACAGGGCTTGTTTTTTATGTATCTGTGTATGTACAATTGTTGATCCGCGGTTGGTCCATGTAACCCTTGAATGCTGAGTTGTGTAACACGGGAACTGATACTATTTATTTGTTCAATTAAGACTGTGGTATGATGTCACATGTTTCTGCCATTTCTGTAGAGTTTTTAATAATTATCACCTGTAAAACAATTATAGGAGCTGAGGCTGCGTCCTTTGCGAGGACATAATTTTCATTAAGTAGAGGCACTTGACGTTAAAAGATTGGATGCAAAGCCATAATTTTCATCGGTTCATTGCGTATTGTCTGTGCGTAGGCACTTGATGTTAAAAGATTGGACTGGATGCAAAGTGGGAGAGATGCATTTTGCCACCTCCTCTCTTTGATATAGGGCTTGCGGAAGCAAAGTTGGTTCTTTTTCGAAATGGAGGTTGAGCATCGAGCAAAGTTGTCTGGCTGGCTGGCTGTATGCTCGCTGCTGCATTCACGGTGGCTAGATCTTCAAAAGTCAACCAAACTGAAGAGACACGATTAGCGGTTTTCGAGTAAGAAAGCCAGGTCGACAAGTGGTGTTACTCGCAAGCCGCCAAGTGTTTTCTTGAGACAAATTCTCTACCCGCAGGACCGGTCAGACTGAAATGCCAATTAACTGCAGGAGTAGTTTCGACACCTCTAAATTAACCTACCCCTTTGCTAGTTAAGTAAGCCCTTGACCACATGCAGCGCCGCATGGACCACCACTACTCTACCCTCTCTAGCCCGGTGCGTGCATGCACGTCTGCTGGATCTCTCGTCAGAAAATGGTTTAGCTTGGCTTCTCGAGGCCAAACTGTCTGCAGGTTAAGACAAGACGGGAGCAGCACTAGTTTAAGCAGCCCCTGTCTGTGTCTGTGGAGAGCCACGACAAGGCCGCCCGGGCGCGTTTCCCTCTCGCGCTGTGCATGTGAGGGAGAGGCATCGCTGTACATTGGCGCTCTGACTTTGCGCCGATTGGCCAAGCAGCATCGGCGTTCCCGTCTAGGATCCTCTTCAGAGTCAGCGACAGGGCCGCGCTGAAGCACGAGCCCATCTTGACCGGCCGGACGCCCCATGTGACCGATCGATCGATCCAACATAGGCTCTCTCTTCTATGATCCTTCTATATAAGCATGCGCAGGGCTGGGTGCCCTTCCATGGATGGCGCCTGTCGTTGAGTGTGGCCAGCTGAGTCGAGTGCCCGAGAGAAAGCGTGAAGCTGCCAGCATGATCTAACCTCCCAAGCCGGCATTGATCTCATTCATGGTGTGCATACGGCGCTTCCACGGAGCGGTTAGATCGTGCTGTGACAGTTTCACTCTTTCCCTGCTGGGCACATGAGATAACTTGACTACTTCAGCATTCCAGCTCTGTAGGAAGGTACGTCCGTCCGTCTCAAACTTTTTCTAGATATAGATGTATCAACAATTATAGCGAGTTTAGATGCATTCGAACCGAGATAAAAGTGAGACACTTATTTTAGCACAGAGCAAGTAATTATCATGTTTAGTTTGGTGCCCAAGCTAGCGTGCAGAGTAGAGTCGTACACACAGGCCACGATGCACACCATAAGATGTCCCGTAGATTCGGTAATTTTTCCGTACAGCTCAATTTGGCAATGCTAAGATTTCAAAGCATCTCCAGGTCTGTGCACTGTGATCACAATCACACACAACCTGTCCCCAATTCATTGTTTCCAAATTCAAACAAATTAGAGAGTGTATGTCCTGTTTTCTACACCATTCTTGCAGTTGCAGCCGTTAAGTCAAAAAATAGAAAAATAGGCCTTCTAATAGAAATACACCGCACACCATCTTCTGTGCATGAATTGCTTAATTTTTCTTTATATAGGAGAGTTCATCGATTTTATAATTGGACGAGATAGGGGATCTTGGAGAAGCGGCCCAGCACTCCAGCAGGCTCGGGGATACATCGAGCAAGAAGATGCCAAATCTCCTCGCGTACGTATTTTTCATATTCCGCTTAAGCTCTTGTTTCAAAATCTCGTAATTCCACTGGAACATCGGCACCACTTGATCGGCATCCTCCTTCTAGGCTCAGCTAAACCAGGACCTCACTTTTGCATCCGTTCATGTCTGTTACGGAATATCACATACATTGAACCTGATGTCGTCAACCAGCCTCGTGGATGCTTCGAGTGAGCAGATGCCAAGTCCCCTTGTATACCAGATTTTCATATTCCAGTTAAACTCATGTTCCTGATGCCGCCTACTTCTACTAAAACATTGGTGCCGCTCGACCAGCATACTCTATCTATACCAAAGTGTCGCTTATTCATCCTGTCCTACTAGTTACAAAAGGTAGAGATGACAAAGCTTCCTTTTTGGAGATGTATTTTACAGTGTTGATCTGCAAGCATGGGTGTTATGGGGTTTTATGTACGCACTGAGAGGGATCCAGGCTCCATGGCGTAACATCCGCTACCTTGCTACTGCCATGATATTTATGTATGCTGTTGTATAAAGTCATAAAGATGATGTGGAATGTGGAGTTACTCTTTCCCGCCTTTAAGTTGAAGAAACATGAGAAACTAAGTTGCACAATAATGTCCTGTCCATATAGAATCGTTTTCTCATTTTCTACATAGAGGTGTACATATTTACTATGCGTGTTCTCTAGGGGAATCGACACAAAGTGTAGTGTTATTGTGCCAAAGCTGACGAGAATGCTTGCAAGACTTGTTTAAAGTAACATAAGTGATCATCTATATAGACAATGAGCGTGTTTTAAGACTTATATTATATCTTGGTACAAAATTGTCCTAGAGAAGTTATTAGAGCTTCAGAAGTTGATTAACCGCGGAAAATTGTTTCCTAAGCGTGAACTTAATTATTTCTTCTTCTTCAACACAAGCCTATGCAAGTATCAAACATGGTTGTTTGCTAAATGACGAATATTCATTATTCAGAATGCAGAGAGGATGGTAAACTTTATGTTGATGTCAACCAAAAGACTAGCTGAGAGCTAATTGCTTGCAAGTGTTTTTTTTTAGATCGACAGGGAGGACCTCCCCGGTTCCATTGATACCATCAACGAAACCAAACAGTTGGCCCGAGGTTCAAACAACAACGAAAACAAAAGCCTAAGAGTTTTAGCTACTTTGAACAGGAACAACAAGAGACAAACGCAAAATCTGAACAACAGAAAAGAAGCTAGATATAGTTTCTCTCGGAGTTTTCCCGGGCGGTTCTCCAAAACCCACAGCCCAGCGACGCCAAAGCCGACTTCAGGGAGGGAAGGGCTTCAGGCTTCTGCAATCGCAGGGGAGATGCAGGACGACGCCTCCAGAGTCGATGTAGGAGTAGTCCATGTTCAAGGAAACACCTTCTTCTTGGCATTTGGTGGAGATGGGCAGGAATCCTGGCGAGGACGGGCTTCATTCAGCCACCCATGATTCTGAAGTTCGTCGACAGTTCCTTCGATGCATGCTCACAGAAGCGGTCGATGAGGGGAAGCATCATGTCCTTGAAAATAATCTTCCATCTTCTGATTGAAAGCAGGATCATCCGAAGAATCTGGTGCAAATTAAGCCAAAGTTTTCCATTAAAGATCATCTCATTACGGAATTTCCAAATACACCAAAGAGTGGCAGAGGAAACAAAGTTTAGAACTGGGTATTTTTTATTTGCAACCCAGAACCTAGCAATAGACAAATAGTCTTGTCCTATCTGAATGTTGAAGAAACTAGAAACAAAGTTCCAAACTTTCTTAGCCACAATGCATTTGAAAAAAAGATAATTAATGTTTTCATCCTTCGAGCAGAAGATGCAACACACATGCTTATTCATTTTCCTTTTTAGCAGGTTATCTCTAGTCAGTTTGTTGTGAGATAGAAGCCATAGGAAAATATGAACTCTAGGAGGTATAACAAGATTCCAAACAGCGGGTATATGAATGGGGGTAACACCTCCAAAGTTAATAATGGCATATAGTGAGCTAGTTGAATATTCACCAGAAGATTCATCTTATCATATTAAAGAGTCACAATCATTTGTATAGGTGATACTAGAAACAATCTATTCCAACTCTTGCCATTGTTGCATAAGGGCAGGACGAAAGTTTCTCCTAAAGGAGAGCATGAGAATAGAACCATCCCAGATCTGGGCAATGGTTTTATTTTGTTCATTACATACTACAAAGAGTTCAAAGAACTGAACATCTAATGGGGAGGTACCAAACCAAGTATCTTCCCAAAACCTAATTTTACTCCCATCTCCAACTTTCCATCTATATACAAATTTGACACTTTCTGCAGCCCACATCACTCCCTTCCAGAATTGGGAGACCCCTGATGTAGAGCTGTAGAAGATGTTGGGGTTATGGGTATTATACTTAGCATCTACAATAGTTTTCAAGAGTTTCTCATCATCCTTAGAGTATCTTTTTTATCCAGGAACCCAGAAGGCAGAGGTTGACATTGGCTAAATCTGGGATACCTAGACCACCAAAAGCCTTTATTACAAACTAACTTCCAATTTTCTAGATGGAGCCTCCTATGCCCCTCAAAATCATTCCACAAGCAGTTGGCCATCTGAGTGTTAATGAGATCTAGAGCCCGCTTGGGGAATTTGAAAAAGGAAAGCAAATAGACTTTGATGCTAGCAAGACAAGCTTTTATGAGAATCAATCTAGCAGCATAAGAAAGTAGTTTACCCCTCCATCCAGCAATTCTTTTTAGAATTTTATCTATACGAGGTTGGATGTACTCCCTTCTGAGCTTATTATAATGCAAGGGAATACCTAAATATTTAATGGGGAGAGAGGATTGATGCTAAAACAGGATCTTTTTCAAAGAAAAGGATGGTATCATCTGCATATTGGAGGCAAATGGAACGAAGTCCTTTAATGAGGTTTGCATTGGAAGATTTAATTAGCATTCTAGTTAAAACATCTACTACTAGTTATACCTAAATACCTAAATATTATAATGCAAGGGAATACTCTTGTCATAGTTTATTCCCATTCTTGAAAATTGTTCAACAACATCATAAGGTTTGATGCTAAAACAGGATCTTTTTCAAAGAAAAGGATGGTATCATCTGCATATTGGAGGCAAATGGAACGAAGTCCTTTAATGAGGTTTGCATTGGAAGCTTTAATTAGCATTCTAGTTAAAACATCTACTACTAAATTGAAAAGACGGGGGAGAGAGGATCTCCTTGTCTAAGCGCTTTACCAGTTACAAAAAATTTTCCAATATCATTATTGAGTTTGACTCCAACAGAGACATTTGTGGTAATGGCTTTGATCCAGGCGATAACTTTGGGACAAAAGCCTCTTTCCTGGAGGATGTCCAAAAGAAAAGCAACATCAACTTTATCAAAGGTTTTTTCACAATCTAATTTAAGAACAAGCCCCTCTTTTTTTCTCATGAAATATGAAATGTAGAACTTCATGGGCAGTAACCACTCTCTCCAAGATGAATCTGCCTTTGATGAAGGCAGATTGATTTTTGGAAGTGATGATGCCCATTATGAGAGCAAGCCTGTTAGTTAGAACTTCAGTAAAGATCTTAAAACAACAATTCAAAAGGCTAATAGGTCTGAATTTCTTCATGCTACTAGCATTAGGTTCTTTGGGGATCAAGGTTAAAATAGCAAAATTCAATCTAAAAATAACAAGTTTTCCTTCATAAAAATCTTTGAACATAGCCATGAGATCATATTTCAACATATCCCAGAAATGCTCATAAAAAATAAAAGGAAGCCCATGGCCAGGGGCCCCATCTGAGTAGGAGTCAAAGTAGCCTTCTTGAACTCCTCCTCAGTAAAAGTAGCTTCTAATTCTCTGTTTTGGATTTCAGAAATACACTCATCAATGGAAAAGAAATTATCAGCGAGCTTACATCTAGAGGGTTCCTCTTTTTTAAAAATGTTTTTATAAAAGGATGTAGCTATATCAAGCATGTCTGCCTCATGTGTGATGAGTCCATCAGGCCCGTCAAGAGAGTGACCTAGCATTTCCTTCTCCTCTGATTAGCAACAGAATGAAAATAAGCTATGTTCCTATCACCTTATTTAATATCTCTATCTCTAGATCTTTGTTTGGCTTTTACTTCCTCCTTCAACCAGAGGCATAAATTTCTTTCAACCTATGATGCTCTGAAGGAGACAACTCCTTAGTTTCAGATTTATTATCTAAAGTATCATACTCTTTCATCAGGTCTTTTTTTAAATTCCCGAGTTCAGATTCTATATTTTTGCTCCAATCTTTGGACCATTTCCTAAACCTCCTACTTTTTTCTTGCCAAATATCAATTGAGGAGCCTCCCTTAACTGGTAGGGCCCAATTTTGTCTAGCAAGAGTTTTAAATTCTTCCCTGATGAGCCACCACTTCTCAAATATATAAAGAGGGGCTCTGGGTGTAGAACCACAACCAGAATCCCACATAATTAGTGTGTGGTCACTATCCATCCCGGGAAGAGCTCTAATAGTTGCTAGAGGGAAAATTTGATCAAGTTCAACATTACAGAAAACTCTATCAATGTTGGACATGATCAGATTTTCCTGGTTGTTACCCCAAGTAAATTGTCTATTGCCAGTTTAACTTCTAGGAGACTCCAAATCTCCACCCAGGCATTAAAATTATCACTCCATCTATGATCAATGATAACATTGATCTTATCACCCTGGTATCTAATTAAATTGAAGTCATCTCCAATAATAGAGTGACCTTGATAATCTAAACAGAGGCTATGTAATTCAGAGATAAAAGCCTCTTCTTTTCCTCATAAGAGGAGCCATACACAATAACTACCCTAAGGATAAGACCAGAAGTTTTAAGTTTAATAACATCTGAAACTGAAAAGGTTCTAACCTCCCAGCTAATAATATCAAATAGATCAATGTCTACACCAACACGTATGCCTCCAACGGAGCCAACAGCTAGTAAAGATTTCTAAGAAAACATTCTATTACTAACTAAGGAATTCAGATAGTTATCAGAAATAGTTTATTTTTTGGTTTCTTGGAAACCTACTATACTAGGCCTATTTTTTTTGGAATAAGTCAATTAAAGCACTTTTTATACCTGGGGCTTGAATCCCCCTGGGGTTCCAAAAGCAAATAATCATTGGAACCCATCTTTCATGGGGTGCTTGCTCCGCCTAGTTTTTTTTTCCTGATGCTAGACCAACCTAAAGCATCAGGGAAGTTCTCATCATATATAACTAGCACCCTCCAGGTGAACAATAGAAGGAATATGGGTAACTGAATCAGGTGAAACAAAATTATTATCTACATGAGATATTTCAATTTGGCAATATCAAGAAATTTGTAAGGAGAAATTGCAT
The DNA here is from genome assembly GCF_022539505.1 of Lolium rigidum. Classification (NCBI taxonomy): domain Eukaryota; kingdom Viridiplantae; phylum Streptophyta; class Magnoliopsida; order Poales; family Poaceae; genus Lolium; species Lolium rigidum. The sequence goes on from NC_061510.1 coordinate 375,041,343, forward strand.
CAAAAGGATTTGAGTTAGATATACCTGAAACTTTTGAACTGGCAGACACTACTTTCTCCAGGAAGCCGGCGGAGCTTACTGGAACTCATCTCTCCAACCAGATCAAGGCAAACTGACCTCCGGTAGATCTTCATCTTCGCTTGCGAGAAACCCGATGACCGCCACCAAAAACAAAGCAAGACCAGCAGCCCCCACGCTGCCAGCCCCTCCTGCCGGATCACCAGGGAAGAGGACGGTGGCGCGGATCATGCGTACCACAGCCGAACCATCACCGAGGGAGGATGGTGCCACCGCTCCACCGAATCCTCCATGGCTACCGACGGAGATCATCAGGCCCCGACCAAGTAGCCGTGCCGCCCGGCTTCCTCCACCGGCGCTTCATCACCTCCCATGGAACGCCGCTGCGGAAGCCCTCTCCTCCCCCTCGTCGTTCGATGGAAGGGGTGCCGCCACCGCCGCTGGGGCCAGGGCCGGGGCCGGGGCTGTGGCCGAGGCCGGGGCCAAGGTTGGGGCCGGGGCCGGGGCCGGAGCCAAGGCCGGCAGCACCGGTGGCGGCTGTTCGGGGCGGGGTGGGCGGATCCTCCGCCGCTGCCCGGGAGGGGGCGGGAGAGGAGGAGGGCGACGACTCGATTTCTTCGTCCTAGTCTTACGGATTACTGAAAAGCTAGCTCAACCTCGGCTTTGAGTTGCGCATCCTTTCGGGGCCGTGAAGATCACTGTCAGGTCGTCCAAGTAGTCGGTGGTGGGAGGTGGTAATTGCCTTAGGGCGAGCTCCATGAGACCGGCTAGGGCTTGGCTAATCGAGAGAATAGAAGTAGAACGGATGGAAAAGATCCACGAGAGCGCGTGTACAAATAGAGGAGGGGTGGGATGGGGCAGAGCGATCACGGGGTTGGACTTTGTAGCGGTTACGGCACACGCACGGGTTGGTGGTGCGCGCAGTCTCCAGCGCGACGAACTCAGCCGAGAAAGCGTGAAGCTTGGAGTCTAGGATGCCGGACGAAAATTTTGGTTGAGGCCGACGGACAAAGACGGACCGAACCAAGGAAACGCTTCGTACCTATATATATATATATGGGAAATAGTGGGCTACCATGGGGCATAGCTATGCACATCAATCCAACCATTAGATCATCTATAGGAAGCACAAAGAGAGCACACAATGTTAGTCCATTATACATGCACGGCATGCTGCTCCGTTATATTCAAATCACTTCCATCCACATCGTTTCATGGTTGCAAATTATTTTTTAGTGAGACCATGCCATAGATAGCATAGGCTGCCGACATCAATTCTACTTCCCTTTTGATACCAAAACAACAACCAATTTGTAAAAAAGCCTAATAAAATAAATACATCCAAGACAGTGCGTGGGAAGGAAAGCACCTACACACCTAACCATGGAAGATATCTACTGCATTTTTGTTCCAAAATGACAACCAAACTTTGATACCAAAACGACAACCAAACTTTGATGGGGAACTCGAGCGGGCAGCCTACATGATGAACACCAGCGTCTGGGCCAGCAGCGACGGCAAGAAGGAGCGCGTTTATTTTTTCTGAACTGGATTTGCTTTATATCCTTTTTCAGATCGTGGTCTAGATCCACATGTTGCAGATTTTCTTCTCATCTTATTTTTTCTTTCTGATATTTCAAAAGAATGTTCCTGCTGGGGTTCATGTTGTATTAGAGATCCAAAAGAATGTTCTTTGTCTGGATGACTGGATCCACCTGTTGCTGGCTATTTTTTGTGATCTTAGATGGGCATAAGCTTTGAGGTTGTACTTGATGTTCCGTGGATGAATTTTTATCTTTTATTTTATGAACATGGGATCGGATATTAATGTTCAGTGCATGTGCATCGCAATCGTTTGAAAATATACTACAACTCAAATAATTTTATGATCCGAAATTTTCTCAACTAAACCACACATGTGCATCAATCGTTTGAAAATGTATATTGGTCACGGCTATACCGCACGGGTACATGGATGCACATTACAGTCCATTTTGATACCAAAACGACCATTTAAAAATTGACAACTTTATCACGTCCAAAATCTGAAACCAAAACCACAACTAAACATAGGTCACTGTTTTTATTTTTATTTTTATTTTTTGAACTTCCTATTATGCCAAAATGACAACCATTTTACGGTCGAACTTTGATACCAAAACGACAACCAAACTTTGATACCAAAACGACAACCAAACTTTGATACCAAAACGACAACCAAACTTTGATACCAAAATGACAACCAAACTTTGATACCAAAACGACAACCAAGCATCGGTCACGGTTGTTCTTTTTTCAAACTTTCTTCTACCAAAACGAGGACCATATTCACGGTCAAACTTTGATACCAAAACAACACGGTTGTATTTTTTTCAAATTTTCTTCTACCAAAACGAGAACCATATTCACGGTCAAACTTTGATACCAAAATGACAACCAAGCATAGGTCACGGTTATTTTTTTCAAACGACAACTCACACACCTAATTCCATAACGGTGTTACATGAGATGATAGGCTCTTTTTTTGATCTGCACCTGGAGAGGGTTGGAGCCCCACTATCCAACGGCTGCTAACCTATGCATAGCTATCACCCTTGGTAGAAAATCCGCGTCGATATATATATATATATATATATATATATATATATATATATCGACGCGGATTTTCTACCAAGGGTGATAGCTATGCATAGGGTAGCAACCGTTGGATAGTGTGGCTCCAACTTTGCCCAGGTGCAGATTGAAAAGGCATCCATCAATTCATGTAACGGTGGCTTGCATATCCGTCATAGCATTGTATCACACAGACAATTCATGTAACCGTAGCCGAATCTAGGTTGTCGTTTTGGTACTGAAATGACAAAATAACATGGCCACGGTCGCCAATACCATACCGAAGGTAGCTTGTAGTTTTGGTAGTCAAATGAAAAAATCATATGGTCACGGTAACCATGGCAATATTAACTCGATGTTTTGATACCAAATCGACAAACTTGTGTTGGCACGGTACGTATTGAACGGTACATAGCTATTTTTTTGGAATTTTTTAACTCTCATGTAACACCGTTACAGATCTGCCCATGTGTGTTTGAACCTTTTTTCAACAAATACAGACCGTTGAGTCCTAACGAGCAGACCAAAAATTTCAGTACCATGGCTACCATACCAATGCTGGCTTGTCATTTTGGAATTGTAATGACATTTTCTTGTCTGCACGGTAGATGTCCTTTCAGCAATTTGTTGCCGATGTTAGATTGTCGTTTGTCTCCCAAAATGACAATTTTCTATGGCACGGCTGCCACACCGAACCAAATTGTCTCCCAAAATGACAATTTTCTATGGCACGGCTGCCACACTGAACCAAATTGTCTCCCAAAATGACAATTTTCTATGGCACGGCTGCCACACCGAACCAAAGTTGTCGTTTTGGTTTGTTTTTCACACATTGCATACTGTATGGAGCATTTCCTTACGTAAAACCAAACCTAGCCAATGCTAACTCGTCGTTTTGGAAATATTTTGATATTTCATATGTCGGATGGATCCGCGTCCTTTTTAGCCGAATAAAGTTTGCCTTTTGAGTGATGATTTGACAATCCGGTAAAGACCTGCCTTTTTCGGCAGTGACAAAAATCCTAGTTGTGGCTTGTCATGATAGTAGTGTGCTTAGTTTGGAAAAAATAGTAGAAAGTTTTTTTGAACTTTGCATTAATAATAATTCTATAAGAGAGAGAGAGAGGCCATCTTCAGTCAAGCTCCGTCAAACCATGACTGATGGTTGCCACCCACAAGCAAATCAAGGACACTAATTAAGAAAATCTGAACAACCCATTAGACGGAGGCTCACCGCTCCAAATCAACCAAAGCATACAACGAAACAAGAGAATGGAGACACTCCACTGATGGCCATGGCGTCCTGGCGCGAGCTACGACACTGTTGCTGTTGGCGCGAGCTGCAGAAATCAGCTAGACAGGGCGAGAGCTGAAGCGCTGGATCCCACGCATTGCACCCGTCTGGAATTTATTTGGGGAAGGACGAACTGGTCGGGATGCAAACCCTACTTAAAAAACAAAACGCTGGATTATGTTCACCGACCTCCCCCGATCTAAACGTGCCGCACTGGTCAACTCCACTGTTCGGAGCGAGCGGATCCGACGCAGCACTCTCCTACCATCGATCAACGGTTGTCGCAACCATAGGCATGGCGTCCATAGAGACATGGGGATGCATGGTGGCAAAATCCAAACGGCTGCACAAGTTTTAGAACAGCAATTACAACCATCACTGAGCATGAACAAAATCCCGTTCAAATTTCAATAATCAAATTATTTCCAAGGATCTGGAACATAAAAAAATCCACAACAATCATGAACCAAAAACAAGAAATATTGTTGTTTGCATATGTAGGTCAAACACACAGACGGGAAAAAACTTCACCTGCATGTATAATAAGGTTGGGGAAAATGCATCAAAGAACCGTTGCTGAAAAAAATTCTCTTGCTGCTGCTTTCCTAGTTTCTTCTTCCTCCCCGGCGCTACCTGCTCCATCTCCCTGGGCGCCCAAGGATGGCCGCATCGTATTCTAGCCTCTGAATCGGCCTGAGACCCGCATGCCAGCCATTCACGCTAATCACGAAATACCAAAACATTAATCCAACATGGAGGGGCTCGTTTTTCTTAGTACAACATAAACGAAAGAGCTAGAGGAATTATCAATTACAGAGAGAAAATGGGCTAGCTTCTGGTGAGAAAATGACATGAAGAGAGATCAAGAAACAACTTGGTCTAGAACCTGCACACGACTGCTTCCTCTGCCGACCTTGAAGAAAAAACAACCGCGTCGGAGCCACGAAAATTAGCATCAAATACATCATGGAGTTAAATTGGTTCGGACTGTGGGTCTCATTTTGGTTGTCATTTTGGTAGAGAAATGTGGTAGAAACGTCCAATGGTTATGCGCGTATGACTTGGAATCCAAAATTTGAATGTATTTATTTTATTAGGCTTCTTTACAAATTGGTTGTTGTTTTGGTATCAAAAGGGAAGTGGAATTGATGTTGGCTGCCTATGCCAGCTATGAGATGGTCTCATTTTGGTTGTCATTTTGGTACAAAAATGTGGTAGAATCGTCCAATAGTTGGGCCCGTATGACTTGGAATCCGAAATTTGAGTGTATTTATTTTATTGGGGTAGTTTACAGGTTGGTTGTTGTTTTGGTATCAAAAGGGAAGTGGAATTGATGTCGGTAGCCGCCAGCTATGAGGTCTCAATAAAAAATAAAATATTGCAATCATGAATCAGAGAGGAATGGCAGAATATAACGGAGGAGCATGCCGTGCCTGTGTAATGGACTAACACCGTGTGCTCTCTTTGTGCTCCCTATAGATGATCTAATGGTTGGATTGATGTGCATAGCTATGCTCCATGGTAGCCCACTATTTCCCATATATATATATATATATATATATATATAATAAAAATAAATCACGCACCATTTTCTCTGCATGAATTGCTTTTTCTTTATATAGGAGAGCTCATCGATTTTATAATTGGATGAGATAGTGGAACTGGGAGAAGCCGTCCAGCAGGCTCGGGGATACATCGAGCAAGAAGATGATGCCAAACCTCTTCGCGTACGTATTTTTCATATTCCGCCTAGGCTCTTGTTCCAACATCCCCTAAATTGCACTGCAACATCGGTACCACTCGCTCAACATCCTCCTTCTACGCTCAGCTAAACCAGAACCTCAATTTCGCATCCATTCATGTCTGTTACGAAATATCAGGTAGACTCGAACTGATGTCGTCAAGCAGGCTCGTGGATGCTTCGAATGAGAAGATGCCAAGCCCCCTCGTATACTTAGTTTCCATATTCCAGTTAAACCCATGTTCCCGGTACCGCCTACTTCTACTACTACAACATCGGTGCCGCTCGACAAGCATACTCTATCTATACCAAAGCCTCGCTTATTCATCCAGTCCTACTAGTTACAAAAGGTAGAGATGACAAAGCTTTCTTTTTGGAGATGGATTTTACAGTGTTGATCTGCATGCATGGAAGTTATGGGGTATGTAGGCCCTGAGAGTGATTCAGGCTCCATGGCATAACATCCGCTACCTAGCTACTGCCGTGGTATTTATGTAGTGGCTACACGACGATGTGGAATGAATGTTTTTTTTCTTGAGAAACACAATACAAACGTAGACGCTCACATACACAAGCATACACTCATCCCTATGAACGCACACACCAACACCCTACCCTTATGAGCACCTCCGGAAGACTGAGGGCCTGTTTGTTTGGGCTGTGGCTGGCTGGCTGTGCAGGGAAAGCTGCTGTGTAGGGAAAGCTATTGTGCAGAAAAAGCTGCTGTTTCGAATTTCACTGTTTGGCAACTTGGTTGGCTGTTTGGCTGTGAATATAGAAATTGACTAAAATACCCAGAGTTTTCGTAACATGTATTTGTGCTAATTTAAAATATTGATCACTAAAGCTACCATGGATTTTTTTCTTAGATTATTGCACAATTGACTTGCACACATACATTTCTATATATTTACACTCCACGTACAGAGCTAACCTGGATGTGTCCACGGCTCAATACTAGTAGTACGAAGAAGCTGCAACTCGTATTTATCCTCAACAGAGATGCAAGAAATACTAGTATATAGAATTTGCCAAGACCTGATCGCCTTTGATAGTGGCAAGGAGATGTGAAGGGTGGCCGTAACCAGCGAAAGCCGATGGGGTCTCACGCGGAGCTCGTAAGCACGTTGGAGATGAGATTCTCAGGCCAGGTCGGCAGCGGCGCCCTCCCGCATCCTTCCGGCCAGGTCGACAGTAGCTTCCATTGAGCTGGATCTGGAAGAATTCGATCTGGATCCCGCGTCCTTCCGGCTAGGTCGGCGGTGGCCAGGCCAGGTCGATCTGATTGGGCGGGAGCGGCAGATGTCGGGCGGGGAAGGTGGGAACCGGCCTGAGATGGCGGGCAACCGCGGTGGGAGGCTAGAGATGGAGAAGGGGGAGGGTCGCCGGCGGATTGGCCGCGGCGGCGCAGGCGATTTTCTCAGGTTGCTTCTTCGTGATGGGGAAGCGGTGGCATTCTATGTAAATACTGCGAAACCATATGACCAGATCAAGAAAACGATTCGGCTGCAAAGGGGAAGCTGCGGGAAGCACCTCAAAACGTGCTTTCCGGTATCTGCCTGTAGGCTGCTTTGGCTTTGGCAAAGCCAGTTTACAAAGCACCCCGTTTGTTTCGGTTTGCCTGCTTTTCCTACTGGAAAGCTAAAAAAAGCTCAAACAAACACCCCCTGAGCCGCCGGATTGGATCTTAAAATTAACGATGTGGAATGAATGTGGAGTTACTCTTTCACGCCTTTAAGTTGAGAAAACACGAGAAAATAAGTTTCATAATAATGTCCCGTCTATATAGAATCTTTTTTCTCATTTTCTACTTAGAGGTGTACATATTTACTATGCGTGTAGTGTTATTGTGCCAGAGCTGACGAGAATGCTTGCAAGACTTGGTTAAAGTAACATAAGTGATCATCTAGACAACGGGCGTGATTTAAGACTTATATTATATCTTGGTACAAAATTGTTCTAGAGAAGTTATTTGAGATTCAGAAGTTGATTAACCGCAAAAAATTGTTTCCTACGCGTGAACTTAATTATTTCTTCTTCTTCTTCTTCTTCTTCAACACAAGCCTATGCAAATATCAAACATGGTTGTTTGCTAAATGACCAATATTCAGAATGCAGAGAGAGGATGGTAAACTTTGTATTGTGTCAACCAAAAGATTAACTGAGAGCTAATTGCTTGAAAGTATTGCTCTAAATTGTCAAGTATCACACATGCCAATCACGTATTTGGGATTCCCCTTGCACTTTAAGAATACGCACAAAGAAGAATTTCAAGCCCTAATTGATAAAATCCCGAGCAGGTTGGCCATGTGGAAGACTCACATGCTTACACAATGGGGAAGGCTGATCCTGGTCCAGTCTGTACTCAACGCCATTGCCATCTTCCACCCGATGTCGCTAGACCCACCACCTTGGGGTTTTAAGGCTATTGACAAAATCCGCGAGCATTCCTGGTCCGAGTCCACAAGTGGAGTAAATTACACAAATCTATCATAATTGGGGCGGTGGTTTCAGTACCATTTTTATATTTTTTTTGCTAAAAACTATCATTTCCGGGACATAGCGTTACAAGTCGAGCTAATTCTTGTCTAACGACATTCTAACAACAACCCCGACCGGTGAGCCCCATCTCGCCAGTGCTTGAGTTGGCGATACGGATGGAGAAGAAGATGAGTTGGACATGGAGCCCAACTCGTCGACCCCACTTTTTCCTCATATTCTTCTTCCTCACTTTTCCAATTTTCTATTCCTCCTCTAATTTTTTTTCTCTCCCTTTATTCCTGGCGTTGACTCGACCCCTGCGCTCGTCATCTCGCCCCTACCGCGACTCAACGTCCGGCCTCATGGTCAGGGGAAGCGAGCCGTCGTCCTTACACAGGGTAGTCGGGATGGGCACCGCCAGCAGCAACTGCCTCACCTCCAGCGTCTCCCGAGCGGCGCACTTGGACGTCAGCGGGGTGGGCATGCCGCTGTCGGATGGGTGCTTCTGCTTGGCCTTGGATACTGCTAGTCATTCGCATGTGGCTCCGCCGTGGCGACGGACACACGCGTAGCATCGCGGCGGCGTATGTAGGTGTTGGACTGCCTGCCGCAGCTGTCCCTGGCCATCGTCTTCCTAACCTCCGACCAAGCTCGTCTTCAATGTTTGTGTCCTCCACGACCTTCGCTGCCCCATTAGAAGCACTAGGGTGAGCACCTGATTCACCTGAAGGCGTAGGCGAGCTTGACGGAAGCGGAGGAGGGCCAGAGTGGCTGGAAATAGGGAATTTTGCCGGTGTCCGTGGCAGACGTCGTGGAAGATCCGTCGCGTACAAAGCTTCTCGGCTCGATTCTTTCGGTGGAGATGCAAAGGAGGACGAGGCGAAGACGATGGTACGCTCGGCAGAGCTCAGGGAGAAAGACTGGAGCGGGGACCAGTGGGAGACACAGCCGACGATGTGGACGGACGCACCTGGTGGCCCTGTCTACTTCAACACCGGAGTCTCTGGCCTCGTCGACACCGGAGACTCCAGACCCAACAATCCCAGCCTAGGGACCCAACTGCCTCACATTCTATATGGAGGTCCGGATTCTTTTGGCTGCCTACAAGAGACTTTGGCCGGAGACTCCTGACCACCATCGACGAGACTAGGGTCTCCGGTCTACTAACCGCGGAGTCTCGGGGTAAGTGACTGATAACGCGTGAAGCACACGTTCGTTGGGAACCCCAAGAGGAAGGTGTGATGCGTACAGCAGCAAGTTTTCCCTCAGTAAGAAACCAAGGTTATCGAACCAGTAGGAGATGAAGGCCACGTGAAGGTTGTTGGTGAAGGAGTGTAGTGCGGCGCAACACCAGGGATTCCGGCGCCAACGTGGAACCTGCACAACAGAATCAAAATACTTTGCCCCAACTTAACAGTGAGGTTGTCAATCTCACCGGCTTGGTGTAAACAAAGGATTAAACGTATGGTGTGGAGAATGATGTTTATTTGCAAAGAACAACAGAGAATAGTGATTGCAGTAGATTGTATTTCAGATGTAAAAGAATGGATCGGGGTCCACAATTCACTAGTGATGTCTCTCCAATAAGATAAATAGCATGCTGGGTGAACAAATTACAGTTGGACAATTGACAAATAGAGAGGGCATAACAATGCACATACATATCATGATGACTACTATGAGATTTACTTAGGGCATTACGACAAAAACATAGACCGCTATCCAGCATGCATCTATGCCTAAAAAGTCCACCTTCGGGTTAGCATCCGCACCCATTCCAAGTATTAAGTTGCAAGCAACAGCACAATTGCATTAAGTACCGTGCGTAATGTAAACAATACAAATATCCTTAGACAAAGCATTGATGTTTTATCCCCTAGTGGCAACAAGCACATCCACAACCTTAGAACTTTTCGTCATCGTCCCGGATTCAATGGAGGCATGAACCCACTATCGAGCATAAATACTCCCTCTTGGAGTTACAAGTATCAACTTGGCCAGAGCCTCTACTAGCAACGGAGAGCATGCAAGATCATAAACAACACATATATGATAGATCAATAATCAACTTGACATAGTATTGCATATTCATCGGATCCCAACAAACACAACATGTAGAATTACAAATAGATGATCTTGATCATGATAGGCAGCTCACAAGATCTAAACATGATAGCATATGAGGAGAAGACAA
>NC_061510.1:375051783-375101869 GCF_022539505.1 Lolium rigidum
AAACTTCTGATATTTCTTCTGATGCATCTTCTCATAGCCGTCAACCTAGACCTTTGCTTTCATCAAACAGTAAATATCTCAAGGCTGTACTTTATAAAAGACATGGTATTGCTGCTTTAAGATCTGTAGCTGATATGTTGACAAAGAGTACACAAGATTCAATCAAAGCGATTGCCAAATGTCAACGTGTTATTGATGATGCTAATAGAAGTCCTCAATGATTCTATGTAATTTTTTTATTTGGGCACATGAATTGCCTTGTAATTTTCCTACTTGTTTTATTTGTGTATGTAATTGTGTGTATCATTGATATCAGATTTTAGGCCCGGTTACACGATAGTGGGATTGATACGTCTCCAACGTATCGATAATTTCTTGTGTTCCATGCCACATTATTGATGTTATCTACATGTTTTATGCACACTTTATGTCATATTCGTGCATTTTCTGGAACTAACCTATTAACAAGATGCCGAAGTGCCAGTTCCTGTTTTCTCGTCGTTTTTGGTTTCAGAAATCCTAGTAACGAAATATTCTCGGAATCGGACGAAATCAACGCCAAAGTTCCTATTTTCATCGGAAGCATCCGGAACACCCGGGAAGGACCGGAGGGGGCCACAGGCCACCAAACCCTAGGCCGGCGCGGCCGGAGGGGGCCGCGCCGCCCTATGGTGTGGCCCCCCGTCAGCCCTCTCGCGCCGCCTCTTCGCCTATATAAAGCCCCCGGATCGGAAAACCCGATACCGATTGACGAAACCCACGGAAACCTTCCGAGCCGCCGCCATCGCGAAGCCAAGATCCGGGGACAGGATCTCTGTTCCGGCACCCGCCGGAGCGGGGAAGTGCCCCCGGAAGGCTTCTCCATCGACACCGCTGCCATCTCCACCGCCATCTCCATCACCGCTGTCTGCTCCCATGAGGAGGGAGTAGTTCTCCATCGAGGCTCGGGGCTGTACCGGTAGCTATGTGGTTCATCTCTCTCCTATGTGTGTCAATACAATAATCTCATGAGCTGCCTTACATGATTGAGATTCATATGATGATGCTTGTAATCTAGATGTCATTATGCTAGTCAAGTGAGTTTTACTTATGTGATCTCCGGAGACTCCTCGTCCCACGTGTGTAAAGGTGACAGTGTGTGCACCGTGTGGGTCTCTTAGGCTAGATTTCACAGAATACTTACTCAATGTTGAATGGCATAGTGAGGTGCTTATTTATATCTCTTTATGATTGCAGCATGTTGCATCACAATTTATCTATGTGCTACTCTAGTGATGTGTTATTAAAGTAGTTTATTCCTCCCGCATGTGTGCAAAGGTGACAATGCGTGCACCGTGTTAGTACTTGGTTTATGCTATGATTATGATCTCTTGTAGATTATGAAGTTAACTATTGCTATGATATATTGATGTGATCTATTCCTCCTACATATGCATGAAGGTGACGAGTGTGCATGCTATGCTAGTACTTGGTTTAGTCTATTGATCTATCTTACACTAAAGGTTACTAAAATATGAGCATTATTGTGGAGCTTGTTAACTCCGGCATTGAGGGTTCGTGTAATCCTACGCAATGTGTTCATCATCCAACAAAAGTGTAGAGTATGCATTTATCTGTTCTGTTATGTGATCGATGTTGAGAGTGTCCACTAGTGAAAGTCTATTCCCTAGGCCTTGTTCCTAAATACTGCTGCGTTACTACTGATCGCGTTACTACTCGTTTGTTTACTTCGTTTTACTGCGTTACTACTGCTGCAATACCACCACCATCAACTACACGCCAAGCACTTTTCTGGCACCGTTGCTACTGCTCATACTTATTTATACCACCTGTATTTCACTATCTCTTCGCCGAACTAGTGCACCTATTAGGTGTGTTGGGGACACAAGAGACTTCTTGCTTTGTGGTTGCAGTGTTGCATGAGAGGGATATCTTTGACCTCTTCCTCCCTGAGTTCGATAAACCTTGGGTATCCACTTAAGGGAAACTTGTCTGCTGTTCTACAAACCTCTCGCTCTTGGAGGCCCAACACTCGTCTACAAGAATAGAAGCTCCCGTAGACATCAAGCACTTTTCCGGCGTCGTTGCTCGGGGAGGAAAGGTAAAAGGCTCTCATACTACGGTCCCGGGTAAAGTATTTTTCCGGCGCCGTTGTGTGTGTGCTCGAAGCTATTTCCTTTAGATCCCGCAATTGCATCTTGTTGTTTCTTGTTTACACTAGTTTGGCATAATGTACAAGAGTGAGCTTCTTATTCTATTTCCTGATTTAAAACATGGATTGTTTGATGCGAAAATTAAAAAACCTATGAAATCTTATTTGCATGCTGGTAGTAATATTAGTATGAACGCTTTGAACACCAATGTTGCTAATGATATAGAAAGTTCTAAGCTTGGGGAAGCTGGTTTTCATGATATTTTTAGTCCCCCAAGCATTGAGGAGAAAATTTTCTTTGATGATACTTTGCCTCCTTTATCTGATGATGATAATGATAGTGGTCTTTTGGTGCCACTTACTGCTGAGAGTAAATTTTGTTGTGATTATACTATGCCTCCTACACTTGATGAGAATAATAATGATAGCTACTTTGTTGAATTTGCTCCCACTACAACTAATAAAATTGATTATGCCTATGTGGAGAGTAATAATTTTATGCATGAGACTCATGATAAGAATGCTTTATGTGATGGTTATATTGTTGAGTTTGCTCATGATGCTACTGAAAGTTATTATGAGAGAGGAAAATATGGTTGTAGAAATTTTCATGTTACTAAAATGCCTCTCTATGTGCTGAAATTTTTGAAGCTACACTTGTTTTATCTTCCTATGCTTGTTACTTTGCTCCTCATGAACTTGTTTATTTACATGATTCCTATGCATAGGAAGCATGTTAGACTTAAATGTGTTTTGAATTTGCCTCTTGATGCTCTCTTTTGCTTCACATACTATCTTTTGCGAGTGCATCATTAAAACTGCTGAGCCCATCTTAATGGCTATAAAGAAAACAACTTCTTGGGAGATAACCCATGTGTTATTTTGCTACAGTACTTTGTTTTATATTTGTGTCTTGGAAGTTGTTTACTACTGTAGCAACCTCTCCTTATCTTAGTTTTGAGTTTTGTTGTGCCAAGTAAAGTCTTTGATAGTAAAGTAAGTACTAGATTTGGATTACTGCGCAGTTCCAGATTTCTTTGCTGTCACGAATCTGAGCCCACTGCCCTGCAGGAAGCTCAGAAAATTATGCCAATTTACGTGCATGATCCTCAGATATGTACGCAACTTTCATTCAATTTGAGCATTTTCATTTGAGCAAGTCTGGTGGCCTAATAAAATCCATCTTTACGGACTGTTCTGTTTTGACAGATTCTGCCTTTTATTTCGCATTGCCTCTTTTGCTATGTTGGATGAATTTCTTTGATCCATTAATGTCCAGTAGCTTTATGCAATGTCCAGAAGTGTTAAGAATGATTGTGTCACCTCTGAACATGTTAATTTTTATTATGCACTAACCCTCTAATGAGTTGCTTCGAGTTTGGTGTGGAGGAAGTTTTCAAGGGTCAAGAGAGGAGGATGATATACTATGATCAAGGAGAGTGAAAGCTCTAAGCTTGGGGATGCACCGGTGGTTCACCCCTGCATATATCAAGAAGACTCAAGCGTCTAAGCTTGGGGATGCCCAAGGCATCCCCTTCTTCATCGACAACATTATCGAGTTCCTCCCCCGAAACTATATTTTTATTCCATCACATCTTATGTGCTTTTTCTTGGAGCGTCCGTTTGTTTGCTTTTGTTTTTGTTTGTGTTTGAATAAATTGGATTACATCATGCTTGTGTGGGAGAGAGAGACGCTCCGCTGGTTCGTATGAACACATGTGTTCTTAGCTCATAATATTCATGGCGAAGTTTCCTCTTCGTTAAATTGTTATATGGTTGGAATTGGAAAATGATACATGTAGTAATTGCTATAAATGTCTTGGATAATGTGCTACTTGGCAATTGTTGTGCTCATGTTTAAGCTCTTGCATCATATACTTTGCACCTATTAGTGAAGAATACATAGAGCATGCTAAAATTTGGTTTGCATAATTGGTTTCTCTAAGGTCTAGATAATTTCTAGTTTTGAGTTTGAACAACAAGGAAGACGGTGTAAAGTCTTATAATGCTTGTAATAAGTCTTTTATGTGAGTTTTGCTGTACTAGTTCATCCTTGTGTTTGCCTCAAACAACCTTGCTAGCCTAAACCTTGTATCGAGAGGGAATACTTCTCATGCATCCAAATACTTGAGCCAACACTATGCCATTTGTGTCCACCATACCTACCTACTACATGGTATTTCTCCGCCATTCCAAAGTAAATTGCTTGAGTGCTACCTTTAAACAATTCAAAATTTATTACCTCTGATTTGTGTCAATGTTTTATAGCTCATGAGGAAGTATGTGGTGTTTAGCTTTCAACCTTGTCATTTACTTTTGACGGACTCTCATATGGACTAGTGGCACATCCGCTTATCCAATAATTTTGCAAAAAGAGCTGGCAATGGGATTCCCAGTCCCAAATTAATTAACAAAAATAGACACTCCTCCATGGTATGTGATTGTTGGACGGCACCCGAAGGATTCGGTTAGCCATGGCTTGTGTAAGCAAAGGTTGGGAGGAGTGTCATCATAATAAAACTAAAATAAAAAGGCACTCCTTCATGGTATGAGATTGTTGGCGGGCACCCGAGGATTCGGTTAGCCATGGTTTGTGAAAGAAAGGTTGGAAGGAGTGCCACCCAAAAATAAAATAATTCATGGGAGCCGCTCTTGGAAGTCCGGTTGGCGAGGTAGTTAGTGTACCCATTACCATTCGTTGACAACAACAAACACCTCTCAAAACTTTACTTTTTATGCTCTCTATATGTTTTCAAAACCAAAGCTCTAGCACAAATATAGCAATCGATGCTTTTCCTCTATGGAGGACCATTCTTTTACTTTCAATGTTGAGTCAGTTCACCTATTTCTCTCCACCTCAAGAAGCAAACACTTGTGTGAACTGTGCATTGATTCCTACATATTCGCTTATTGCACTTATTATATTACTCTATGTTGACAATATCCATGAGATATACATGTTACAAGTTGAAAGCAACCGCTGAAACTTAATCTTCTTTTGTGTTGCTTCAATACCTTTACTTTGAATTATTGCTTTATGAGTTAACTCTTATGCAAGACTTATTGATGCTTGTCTTGAAGTGCTATTCATGAAAAGTCTTTGCTTTATGATTCACTTGTTTACTCATGTCTTCACCATTGTTTTGATCGCTGCATTCTCTACATATGCTTTACAAATAGTATGATCAAGTTTATGATGGCATGTCACTCCAGAAATTATCTTTGTTATCGTTTTACCTGCTCGGGACGAGCGGAACTAAGCTTGGGGATGCTGATACGTCTCCAACGTATCGATAATTTCTTGTGTTCCATGCCACATTATTGATGTTATCTACATGTTTTATGCACACTTTATGTCATATTCGTGCATTTTCTCGGAACTAACCTATTAACAAGATGCCGAAGTGCCGGTTCCTGTTTTCTCGCTGTTTTTGGTTTCAGAAATCCTAGTAACGAAATATTCTCGGAATCGGACGAAATCAACGCCAAAGTTCCTATTTTCATCGGAAGCATCCAGAACACCCGGGAAGGACCGGAGGGGGCCACAGGGCCACCAAACCCTAGGCCGGCGCGGCCGAAGGGGGCCGCGCCGCCCTATGGTGTGGCCCCCCTGTCAGCCCTCCTGCGCCGCCTCTTCGCCTATATAAAGCCCCTGGATCGAAAACCCGATACCGATTGACGAAACCCACGAAAACCTTCCAGAGCCGCCGCCATCGCGAAGCCAAGATCTGGGGGACAGGATCTCTGTTCCGGCACCCTGCCGGAGCGGGGAAGTGCCCCCGGAAGGCTTCTCCATCGACACCGCCGCCATCTCCACCGCCATCTCCATCACCGCTGCTGCTCCCATGAGGAGGGAGTAGTTCTCCATCGAGGCTCGGGGCTGTACCGGTAGCTATGTGGTTCATCTCTCTCCTATGTGTGTCAATACAATAATCTCATGAGCTGCCTTACATGATTGAGATTCATATGATGATGCTTGTAATCTAGATGTCATTATGCTAGTCAAGTGAGTTTTACTTATGTGATCTCCAGGAGACTCCTCGTCCCACGTGTGTAAAGGTGACGAAGTGTGTGCACCGTGTGGGTCTCTTAGGCTAGATTTCACAGAATACTTACTCAATGTTGAATGGCATAGTGAGGTGCTTATTTATATCTCTTTATGATTGCAGCATGTTGCATCACAATTTATCTATGTGCTACTCTAGTGATGTGTTATTAAAGTAGTTTATTCCTCCTGCATGTGTGCAAAGGTGACAGTGCGTGCACCGTGTTAGTACTTGGTTTATGCTATGATTATGATCTCTTGTAGATTATGAAGTTAACTATTGCTATGATATATTGATGTGATCTATTCCTCCTACATATGCATGAAGGTGACAAGTGTGCATGCTATGCTAGTACTTGGTTTAGTCTGTTGATCTATCTTACACTAAAGGTTACTAAAATATGAGCATTATTGTGGAGCTTGTTAACTCCGGCATTGAGGGTTCGTGTAATCCTACGCAATGTGTTCATCATCCAACAAAAGTGTAGAGTATGCATTTATCTCGTTCCGTTATGTGATCGATGTTGAGAGTGTCCACTAGTGAAAGTCTATTCCCTAGGCCTTGTTCCTAAATACCGCTGCGTTACTACTACCTGCGTTACTACTGCTTGTTTACCTTGTTTTATCTGCGTTACTACTGCCGCAATACCACCACCATCAACTACACGCCAAGCACTTTTCTCGGCACCGTTGCTACTGCTCATACTTATTTATACCACCTGTATTTCACTATCTCTTCGCCGAACTAGTGCACCTATTAGGTGTGTTGGGGACACAAGAGACTTCTTGCTTTGTGGTTGCGGGGTTGCATGAGAGGGATATCTTTGACCTCTTCCTCCCTGAGTTCGATAAACCTTGGGTATCCACTTAAGGGAAACTTGCTGCTGTTCTACAAACCTCTGCTCTTGGAGGCCCAACACTGTCTACAAGAATAGAAGCTCCCGTAGACATCAGGGATCCACATGCTTATTGGGCCGGCCCACTATCTTGTTGGGCCAGCCCATTTGGTATATGGTGGTCCCACATGGTAAATGGGCCGGCCCTTTAACAGGAAGGTGGACCCACATGTGCTTTTGGCCCGGCCCACTATCTTGTTGGGCCGGCCCACTTGCTATATGGTGGACCCCACATACTAAATGGGCCGGCCCTTTAACGGAAGGTGGGACCCACATGGGTTTTTGGCCCGGCCCACTATCTTGTTGGGCCGGCCCACTTGCTATATGGTGGACCCCACATACTAAATGGGCCGGCCTTTTAACCCACCTGTGCTTTTGGCCCGGCCCACTATCTTGTTGGGCCGGCCCACTTGCTATATGGTGGACCCCACACACCAAATGGGCCGGCCCTTTAACAGGAAAGTGGGACCCACTCGTGTTTTTGGCCCGCCCACTATCTTGTTGGGCCGGCCCACTTGCTATATGGTGGACCCCACATACTAAATGGGCCGACCCTTTAACCGGAAAGTGGGACCCACCTGTGTTTTTGGGCCGCCCACTTGCTACACGGTGGACCCCACACACTAAATGGGCCGGCCCTTTAACAGGAAAGTGGGACCCACTCGTGTTTCGCCCGGCCCACTTGCTTCTTGGGCCGGCCCGAGAGCCGTAAGGTGGACCCCACATGTTAAATGGGCCGGCCCATTTAAGTTTTGACCAATCAACCTTAGAGGTTAGGCCCGGCCCACGTAACTAATGGGCCAGCCCAGCCATATAGTTGACCGGTCAAACTATGTCGCCTGGCCCGGCCCGCTTAAGACGTGGCGAGCCTCGTGTGGGCCTACCATCTACCACGGGGTTTCAGTCGGCTAACGCCGTTAACCGCCGGCTAACGGCGTCCGCCACGTGTCGGCTTGCATGACGTCGGCAGTCAACGGGCTCCCGGAAACACTTGCGCAACGGTCCGATTTTCCGTGGCGGAAGGGCGCCCAAGCGCGACGGACCGAAAAAACGTCGTTGGACTTTGCCTGACGCAGTTTCCACAACAGAACCCATATCGTCGGGTTAGGCCCATGGGCGACGAAAAATACCCCTTAGCGGACGATTTTGAGACGTTGTCTATCAGAACTTTTCTTGTAGTGAATATTCGATGTTCATGTTTAAATAACCTTAGAGTGCATGACAGATCAACATAACCAAACCAAGTACTAACATAGCATGCACACTGTCACCTTCACACTACGAAAGGAGGAATAGATCACATCAATACCATCATAGCAATAGTTAACTTCATAATCTACAAGAGATCACAATCATAGCCCACGCCAAGTACTACACGATGCACACACTGTCACCATTACACCGTGCAGGAGGAATAAACTACTTTAATAACATCACTAGATTAGCACATAGATAAATTGTGATACAAAACACATTGCAATCATAAAGAGGTATAAATAAGCACTTCACTACGCCATTCATAACAGTGAATAAGTATTCTGTGAAATATAGCCTAAGAGACCCACACGGTGCACACATTGTCACCTTTACACACGTGGGACAAGGAGTCTCCGGAGATCACATAAGTAAAACCCACTTGACTAGCATAATGACATCTAGATTACAAGCATCATCATATGAATCTCAATCATGTAAGGCAGCTCATGAGATAATTGTATTGAAGCACATAGGAGAGAGATAAACCACATAGCTACCGGTACAGCCCCGAGCCTCGATGGAGAACTACTCCCTCCTCATGGGAGATAGCAGCGTTGATGGAGATGGCGGTGGTGTCGATGGAGGAGCCTTCCGGGGGCACTTTCCTGTCCCGGCAGCGTGCCGGAACAGAGACTCCTGTCCCCCAGATCTTGGCTTCGCGATGGCGGCGGCTCTGGAAGGTTTCTCGTACCGTGGCTCTGGGTACTGGGGGTTTCGCGATGAAGGCTATTTGTAGGCGGAAGGGCAGGTAAAGGGGCGTCACGAGGGGCCCACACCACAGGCCGGCGCGGCCAGGGCCTGGGCCGCGCCGCCCTGGTGTGTCGCCACCTCGTGGCCCCACTTCGACTCTCCCTCGGTCTTTTGGAAGCTTCGTGGCAAAATAGGACCCTGGGCGTTGATTTCGTCCAATTCCAAGAATATTTCCTTACTAGGATTTCTGAAACCAAAAACAGCAGAAAACAGCAACTGGTCTTCGGCATCTTGTTAATAGGTTAGTGCCGGAAAATGCATAAATACGACATATAATGTGTATAAAACATGTAGATATCATCAATAATGTGGCATGGAACATAAGAAATTATCGATACGTCGGAGACGTATCAGCGCCTCATTGACCACTATTATCGGGTGCGCCGAAAAATAGTGCCGAAATTTTCTTGCGGTTGTGAACACTCCGTATGCTAGCTTCTGGTACTGTGGGTACCTCTGTTTTGAAGGAGATAACACTTCACTTATGAAATATACTGGCCTCTGTACTCCATGGAGTTTTCCTTCTTCCTCTCTTTCGACAACTAGTGCCGTGCTAACCACTTGGGGTGTAGCCGCAATATATAACAGGAGGGGTTCCTTCTCTTTTGGCGCCACCAAGATTGGTGGTGTCGAAATTGCATGTTTAAGATCCTCGAAAGCTCTATCTGCCTCTTCGTTCCACTGGAACTTATCTCCTTGTTTGATTAGGGCGTAGAATGGTAACGCCTTTTCTCCCAGTCTGCCGACGAATCTGCTTAAGGCTGCGACCCGCCCAGTTAGCTGTTGTACTTCTTTCAACTTTGTTGGCTTCCTCATTGTTACGATAGATTGGATTTTTTTGGGGTTTGCTTCAATCCCTCTTGCTGAAACTAAGAACCCGAGAAGTTCTCCTGCAGGGACGCCGAAAGAACATTTTGTCGGATTCAGCTTGAGACAAAATTTGTCGAGATTGTCAAAAGTTTCCTTCAAGTCCTCGATCAACGTTGTCCCCTTTTTTGATGTTATAACGACATCATCAATGTATACTTGTACATTTTTCCCAATCTGTGTTTCTAAGCACTTCTGCATCATCCGCTGATATGTTGCTCCCGCGTTTTCCAGACCGAAAGGCATTGTTCGATAGCAGAACACGCCATAAGGTGTGATGAACTCTGTTTTGACTTCATCTTCTTCTTCTTTCAATCTGATCTGGTTATAACCAGAGTAAGCATCCAAGAAGGAAAGACGTTCACATCCTGCCGTGGAGTCAATAATTTGATCGATCCTCGGGAGTGGAAAGTGATCCTTTGGACAATGTTTGTTGAGACACGTAAAGTCGACACACATGTGAAGGACTTTAGTGTTTTTCTTCGGGACCAATACTGGGTTTGCTACCCACGTGGCCTCTGTATGTAGTTCCTTGATGAAACCAGCTTCTCTTAGTCGATCAATCTCTGATAGCATGGCTTTGCTGTTTGGCTCCGAAAAACGCCGCAAAGGTTGTTTTATTGGTCTCGCTAGTGGATCCAAGTTTAGGTGGTGCTCGGCAAGTTCCCTTGGTACTCCTGGCATGTCAGCTGGACACCATGCGAAGATTTTCCAGTGCTCACGGAGGAACTCGACGAGCGCGCTTTCCTATGCGAGGTCCATGTTTGTTGCAATGGATGTCGTCTTCTTCGGATCTGTCGGGTGAATCTGCACCTCCTTGGAATCCTTTGCAGTGTTAAAGGTTGGCTCTTTATTAGGCCTCCCCACATCTGGTAGCACATCATAATCAGTCGTGAGCCTTGACTCCATGTATTCTGCTTGCATCCCGAAAGTTTCTGATAGTCGATGAAAATCTTTGTCACATTTGTCGGCTAGCGCAAAGCTTCCTTTGACTGTGATTAGTCCCTTAGGCCCATGTAACCTCCACAATAAGTATGTATAATGTGGTACTGCCATAAACCTGGCATATGCTGGCCGCCCCAACAAGGCGTGATACTGTGATGGAAAATCCACGACTTCGAACTCCAGCTTCTCTATCCTGTAATTTTCTCGGGTCCCAAACTGAACGTCGAGATTGATCTTTCCCAGCGGATAACTTGGCTTCTCTGGCGTAATTCCATGGAAACGCGTATCAGTTGGCTTCAAATTTGCTAGGGAGATGTTCATCTTCCTTAGCGTATCTGCGTACATAAGGTTTAGGCTACAGCCGCCGTCTATGAATACTCGCGATACGTCGAATCCCGTGATTACTGCTGGTAAGATAAGTGCTGACTGCCCTGGTCGAGAAACTTGTTGCGGATGGTCTGCTATCGTGAAGCCAATATCTTGCCCTGGCCAATTGAGGTACTCAACCGTTGGTGGAGGCATTTTCTCTGCCATGAACACCTGTCGCGAGATTACTTTCTGAGCTCTATTGGATGGCCTGCCTTTCGAATCATCGAGACCGCTCCATGAGAGTTGGGATCAACGTAAGGTGGTGGTGCTGGTGCTGCCGCTATTCTGAGCTGATGTCGATTTTCGTCCGTAATTGCGGGAGGAGGTGGCAAGTGAATCTCACTCCTAGGCCCCTGGGGGTTTCTATTTACTGTTTGTGCATTAGCTATTCCTGCAACTCGCAGCATTGCTTGGAAGTTTCGGCAGTCCTTCTACAAATGCCCTGACTGCCTTCTCCCATTGCTGTCAAGGTAAAAATGCATCTGACATGGCCCGTTCATCATATCTTCGGGAGTTACAAAAGGTCTCTGAAATCTCGACCCACTATTTTGCCTGTTATTTCGACAGTCATCTCTATTGTCGCCTTGCTGTGCATTACTCCTTTGATAATCATCTCTATTGTTTCCTCCATTGTTTCCCCGAAACCCAGCCGATATTTGGCCAGGGGCATCGTAAATCGAAAATTGCCGAGAAAATCGTCGTCTATTTTGAAAATTTTGACTGCGGTCCTCCTCTGGTGACCTGTGTCGTTTGTTATGTACATCATCCTCGCCATCTGCCCATCTGTTTGCTATTTCCATTAATGCTGATACTGTCCTTGGGTTGGTTCTTCCCAAGTCTTCCACAAAATCGCCTCGTCGAACTCCTGCTACGAACGCATCTATCGCTCTCTCGTCAGATATTTTCTCTGCCGAGTTTTTGATGATGTTCCACCTTTGAATGTACTTCCTCATTGATTCATCATGCTTTTGTCGACATGATCTTAATTCCTCTAGTGTCGCTGGATTTTTGCAGGTTGATCGGAAGTTCTTGACAAACACATCCTCAAAGCTATCCCAGCTGTCGATAGAACCTGGAGGAAGCTTTTTTATCCAAGATCTTGCGGCTCCGCTCAGGTGTATTTGAATGCTCTGCATGGTTGTTTCTCTGGTTCCACCTATCAGCTTTACCGTCTCGAGGTAATTGACTAGCCAATCCTTGGGATCTTGTAGGCCATCAAATTTCTTAAAACTATCGGGTAACTTGAATCCTGAGGGGACTCGAGTTTTCCGGACCCGTCGCGTAAAACACGGGAGTCCACACATATCTTCTTCAGCGAGTTCTGGTGACTGCCGATGTTCTCTTCTGCCTTGTCGCGCTCTATCTACCCTGGCCTGAGCTGCCGTATCTCTGACTCCACTTGCTGCTGGTGGATTTTGCACTGCTGCAGTAGGTCTCGGGCTATTTTGTCTTGCAGCTCCTTCGGGAGGTGTGGCTGCGAATGCTGCTCCCATGGCCCCACATCCTTCCATGTCCATGTTATACAACGCTTCTCTCGGGTCCCCAGGAGGTGGCCTGGACGCTAAGATGAAAGCTTGCGTTGCCATGTACCCTGCTTCTGGTGTTTTCGGGATGATATTCCCCCTCGTGTCGATTGACATAAAAGACATATCGAGGTTTTGAATTAAAGTCTCTCTTTCAGCCTCGGGTATATTCTCGCAGCCGAGATCTTGCCCTCCTTCGAGCTTCTCCGTGGCTATCTCCCGAAGTTCCCGATTGTCGACTTAACTCCGCTCTTCGCCCGCTTGATGCCGAGGCTGCCTCCTTTCTTCTCGTTCGGCAGCGTATGTCTGTTTTTCTAAATCCCTTCCAGCTCGAGCGAGCCTATATTGGTAGGCCTGCAGTTCTTCAGTCGTAGCAGTTGTCGCCATTGGTTCTGAACCATCCATAGCTCTTGCAGCTCTATCCCATGCTGCTTGTGAGAGTTGAACCCTAACACGTGGTGTAGGCCCGACATATTTACTTCCCATACCTCGCCTTAGGTCAGAGGGATCGACATATGGGTTTCCCAAGTCGTCGAAAGCCTCTGATGTTTCCTCCTGATCGCGACTTGCTTCTCCAATAACATAAATCTGATGATATTTTGGATTCTGAACCTTGCTGGGTTTGGTGACACCATCATAGAGATTGGTGAAGACCTTTCCAACAGTGATGGATTTGTCGATGAAGTCGAAGTTGTCGACGCTATTCGAGTCATCGCTTATATAGGAGTCCGCGGATGATTCGAAGGACATGTCACTGAAGATTTTGGCGAGTTTTTCGCTTGCTTTGGTGTTGATGAAGCGTGGCGATGAAGTCTCCTCGTCGCCTGACTCGATGGATGATGATGAGCTTGAAAAATCGGGATCGACCACCGATAATCCCGACGAGATCGGAACTTCGAGACGATACATTCCTTCTTTCTCGACGCGGAAGTGAACTTTCCGAATGTCATCTCCATGGGCTCCTCCAGATACGCATATGCATCCAAACGGGGGGCGGGTGAGGAACAAAATCAACGAGACCAGTTTCGATCTTTTTACCTCTGTCCATGATGTTGCTTGCTATCGACGAAATCGACGATCTTGAACGTGCCATCGAGATCAGCTCCTTGTCGCCTCTAGATCCCACAGACGGCGCCAATTGACAGGGTTGTGAATTGTCAATGCCTACAAGTAGTAGACTAAGGTTTCGTTGGATGTAGAGGGCAAGTAGATCTCGAAGGTTTCAGCCGAAAAGTACTCGACAATGTAAGAAATAGGGTTTGTGAGACAATGATTCAATCCTTTCTTTGTCCCTCGACTCCCCCTTATATAGGAGGTGGAGCCGAGGGTTTCGTGACATACAAGTTTACAGAGTCCGGGAGGGTTTCTAACCCATCCCGCAAGATTACAAATAATGCTTCCTATTACGACTCTAGCTTTCCTTAATAGTATCTTGGGCTTCCGAATCTTCTTATCCTTCGGGTTGTGGGCCTTCAGTAAACCCCGGGTACCTTCTTCGGCAGGCCCATTGGGGATGCCTATGTCACACGGGCCATTTCCTACTCATTTCACCTAAAAGCCATATAACTCCGGACGTGATAGCCCTATTCGTGAAGAGTTTTTCAAGATAATTGCCGTATCCCAATTCCGTCTTTTGCAGTGGTTCCTAGGACACATAAAATGACGCCACGTGGCTTCGCGTGACTTTTTGACTTTGTTTACTTTGCCAACTGTGCAAAACGGGGCCGATGGGACATGCGGTATGGCCGTGCGAGGACCCTGATACGTCTCAAACGTATCTATAATTTCTTATGATCCATGCTACTTTTATGATGATACTCACATGTTTTATACACATTATATGTCATATTTATGCATTTTCCGGCACTAACCTATTGACGAGATGCCGAAGAGCCGCTTGTTCGTTTTCTCGCTGTTTTTGGTTTCGGAAATCCTAGTAAGGAAATATTCTCGGAATTGGACGAAATCAACGCCCAGGGTCCTATTTTTGCACGAAGCTTCCAGAAGACCGAAGGAGTCACGAAGTGGGGCCACGAGGCGCCGCCACAACAGGGCGACGCGGCCAGCAAGGGGCCCGCGCGGCCCTGGCGTGTGGGGCCCTCGTGTGGCCCCCTGACCTGCATGCCCTTCCGCCTACTTAAAGCCTCCGTCGCGAAACCCCCAGTACCGAGAGCCACGATACGGAAAACCTTCCAGAGACGCCGCCGCCGCCAATCCCATCTCGGGGGATTCAGGAGATCGCCTCCGGCACCCTGCCGGAGAGGGGAATCATCTCCTGGAGGTCTCTTCATCGCCATGAACGCCTCCGGATCGATGTGTGAGTAGTTCACCCCTGGACTATGGGTGGGTCCATAGCAGTAGCTAGATGGTCGTCTTCTCCTCATTGTGCTATCATGTTAGATCTTGTGAGCTGCCTATCATGATCAAGATCATCTATTTCTAATCCTTCATGTTGTGTTTGTTGGGATCCGATGAATATTGAATACTATGTCAAGTTGATTATCAATCTATCATATATGTTATTTATGTTCTTGCATGCTCTCCGTTGCTAGTAGAGGCTCTGGCCAAGTTGATACTTGTGACTCCAAGAGGGAGTATTTATGCTCGATAGTGGGTTCATGCCTCCATTAAATCTGGGACGAGTGATGGAAAGTTCTAAGGTTGTGGATGTGCTGTTGCCACTAGGGATAAAACATCGATGCTTTGTCTAAGGATATTTGTGTTGCTTACATTACGCATCATACTTAATGCAATTGTCTGTTGTTTACAACTTAATACTAGAGGGGGTTCGGATGATAACCTGAAGGTGGACTTTTTAGGCATAGATGCATGCTGGATAGTGGTCTATGTACTTTGTCGTAATGCCCTGATTAAATCTCATAGTACTCATCATGATATATGTATGTGCATTGTTATGCCTTCTTTATTTGTCAATTGCCCAACCGTAATTTGTTCACCCAACATCTGCTATCTTATGGGAGAGACACCACTAGTGAACCGTGGACCCCGGTCCTATTCTTTACATCCGAAATACAAACCGCCGCAATTGTTCTTTATCGTTCTTTGCAAACAACCATCATCATCCATACTATACATCTAATCCTTTGTTTACAGCAAGCCGGTGAGATTGACAACCTCACTGTTACGTTGGGGCAAAGTTCTGTGATTGTGTTGTGCAGGTTCCACGTTGGCGCCGGAATCCCTGGTGTTGCGCCGCACTACACTCCTCCGCCATCAACCTTCAACGTGCTTCTTGGCTCCTCCTGGTTCGATAAACCTTGGTTTCTTTCTGAGGAAAAACTTGCTACTGTGCGCATCACACCTTCCTCTTGGGGTTCCCAACGGACGTGTCAACTACACGCATCAGACCCCGCAGATCTACCCCTATAGCTTTCTCCGTGCGAGGGTTTACCAATGGACTTTTTTACTTGCTTTGGTTTGTTCAGGACATATGTACATGGAAACCATAGGTTGGGCATACTTTACCATAAAATAGGCTCCGTTTGAGCCGTGGCGGGAGTTTCCACATATAGATCCTGGATTTTACCAAGTGCTAGCCCATGTATGCGGAAATCGTCAACGCTGATACGTCCCAAACGTATCTATAATTTCTTATGTTCCATGCTACTTTTATGATGATACTCACATGTTTTATACACATTATATGTCATATTTATGCATTTTCCGGCACTAACCTATTGACGAGATGCCGAAGAGCCAGTTGTTGTTTTCTGCTGTTTTTGGTTTCAGAAATCCTAGTAAGGAAGTATTCTCGGAATTGGACGAATTCAACGCCCAGGGGCCTATTTTTCCACGAAGCTTCCAGAAGACCGGAGGAGAGACGAAGTGGGGCCACGGGGCGCCGCCACATTAGGGCGGAGCGGCCTAAGGGGGGGCCACGCGGCCCTAGCATGTGGGGCCCCCGTGACTCTCCCGACTCCGCCCTTCCGCCTACTTAAAGCCTCCGTCGCGAAACCCCCAGTACCGAGAGCCACGATACGGAAAACCTTCCAGAGACGCCGCCGCCGCCAATCCCATCTCGGGGGATTCAGGAGATCGCCTCCGGCACCCTGCCGGAGAGGGAATCATCTCCCGGAGGTCTCTTCATCGCCATGATCGCCTCCGGATCGATGTGTGAGTAGTTCACCCCTGGACTATGGGTCCATAGCAGTAGCTAGATGGTTGTCTTCTCCTCATTGTGCTATCATGTTAGATCTTGTGAGCTGCCTATCATGATCAAGATCATCTATTTGTAATCCTACATGTTGTGTTTGTTGGGATCCGATGAATATTGAATACTATGTCAAGTTGATTATCAATCTATCATATATGTTATTTATGTTCTTGCATGCTCTCCGTTGCTAGTAGAGGCTCGGCCAAGTTGATACTTGTGACTCCAAGAGGGAGTATTTATGCTCGATAGTGGGTTCATGCCTCCATTAAATCTGGGAGAGTGACAGAAAGTTCTAAGGTTGTGGATGTGCTGTTGCCACTAGGGATAAAACATCGATGCTTTGTCTAAGGATATTTGTGTTGATTACATTACGCACCATACTTAATGTAATTGTCTGTTGTTTACAACTTAATACTGGAAGGGGTTCGGATGATAACCTGAAGGTGGACTTTTTAGGCATAGATGCATGCTTGGATAGCGGTCTATGTACTTTGTCGTAATGCCCTGATTAAATCTCATAGTACTCATCATGATATATGCATGTGCATTGTTATGCCTTCTTTATTTGTCAATTGCCCAACTGTAATTTGTTCACCCAACATCTGTTATCTTATGGGAGAGACACCACTAGTGAACTGTGGACCCCGGCCCTATTCTTTACATCTGAAATACAATCTACTGCAATTGTTCTTTACTGTTCTTCGCAAACAACCATCATCATCCACACTATACATCTAATCCTTTGTTTACAGCAAGTCGGTGAGATTGACAACCTCGCTGTTACGTTTGGGCAAAGTTCTGTGATTGTGTTGTGCAGGTTCCACGTTGGCGCCGGAATCCCTGGTGTTGCGCCGCACTACACTCCTCCGCCATCAACCTTCAACGTGCTTCTTGGCTCCTCCTGGTTCGATAAACCTTGGTTTCTTTCTGAGGGAAAACTTGCTACTGTACGCATCACACCTTCCTCTTGGGGTTCCCAACGGACATGTCGACTGCACGCATCAAGCTCTTTTTCTGACGCCGTTGCCGGGGAGATCAAGACATGCTGCAAGGGGAGTCTCCACTTCCAATCTCTTTACTTTGTTTTTGTCTTGCTTTACTTTATTTACTGATTTGTTTGCTTCTTATATCAAAAACACAAAAAAATTAGTTGCTAGCTTTACTTTATTTACTGTCTCGTTCTCTATATCAAAAACACAAAAAAAATTAGTTACTTGCATTTTACTTTTATTATCATGTCTAGCTCTGCACCTGTTACTTCTTCACCCGAGGAATTAGTCTTCACTTTTAAACAAGGGGAAGAGGAGAGTTTTAAAGATGCTTGGTCCAGAATTTTTCATTCTTATCGTAAAGCTGAACCTCAAATGACTCTAAGTTTGCTCCTTAGTAATTTTTATTTTGGGCTTATGATTCGCTATAGATATGCCTTGGATGCTGTAGTGGGAGGAGATTTCCTTCATTGCGACGGTGATCAAGCTTTTAATGCCATAAAAAAATTGGTTGCATCACATAGTTCAGCTAATAACTTTGATTCAGCTCTTATTAGCATTTATAATAGATTAAACACTCTTGAGACAAGTGCATATTGCTTGGAAAAAAATTATAGTTATGTTCGTAACCGTCTTGATCAAGTTTTGGTGAACTCTGAACCTTCAATATGGGACCCTACTATTAAAATTGTTATAGGTGGTGAAACTTTTCATGCCAATTGTGATATTATGTCTGAATTTTGCCTTATGCCTAAGAGTATTTATGAATCTTTGACACTTTGGGGACTCGTTGAAGGGGGAGAAGGAATAACTCTTATTGATAACTCTGTTATAACTCCTAAGGGAATAGCCGAGGGTGTGCATACAACCATTCTTGGAAGAACAATATCGATTGATTATCTTGTTATTGATTGTGTAGGAACAGGACAAATCACACTCGGAAGATCCCTGCTGAAACTATTGGGAGCAGTCATAGATGTGGGAGAAGGCACCTTAAAATTCACCTCTACACTGGGAGGTAGACATGTGTTCCCTAAATCAAAGGGTAAGAAAAAGAATAAGAAAGGTAGGTGTAATGCCCGAGGTAATGCTTCATCTCTTGATAACACTTGATACACACTTTCTGCGCCTAGCTGAAAGGCGTTAAAGAAAAGCGCTTATGGGAGACAACCCATTATTTTACTTCTGCACTTTATTTTAAATTTGAGTCTTGGAAGTTGTTTACTACTGTAGCAACCTCTCCTTATCTTTATTTTATTGCATTGTTGTGCCAAGTAAAGTCTTTGATAGTAAAGCCAATACTAGATTTGGATTGCTGCGTAGGAACAGATTTCTTGATGTCACGAATTTGAGCAGTAGTCTCTGTAGAAAAATCAAAAAAATCTGCCAATTTACGTGCATGATCCTAAGATATGTACGCAACTTTCATTCAATTTGGGCATTTTCATCTGAGCAAGTCTGGTGCCACTTTAAAATTCGTCTTTACGAACTGTTCTGTTTTGACAGATTCTGCCTTTTATTTCGCATTGCCTGTTTTGCTATGTATGATGGATTTCTTTGTTCCATTAACATTCAGTAGCTTTGAGCAATGTCCAGAAGTATTAAGAATGATTATGTCACCTCTGAATATATGAATTATGCACTGACCCTCTAATGAGTTTGTTTCGAGTTTGGTGTGGAGGAAGTTTTCAAGGGTCAAGAGAGGAGGATGATACAATATGATCAAGAAGAGTGAAAAGTCAAAGCTTGGGGATGCCCCCGTGGTTCATCCCTGCATATTTTAAGAAGACTCAAGCGTCTAAGCTTGGGGATGCCCAAGGCATCCCTTCTTCATTGACAACTTATCAGGTTCCTCTAGTGAAACTATATTTTTATTCCGTCACATCTTATGTGCTTTACTTGGAGCGTCTCGTTTGTTTTTATTTTTGTTTTTGTTTGAATAAAATCGGATCCTAGCATTCTTTGTTTGGGAGAGAGACACGCTCCGCTGTTTCGTATGAATACATATGTTCTTAGCTTTATCTTTAATGTTCATTGCGAAAGTTGGACTATTTCATTCATTGCTATATGGTTGGAAACGGAAAATGCCGCATGTGGTAAAATGGTTTAATGTCTTGAATAATGTGATACTTGGCAATTGTTGTGCTCATATAGATCATGTTTAAGCTCTTGCATCATGTACCTTGTACTCAATAATGAATAACTACATAGAGCTTGTTAAAATTTGGTTTGCATGATTGATCTCTAGAGTCTAGATATTTTCTCGGTTGAGGTGTTTGAACAACAAGGAGACAATGTAAAGTCTTATAATAGTTACAATATGTTCATATTTGAGCTTTGCTGCACCTTTTATACTTGAGTTTGCTTCAAACAACCTTGCTAGCCTAGCCTTGTATTGAGAGGAATTCTTCTCGTGCATCCAAATCCTTGAGCCAATAACCATGCCATTTGTGTCCACCATACCTACCTACCACATGGTATTTCTCCGCCATTCCAAAGTACATTACTTGAGTGCTACCTTTAAAATTTCTATTCTTTACCTTTGCAATATATAGCTCAATGGAAAAATAGCTTAAAAACTATCGTGGTGAAGAATATGTACTTATGTGTCTTATTTCTTAATAAGTTGCTTGTTGAGCAGTAACCATGTTTTCTGGGGACACCATCAACTCTTTTACCTTTGTTGAATATCATGTGAGTTGCTATGCATGTTCTTCTTGTCTGAAGTAAGGGCGGTTCTCACAATCAAATGGTTTGAGTATGCATACTGTTAGAGAAGAACATTGGGCCGCTAACTAAAGCCATGATTCATGGTGGAAGTTTCAGTGTGGACAACTAAATCCTCAATCTCTTATGAGAATATTAACTGTTGTTGAATGCTTATGCATTAAAGAGGATTCCATTATCTATTGTCTATGTTGTCCCGGTATGGATGTCTAAGTTGAGAATAATCAAAAGCGAGAAATCCAATGCGAGCTTTCTCCTTAGACCTTTGTACAGGCGGCATAGAGGTACCCCTTTGTGACACTTGGTTGAAACATATGCTATGCAATGATAATCCGTGTTAATCCAAGCTAATTAGGACAAGGTGCGAGCACTATTAGTATACTATGCATGAGGCTTGCAACTTATAAGATGTCTTATACATAACTCATATGCTTTATTACTACCGTTGACAAAATTGTTTCTTGTTTTTAAAATGAAAAGCTCTAGCAAATATAGTAATCAATGCTTCCCTCTGCGAAGGGCCTATCTTTTACTTTATTGTTGATTCAGTTTGCCTATTCTTTCTATCTTAGAAGCAAACACTTGTATCAACTGTGTGCACTGATTCTTACATGTTTACTTATTGCACTTGTTATATTGCTTTGTGTTGACAATTATCCATGAGATAAACATGTTGAAGTTGAAAGCAACCGCTGAAACTTTATCTTCCTTTGTGTTGCTTCAATGCCTTTACTTTGAATTTATTGCTTTATGAGTAACTCTTATGCAAGTCTTATTGATGCTTGTCTTGAAAGTATTATTCATGAAAAGTCTTTGCTATATGATTCATTTGTTTACTCATTATCTTCATCATTGCTTCGAATCGCTGCATTCATCTCATATGCTTTACAATAGTATGATCTAGATTCTGATAGCATGTCACTTCAGAAATTATCTTTGTTATCGTTTACCTACTCGTGGGCGAGTAGGAACTAAGCTTGGGGATGCTTGATACGTCCCAAACGTATCTATAATTTCTTATGTTCCGTGCTACTTTTATGATGATACACACATGTTTTGTACACATTATATGTCATATTTATGCATTTTCCGGCACTAACCTATTGACGAGATGCCGAAGAGCCGATTGCTCGTTTTCTGTTGTTTTTGGTTTCAGAAATCCTAGTAAGGAAATATTCTCGGAATTGGACGAAATCAACGCCCGGGGGCCTATTTTTCCACGAAGCTTCCGGAAGACCGGAGGAGAGACGAAGTGGGGCCACGGGGCGCCGCCACACTAGGGCGGCGCGGCCTAAGGGGGGCCCGCGCGGCCCTAGCGTGTGGGGCCCCCGTGACTCTCCCGACCCCGCCCTTCCGCCTACTTAAAGCCTCCGTCGCGAAACCCCCAGTACCGAGAGCCACGATACGGAAAACCTTCCAGAGACGCCGCCGCCGCCAATCCCATCTCGGGGGACTCAGGAGATCTCCTCCGGCACCCTGCCGGAGAGGGGAATCATCTCCCGGAGGTCTCTTCATCGCCATGATCGCCTCTGGATCGATGTGTGAATAGTTCACCCCTGGACTATGGATCCATAGCAGTAGCTAGATGGTTGTCTTCTCCTCATTGTGCTATCATGTTAGATCTTGTGAGCTGCCTATCATGATCAAGATCATCTATTTGTAATCCTACATGTTGTGTTTGTTGGGATCCGATGAATATTGAATACTATGTCAAGTTGATTATCAATCTATCATATATGTTATTTATGTTCTTGCATGCTCTTCGTTGCTAGTAGAGGCTCCGGCCAAGTTGATACTTGTGACTCCAAGAGGGAGTATTTATGCTCGATAGTGGGTTCATGCCTCCATTAAATCCGGGACGAGTGACAGAAAGTTCTAAGGTTGTGGATGTGCTGTTGCCACTAGGGATAAAACATCGATGCTTTGTCTAAGGATATTTGTGTTGATTACATTACGCACCATACTTAATGCAATTGTCTGTTGTTTACAACTTAATACACTGGAAGGGGTTCGGATGATAACTCTGAAGGTGGACTTTTTAGGCATAGATGCATGCTGGATAGCGGTCTATGTACTTTGTCGTAATGCCCTGATTAAATCTCATAGTACTCATCATGATATATGTATGTGCATTGTTATGCCTTCTTTATTTGTCAATTGCCCAACTGTAATTTATTCACCCAACATCTGTTATCTTATGGGAGAGACACCACTAGTGAACTGTGGACCCCGGTCCTATTCTTTACATCTGAAATACAATCTACTGCAATTGTTCTTTACTGTTCTTCGCAAACAACCATCATCATCCACACTATACATCTAATCCTTTGTTACAGCAAGCCGGTGAGATTGACAACCTCGCTGTTACGTTGGGGCAAAGTTCTGTGATTGTGTTGTGCAGGTTCCACGTTGGCGCCGGAATCCCTGGTGTTGCGCCACACTACACTCCTCCGCCATCAACCTTCAACGTGCTTCTTGGCTCCTCCTGGTTCGATAAACCTTGGTTTCTTTCTGAGGGAAAACTTGCTACTGTACGCATCACACCTTCCTCTTGGGGTTCCCAACGGACGTGTCGACTGCACTCATCAAATGCCGGGTACATGCAAGGTTAGCCAAACCTTATATCACACTTGTACACATATGTTAGGGCCAGATGCAAGTTTTCCAGCGATTTCGACGCTCCGATGGTCTGTATCTTGGAAAACCCTAGGGCGGGGACCCCGCAGATCTACCCCTATAGCTTTCTCCGTGCGAGGGTTTACCAATGGACTTTTTTACTTCATTTGGTTTGTTTAGGACATATATACATGGAAACCATAGGGGCATACTTTACCATAAAATAGCCTCCGTTTGAGTCGTGGCGGAAGTTTCCACATACAGATCCTGGATTTTACCAAGTGCTAGCCCATGTATGCGGAAATCGTCAACGCCGGGTACATGCAAGGTTAGCCAAACCTTACATCACACGTGTACACATATGTTAGGGACAGATGCAAGTTTTTCAGCGATTCCGACGCTCCGGTGGTCTGTATCTTTGGAAACCCTAGGGCGGGGACCCCGCAGATCTACCCCTATAGCTTTCTCCGTGCGAGAGTTTACCAATGGACTTTTTTACTTGCTTTGGTTTGTTTAGGACATATGCACATGGAAACCATAGGTTGGGCATACTTTACCATAAAATAGGCTCCGTTTGAGCCGTGGCGGGAGTTTCCATATACATATCCTGGATTTTACCAAGTGCTAGCCCATGTATGCGGCAATCGTCAACGCCGTGTACATGCAAGGTTAGCCAAAGCTTACATCACACTTGTACACATATGTTAGGGATAGATGCAAGTTTTCCAGACGCTCCGGTGTTCTATATCTTGGGAAACCCTAGGGCGGGGACTCCGCAGATCTACCCATATAGCTTTCTCTGTGCGAGGGTTTACCAATGGTCTTTTTTATTTGCTTTGGTTTTTTTTTAGGACATATGCACATGGAAACCATAGGGTGGACATACTTTACCATAAAATAGCCTCCGTTTGAGCCGTAGCAGGAGTTTCCACATACAGATCCTAGATTTTACCAAGTGCTAGCCCATGTATGCGGCAATCGTCAACGCCGCGTACATGCAAGGTTAGACAAACCTTACATCACACTTGTACACATATGTTAGGGACAGGTGCACGTTTTCCAGCGATTCCGACGCTCCGGTGATCTGTATCTTGGGAAACCCTAGGGCGGGGACCCCGCAGATCTACCCCTAGGGTTAGTGTTATGGTTAGGGTTAGAGTTAGGGTTAGCAATGTATGTGGAAACCTAGGGTTAGGGTTAGGATTAGAGTTAGGGTTAGGGTTAGGGTTAGAGTTAGGGTTAGAGTTACGGTTAGGGTTAGGGAAACCCTAGGGCGGGGACCCCGCAGATCTACCCCATATGTACATCGATAGCAAATGTTGGGCCTAGTGGCTCCGGTTGACCCGTCGGCGAAGAGTGTCACTCGTGGGACCTACATATGCCATCTACCAATTCTTAAAAAATAGAACCATTTTTTACATAATTCATACTAGTAAATAAATAATACGAACATAATATAAAGAATATGAGAGTGAAAAAAATAAAGAAAAAAATATGCCGAGGGTGGCCGTCGGCATAGGAGGGGCATGCCCTATGCCGAGGGTGGTCCTCAGCGTCTTGGCTGACGCCGTCAGCGCGCGGTGATGGCGCGTGTTGGAGGGGGGCGATGCCGATGCTACGCCGAGGGCAGGTAGACACCGACGGCAGCCCTCGGTGTAGCCTCCTCTATGCCGACGGCATGCGTACGCCGACGGTCGTCGTTCAGAGGCTCCCCGGCGAGGCCGTACGCCGACGGCCCCGACATCTGGCCGTCGGCGTACACTCTGGCAGTCGGCATAGTATGCCATTCCTGTAGTGTCATCCGTGCCGTCCGTGTGTGCTGCACTATTTTCTTCAGCTGAAAGCAATGGTTACAGTGCACCATCTTCATCATCCTGCCCTGCTGCTAATTTGGAAGGAAATAATTTCCCAGCCAGCAAACTCTCTCGTTTGCACCACCGCGTGAAACTTTCTCCACCTGTCTACTCCGTGAAGAGTCCACCCGACTCGCGTCTGCATTATTTTCGACCGGCAGCACGCTTAGAGCAATTCTAATAGTGCAGCCGGGTGCTGGCTATAAGACCAGCTGTAGTCAGCTTATAGCTAACTTGTACAATAGTTGGCTTTAAGGATTGATAACTTTATGTGTAAAAGGCCCACCACACATACTCACAAAGTGCCTAGGAGCACGTGCAAGAGCTGGCTCTTGCATGAGAGCTCATCTCTCTTCTCTCTCCACTTCTCTCTCATCCACCTAAGCAAAACAACACTATTTTAATTCTTATAGCCTGCTGAGTCAGCCTTATTATACTTGCTCTTATTAGCACTAGTTTAGTATTGGTAGCTTCGAGGAGCCTAGGAGACACCAAGGCACCAAGTGAGTCAACACGGAAGTGCCCTCAAAAAAAGTCAACACGGAAGCAATACTAATCGACCCTGTCTTAAACATTAAGTTTTTATATATCCGTTACTTAGAGTAATTCCAATAGTGCAGCCGGGTGCTGGCTATAAGGCCAACTATAGTCAGCTTATAGCTAACTTGTACAATAGTTGGTTTTAAGGATTGATAACTTTATGTGTAAAAGGCCCACCACACATACTCACAAAGTGCCTAGGAGCACGTGCAAGAGCTGGCTCTTGCATGAGAGTCCATCACTCTTCTATCTCCACTTTTCTCTCATCCACCTAAGCAAAACAACATTATTTTAATTCTTATAGTCTGCTGAGTCAACCTTATTGTACTTGCTCTTAACTATCATCCATAGGAATCATGACGAGAAAACATCAAAAACAAGGCATATATAATATCTGTTGTATTGAACACTGAAAGAGATGCTGATCAACGGTTAGTCAAAGTTTCTATATCTTTTATGCATCTATGCTTACCCACATGAATGATTTTAGATGGATAGAGGCTGGACTTGTTTCAAAATTCAAATGAACAAACAGGAGTAATGTCTTGTCTTCCACATCATTCCTTCAACCGTGCTGGTTCATATAGGGAAGTTCATTAATTTTACAATTGGTTTAGATAGTCGCACCAAGAGAGATTGTCCAACGGACTTGTGGATACATCGAGCAAAAAGATGTAAAACTGCCTTGCGTACACATTGTTCATATTCCACTTAAACTCTTCTTCCAATGTATCGTGCATCTACTGCAACAAGGGTACCACTCGATCAACATCCTCCTTCTACACTCAGCTAGACTAAAACCTTGATTTTGCATCCAATCCTAGTGGTTATGAAATATCAGATAGAGTGGAAATGAGGTTGGCCAGAAGGCTGGTGGATAGATCGAGCGAACATATGCTAACCCCCTTCCCCTTGTATACATTTTTGTCCCGTTTCACTTGAATTTGTGTTTCCAATGCCTCCTACTTCTACTACAGCATCGATGCCGCTCGACCAACATCCTCCGAGACATAGAGTGGTTAATGCTCCACATCGTAACATCGGCTACCTAGCTACTGCCGTGGCCTTTATGTAGTGGCTATGCTATCGTAGAAGATTTGTAATGAATCTTGAGTTATTCTCTCTAGCCTTTAAGCTGAAAAAATACAAGAAAATAAATGGCACGAGAATGTCATTCTGATATATAATTTTCCTTAGAGATGTACTCCCTCCGGTCTCTTTTAATTGACTCGGATTTAATACAACCGGAGGGAGTACATATCTACTATATATGCTTGTTTTCTATAGTATTCGAGGTAGAGTGTAGTGTTATTGTGCCAAAGCTGGTGAGAATGATTGCAAAACTTGATTACACATTGGATCCAACTATGGGCTTTCCTACTTCCGGTGGATCAATGGGAACTTATGAATACTGCTGGCTGCTGATGGTCGCACATGATTTATACAGCCGGGCTGTGTGGCGGCATACTAGTAGGTTGGCATATCTCTAGTTGCAATATGCTGCTTTTCTTTAGATGGTTGATTTTTATATCGACCTTATGTATCCATGAATTGTAATAAATTGGTACTTAAAACTATTAAATAAAAACTAGGTTGTGTGCATCTTTCGATACAGAGGCTGAGGATCCCCATTTTGAAAGAAAAAAACTTGTAGGTAACATTAATCCATCTCTAGCTCCGGTGTCATTTAGCCTAGTTAAGGGTCAAATGCCCTTCTATGTGTGTCTCGTAAGGTGTCCATCACAAAATGTGTTGTTATTGTGCCTGAGGTACTACAATGTGAAGATGACTGCGGAAATTCACGTAGTGTAACATATGTTTATTGATGAAAAGACATTGTTCATCTATGTGGGAACATAACTTTGCCTCCCATTCGAAACAAGGTTTCGCAGAAGTCAACCAGAGATGTGGATAAAGTGGTAAGAGGACAATAATTTAGAAGGCAAAGAGGATAGTATACACTCCATAGATGGAAATCTAACATACCATTTTGGAATTAAAGGACTACTACCTGCAAATTCCAGTGTATCCACAAAAGGAAGCATATTTTTCCGGCAAACTAAGGAACAAACTGGTACCCCTTTTAGCAAAATAATTACAAACTAGTGCCCTGGTCGAATGTCCTGTGGATATTCACATGAAATTATCTTGTGCACCTTCAGGCTCATAGAAATATCAGTAGTGAACGTCTGCTGACCTCAAAATTCAAACACATGTTGTCTTGGTTTAAGTTAAACATGTGTTTCAACGCATCTCGCTTCTATATTATTTGATCAACATCACCCTCCAACACCAAGATAAACCATATTTGGAAATTTTTAACTTACATGTTTTAGTGTAAAT
The DNA here is from genome assembly GCF_022539505.1 of Lolium rigidum. Lineage (NCBI taxonomy): Eukaryota > Viridiplantae > Streptophyta > Magnoliopsida > Poales > Poaceae > Lolium > Lolium rigidum. Next base: position 375,079,830 of record NC_061510.1, read on the forward strand.
CTTACATCGAGGCTTTAGGGTTTTAGTAGGTGTAAAAGATCATTTGTACTGTAGTACTAATGATTCCATCTAAATTATACATTACGGTATAGGAGCTTATGACATCCCCCTCCATGCCTCGCCGTAATTATTTCTCTGGAATTACGCCCTTGATCACAACAGTATCCTCCATGGATCAAATTATTCAACCACCTAGCTACAAATTTTGGTACCACCAATGTATTCAACCATCAATTGGGTTATCCTGGTACTTATGGTGTGACTTAGCTATTGCAGAAAGATGGTATGTACTGAATGATAAGTTTTTTTTTGTGGCCCATGAGATAAAAATATATTCTAGATCAATTTTTCATATTGTAGTTCTCATTATCTATATAGAGAGATACACATACTTTGGTGCCGCCGGGCCACCAAAGTAATGCCGAGTATCTGCTTTGTGATCACACTCACACGTTCTATGCCCAAATTCCTCATGGCGGGGTTGAGCACTACCTACTACTATAGGAATTTTATTCACGTCAATATTTGTTAATCTAGGAATTCATATATTTTATCGGTCGACTTAGGTATAATTATTTCTTAGCTGATGATTTTCGCTCAATTAAGTAACTGGTTGCGCACATTATGTATTATGTGCAGCTTTAAGTCTAGACACGTGCAAATAGATGGTTGCACAATTATTTTGTGCAGCTCAGCAGCTGTAAACTTGATGATGTACACCTCGGTCGGTTGAGAAAAAGTTAATCGTCTTAGAAATAGAGAATTCGTATGTAATCAGTGTGTAATGCATTGACTATTATGAAAGTGTACATTATCATTGGGAAACCCAAGATGGATCCTCTCAATTAAGTGTCCATGATATTGAGCAGCGCCTCACTGGTTCTAGGTATTTCAGATAGTTCATGCCTGGTCAGCCTGACGAACAACATGACTGGCCATTGGTTTGTTGGCCACTGGGTTTGCACTATTCTTCAGTCTCTATTCTTCACCACTTTCGACCCGACCCTGAACCAAAAAATACGGTTCTGGCGTGATTTACGGGCTCTGTTAGAGATGCTCTAAGATGGGCAAATAGTAAGGACAAGCACACGTTCCCAGCCTGCTCGATTGACGTAAGGTTGGAGCTCAATGCTGACTTTCCCCCTCTTCACTTCCCGATTCTTTCCATCGCAAGCCGCGGCACACGTGCTGCTGCTAGCTCATGCGTGGTTCGTGCGGCTGCCGCGTCAGACAGGAGGTGCTTCAGCCCCTCTTCTTCTTCTACCTCCAAGTTAAACTTTTGTTCCCAATGAATCCCATTTCTAACACAACATCAATGGTTCTTCTATCAACATCCTCCCCCTACGCCGAGCTACGCTAAAACCTCGTTCATGCCTTCAACCATAGGAGAGGCTATATAGATGGGAAAGTTTGTATTTCCAGTGTAAATCTGCAGTACAGGCTAGAGGGTTTATGTAGCCGCCAAAGTACTTTGGACTTCAGTGGCATGGCATCACCGACCTAGCTACCGTCCCACTATTTATGGCGGGACTATGCTATTTTCGAAAGATGGATTCAATGCTAAGTTTTTATGACACATAGATTGTAAGTAGACGTAGTTCTTAGGAGAATGGAGTACAAAATATTTGATGATTAAAAAGTGATATATCCAGACACCTGAGCACCTAAACTTGTACGATCAAATATGAGTCTTTTTTTTTGCGAAAAAAATATGAGTCATTTGTTTTTTCAGATTGACTAGCTTGTAAATGTTGTGGCCTTTCTAGAGTGTGACAAAGTTTAGCTAACTTTTGAGGTGTTAATGTAGGATGAACATAATCTCGAGTGATCTTCTTATTTTCACTTAAATGCATGGCAAAACCGTAGTTTTCTTCATAGAAAAAGAGTACCATTTTTTAAGCATATGAATCAAAGTGCTTCCTTGAAACAGGCTTTCGCCAGGCTTAATAAATAAAGCCGTACACGGCCTAATTAATACAAGGTAACGAAGAGAGCCACTTACAAAGCAAACCGAAGAGAAATAGAAAAACGTCACAAGGGACCAAAACTTTCCACCGAAACTAGAACGTGGAGGATCGGAGCTCCAACGACGCCCTCAAGAGGGGTAATGATGCACATGACACCGTCATCGAGACTGCAAGGTCAAGGGTTCCACCCAGAGCCACAACAACGCTCTCAAGAGGGTTACGACACCCACATGAGTCATTGCATTGGTGTCAAAACGCTGAGCTTTCGCCCGAAAAAATCTTCGCACACACCTGATATCTCGACCACCCGGTGTCTTCAAGCCTTGGCTCTAGAATGCGGTCCGAGAGAAGCCAGTACGCCACACCGTCAACTCTAGGATCTCTCGTCACCTTCTTCTCACCACCAAACAACCTAAGAGCAAGGCCATCACCACCACGATGTTGCTCGCCGGAGAAACGCCCGTTGAGTCCACCTACCAAGGCCACCACCCCGACTTCCATGCGCTTGTGACTAAGGAGCGGAGGGTAGCTCACTACGAGAACAGTGGAGCATGGTATGGTGGCAATGTAGAACCACATGTTAACAGCATAAGCGCAGAAGGCAACCGAAGTTGTGCTACTCGCCGGTCGCACTCCCCAACCATCGACAGCTAGCTCTAAGCTCAAAATCCCGGATAGGCTTCCGGCCGTGCTGTAACCACTAGGAGGAGATCCATCCTGGATCGCCAGAGGATATCGCGGACCATAGGTAGTAGGAGGGCCTGTTAGGCCAACCGAGCTCAATTAGCCCTGCCACCTTGCTGCAGCTTCGTGGCTGTCGTCGATGTCCACCTGCAAGAGCATGTCGCCCCCTACCAGCACGATCCTCAACCGGCCCCGACTAGCCCCGCCGCCACCTCCATCCACCTACAAGAGCATGTCGTCCCCTAGTCGCGCCATCCCCGACCGACCCAACTCCCGTTTCCCACTCTAGCAGGGACCAGGAAGAGTCTTCATGCGTCGCCGCGAGTGCAAACATCGCAAATATGGCTGACGGAGTGTCCGCGGGTTATAGTCCACAGCCTAGAGGCTGATTGTAAGTTGGTGTTTTCTGATTAATAAAGCTCACGGACATTCTTCAAAAAAAAATCACTGCGAGGCCCACACGGCCTAGAACGATCCCTAATAGGTCCAGATCTGGCCAGCGAGCCCACGTGCAGTGCCCCTGCCATACGCCGCCGCCTACCCGCAAGCGCAGCCACGCACATCCTAACATCGTCACGCTGCATCTTCGTCAATTCGACGTGATACCGGCTGACGGCGAACAAATAGCCGGAATGTGTGCGCACTCACACACGCGCATGGCCGGTGGACAGGTGTTGCAGCTCGCCCGCTCGCCCGCGCGTGGTTCGTGTGTGTGCCGCGTCCGTCTCCATCGCCTCCGCTGCAGTATTATTGTCGAGCAGCAGGCCCAGCAGTGCGTTTATTAGAAGATGATTTTTTGTCTGTTGTCTGTTGTACTCCCTTCTTTTTTTATATTTTTTGTTGTTGTGGATTTAGTTCAAATTAATTAAAACCACGACAGTAATTGTCCAACGGAGAAGTAGATCCTATATGCATCAATCCAAGCACGCCACACACATCTTCGATCGACGCCTCATTTAAAAATTCAAACGAACAAACAAGAGAGTATGTCCTACTTTCTAGACCATCCCTTCAACCTTGAAAAGGCTTCCAATACAAATTAGTTGCACGCCCACTTTCTCGAGGGAATTGCTTCTCTACACAAATTAGTTGCACGCCCACAGCAAAGATTTTGCAGCTAAATATGGTGAACTGGCTCGGGGTTCTATTGAGCGAGCAAACCCCAAACCCCCTCGCATACAGTTTTCTTCCATGTTACTTAACCACGTGTTCCCAGTGCCTCCCACTTCTAGTTCAACTATTGCATTGGTGACACTTGACCAGCGTCCTCCTTTTATATTTAGCTAAGCAAAAAAAAAAAAAAAGCTTCGCTCCTGCATCCAGTCCCACCGGATGAATAGGAGATGGGAAAGCATGATCTTTGTAAATGTATTTTTCAGTGTAGATCTGCCATGGAGGTTATAGGGTTTTATGTAGGCACATAGAGTGATCCATGTTCATGGTGTCGTAGCAACTACATAACTATTGTCCTAGTATTTAAGGTGTGGCTATGCTATTCTAGAAATATTATATAATCTTGTAGGCAATGAATTCTGAATTATTCTCCTCAACAACTAGGTTGCAAACATGATAAAATGGATTGCACGATTATCTTCTTTTTATATACAACCTTGCTCATATTATACCGAGAGATTCATATATTTTCTATGCGCTTAATTCTATGGAGATCGGGAGCAAAGTGCACTATAAGAACCATACTTGGTGTACAGTAACATAAGTGGGGATCCCAAACGTGATTTAAGAGTTATATCACCTCTAAGTATGTAAGTCTCCTAGATAGTTTATTTGAACATGGTTGATTAATCCTAGGCCATTATACGAACAAGGTTGATTTAAGAGTTATATGACCTATATATAAGTATGTAAGTCTCCTAGACAAGTTATTTGAACATGGTTGGAATTGATCGTCCAATGGCGGAGCCAACACATCCAAAACAGGGTGAGGCCCAACCTCTGCATCAGTTGATGCATTCGGAGCTAGGTTTCAGTTGTATGGCATCAGTCACTTAGCTATCGTCCCATATTGATGATGTGACTATGTTATTATTATAGAAAGATGATATAATATGGAGGTTCAGTTTCACTTGGCCCATAAGCTGGAAATAAAATGTGTTGGACAATTATGCATAATTTTCATGATTAATTCCATAATATTTTTACTATTAAAGTGAAACCTGCGATTGACTGGTGTCACACGTCTAAGAAATTAGGGAAGGATGCCACACCGTGTCCCTCTCTCTCCCGTTTCACGCACGGAAAATGCCACGAGTTTCTCCTCGAATTGTGGATCCGTTGTTAATTTATCGCCCTTTTCGTTGTCACAGCGTATCCGCTCAGGTCATTGAGATACCGTGCGAGCGCGGCGATGTGTTGTCGTCCTCTTTCACGGCGGCGATCTCCTGGCCACACAGCTGCCGTACGGTCTTCACAGCCTTCCTCGGTGATGCGGCCCCTGCTGCCGCCATCGTATCCATCGACTGCCGCCTCGCCTCGAAGCAGCACGGGGAGAAGATCTAAGGAGGTACTCTTCGAGGATCTCATCGCCTGTAGATGGGTTGGGGAATAGAGATGGACATGGTGACGCGGTCGTCGGCCGATGTTCCACGTGCCTCCGTCGTCGGCCGATGTTCCACGTGCCTCCGTCGTCGAGGAAGACGGGAGCAGTAGCGTAGCACCTCCCCCGGCCGTGCGTACGCTTCGTTGTCCTCCTAACTCCTGAGTCCAGTCCCCTCAGCATCAAGGACCTCAACGACGAGCTTCAATAATGTCCCCACATGCGGTGCATGACTGCAGGGGAGTTACATCGACGAATTTGTATAGCAGATCAGATCTTACTCTGTTGAAGTGCTACTGTGGCTCCAAACTGCTGAAGAATAAGATTGAGCTACACACTCAATATATAAGTGAACCTCCCACGCGTTATCTTCCTCTGCCACTATGGGTTATAATAGTTATTGATGTGTTCTCTGCAGGGGAAGCTGATGAACTGTGACGTCGGGACAGTTACGGCAATTGCACACTGAGGTGCTTGCTTCTGCCCACTTAGTGGTGGCTGCTCCTGATTCGAACTGTAACTCATGTTTCGCTCATATTTCGCTCATGCGTGGTTCGTGCGGCTGCCGCATCAGACAAGAGGTGCTTCAGCCCCTCTTCTTCTTCTACCTCAAAGTTAAACTCTGCCGTGTCAACCTGAGCACCTAAACTTGTACGATCAAATATGAGTCATTTGTTTTTTCAGATTGACTAGCTTGTAAATGTTGTGGCCTTTCTAGAGTGTGACAAAGTTTTTCCTAGCTAACTTTTGAGGTGTTAATGTAGGATGAACATAATCTCGAGTGATCTTCTTATTTTCACTTAAATGCATGGCAAAACCGTAGTTTTCTTCATAGAAAAAGAGTACCATTTTTTAAGCATTTGAATCAAAGTGCTTCCTTGAAACGAGATTTTGCCACTCTTAATAAATAAAGCCGTACACGGCCTAATTAATACAAGGTAATGAAGAGAGCCACTTACAAAGCAAACCGAAGATAAATAGAAAAACGTACACAAGGGACCAAAACTTTCCATCGAAACTAGAACGTGGAGGATCGGAGCTCCGCAACGACGCCCTCAAGAGAGTAATGATGCACATGATGCGGTCATCGAGACCCCAAGGTCAAGGGTTCCACCCAGAGCCACAGCGACGCTCTTAAGAGGGTTACAACACCCACATGAGTCATTGCATTGGTGTCAAAACGCTGAGCTTTTGCCCAAAAAAATCTTCGCACACACCTGATATCTCGACCACCCGGTGTCTTCAAGACCTGACTCTAGAATGCGGTCCGAGAGAAGCCAGTACACCACACCGTCAACTCTAGGATCTCTCGTCACCTTCTTCTCACCACCAAACAACCTAAGAGGAAGGCCATCACCACCAAGATGTCGCTCGCGGTAGAAACGCCCGTTGAGTCCACCTAGCAAGGCCACCACCCCGGATTTCACGCGCTTGTGACTAAGGAGTGGAGGGTAGCTCACTACGAGAACGGTGGAGCATGGTACGAGTGGCAATGTAGAACCACATGTTAACAGCATATTCCCTTCGTCCTCAAATAAGTGGACATCTAGCCCTAAACTTTGTCCACAAAAGAGTGTACTCCTATCTTTTCAATGCACTTTAATTGATTTTCTCTCATCCCACGGAAATCAAACTCAATAGTATTAAGCACATATTCTTCTTGTTTTTTACATGCACTTAGTTTATTGGAGGTGAAAAAATTAAGGAGGAGAGATGCATGTTCCCAATGTATTTTTTTTTACTTTACTTCATAATTTGTCTTGAAAAACCCGCATGCACACTTATTTGTGGATGGAGGGAGTAAGCGCAGAAGGCAACCGAAGTTGTGCTACCCGCCGGTCGCACTCCCCAACCATCGATAGCTAGCTCTAAGCTCAAAAGCCCGGATAGGCCTCCGGCCGTGCCGTAACCACTAGGAGGAGATCCATCCTGGATCGCCAGAGGATATCGCGGACCATAGGTAGCAGGAGGGCCTGTTAGGCCAACCGAACTCAATTAGCCCTGCCACCATGCTGCAACGTCGTGGCTGTCGTCGATGTTCACCTGTAAGAGCATGTCGCCCCCTACCAGCACGATCCTCAACCGGCCCCGACTAACCCCGCCGCCACCTCCATCCACCTACAAGAGCATGTCGTCCCCTAGCCGCGCCATCCCCGACCGACCCAACTCCCGTTTCCCACTCTAGCAGGGATTCAGATCAACCTATTCTATTATTATCAACCTACAAGAGGCTTCATGCGTCGCCGCGAGAGCAAACATCGCAAATATGGCTGACAGAGTGTCCGCGGGTTATAGTCCACGGCTGATTGTAAGTTGGTGTTTTCTGAGGGCATGTACAATGGGATGATGTCAGCCTTCCCTTAGAGATGCCACGTCAGATTTTTGCTTAGTTGGAGGAGAGAGAACGAAGAGAGAGAAGGTTGTCTTCCCTTAGCTAAGGAATCATCTCTTAGGAAATAAGGGAAGACTATTTTCTCCATTGTATCACATATGTCTTCCCTTACAACAAATTTCCTACCAAAATTTAATTATTCATATTAATTGCTAGAGATGGATGTAAGAGATAATGCATTGTATGAATTATATCTAATGCCTTCTCTAACTGATGTGGCGGGCTAAGGAAAGGCATACCTTTTCTACCATTGTACATGCCCTGATTAATAAAGCTCACGACATTCTTCAAAAAAAAAATCACTGCGAGGCCCACACGGCCTAGAACGATCCCTAATAGGTCCAGATCTGGCCAGCGAGCCCACGTGCAGCGCCCCTGCCATACGCCGCCGCCTACCCGCAAGCGCAGCCACGCACATCCTAACATCGTCACGCTGCATCTTCGTCAATTCGACGTGATACCGGCTGACGGCGAACAAATAGCCGGAACGCGTGCGCACTCACACACGCGCATGGCCGATCGACAGGTGTTGCAGCTCGCCTGCTCGCCCGCGCGTGGTTTGTGTTTGTGCCGCCGCGTCAGGCAGGCGGGCGGGCAGACGAGGTGCCCTCCCTGTCCGTCTCCATCGCCTCCGCTGCGGTATTATTGTCGAGCAGCATGCCCAGCAGTGCGTTTATTAGAAGATGATTTTTTGTCTGTTGTGCCACTCCAAAAGCCGCCTCAATGAAACATGGGGAGTGCTGGGCGTCCCCCGGGGATTAGAAATTTAATCCCCGGGTCTCCAACCGTTCGATCAACAGATTCGGGACGTTTTTGGCGTCAGATCAAACCAACGAGCCTCCTCTCCCACTTTTGCTACCATAATGCACCAAAGTAGGAAAAAACGGTTCAATTGTAGCAAATTCTATTTTCACCTAAAAACACAGACCTCGTCGGAGACTCGCCGGAGTCTCGCCGGAGACTCGCCGGAGTCTCGCCGGAGACTCGCCGGGGACTCGCCGGAGATGTCGCCGGAGACCTCGCCGGAGACCCACCGAAAGCCTCACCGGAGACTTAGTAGCAAAAAAATGCTATAGTAGCAAAAACACACAAAGATTGTAGCAACTTTTTTTTTGCTATTGTAGCAAAACCGACCTCGTCGGAGACTCGCCGGAGAATTTGTAGCATAAAAATATACTATTGTAGAAAACACCTATAAGGCTATAACAAATGTAGCAAAACCTAATTTCAATGGATTCTCGCCGGAGATGTTGTAGCAAAAAAAAATACAATATTGTAGAGAAAAAGATCTGCCAATGTAGCAAAAGCGACCTCATCGGAGACCTCGCCGGAGATGTCACTTGAGACCTCATCGGAGACATGGTAGCAAAAATAATATGCTATAGTAGCAAAAGAACACAAAAATTGTAGCAACACCACAAAATAAAAGTAGCAAAAAATGATTTCGCCGGACTCTCTCGCTGGAAACCTCGGAGCAAGAATTTTATAGTAAAGTAGCAAAATCATAGAACCAAAGTAGCAAAAATGATATCTCCATCGAAGCCATTGTGTCGGCAGTACCTCAACCCACAGATAGCATCGACATGCACATGACGGCTTGGCAACCTGGACTGCTGGATGACAGTGCCCCGGCGCCCCTCCGACGAAACACTGGATGGCGACCTGGAAGACGGTGCCCTCCTGCCCCTTCAACGCGTTCTCACACCGGTGGGCAGCTCCAGCGCCACGACGATCTGCTCCCTGCCGACACAAAGGCGCGGCGGCGTGAGATCCAGGGGCGCGGCAGCGGGTCCAGTGAAACGCGGCGGAGCGAATCAATTGCCCGCGAGCTGCAAGGCCCGCGGCGTCCTGCGATCTGCAGCGGCCGCGGCTGCTTGGAGTGCCTCAATGGCGTTGGCGCGGAGGCCGGCCAGGAGCCCAGGGAGAAGGCGGCGGCGTGGATGCCGGCCAGGAGCCCAGGGAGAAGGAGCCGACGCGGAGGCCGGTCGAAGGACGGCGGTTGGGGCGAGGCCGGCCAACAGGCGGCGGCGGCGCGGTTGGTTTCCTCGTGCGTGTGTGGGTGGCGGCGCGGTTGGTTGCCTCGTGTGTGTGTGGCTGAGAAGAAAGGGAAGAAGAAAGATGGGGTTGGACCCGCCACTTGTTTCATTTGGTTCCGAGCGATGCGTCACGCACGGAGGACGATTAGATTTCTAATCCCCGGGTGATCATCAGCGTTTCCCATGAAACATTGTACTCTCTTCTTTCTATATTTTGTTGTTGTTGTGGATTTAGTTCAAATTAATTAAAACCACTACAATAGTTGTGGAACGGAGAAGTAGATCTGATATGCATCAATCGAAGCACGCCACACACATCTTCCATCGACGCCTCATCTAAAAATTCAAACGAACAAACAAGAGAATATGTCCTACTTTCTTGACCATTCCTTCAACCTTTAAGTTAGAATAATACAGAAAGGGCTTCCAATACAAATTAATTGCACGCCACACTTTCTCGAGGGAATTGCTTCTCTACACCAGCGCCTTTGGTGAATCTTGTCCTCGCGCAACATTTTGCAGCTACATATGGTGAATTGGCTCGGGGCTCCACTGAGCGAGCAAACCCCAAACCCCCTCGCATACAGTTTTCTTCCAGGTTACTTAACCACGTGTTCCCAGTGCTTCCCACTTCTAGTTCAACTATTGCATTGGTGACACTTGACCAGCATCCTACTTTTATATTTAGGTAAGCAAAAAAAAAGAAAAAGCTTCACTCCTGCATCCAGTGGCGATTTACACAAAAATAACCCAAAAGTGGAAGAAAAGCACAGACTAACCCTCCGGCGAAACTATTTCACCAATCTAACCCTTTTGTGTGGCGCCCCTCCCACGGGCGCCACACACGCCCATGTGGCTCCCCTCCTGCCGGCGCCACACACCCAGCCGACGTGGCCCCCTCGACGCTGAGCTGGTGCGCCTGTCCGACGTGGCAGCATGTGTGGCGCCCCTCCCAACGGCGCCACACATGCACTTGTAATCCCCCCAAAACATACGCGTGAGACAATTCCTCTGGGACTTAGCCGTTTTGCGAGGCTCGATGTGTGGCGCCGATGACACGGGCGCCACACTAGCATGTGTGGCGCCGATGCCACGGGCGCCACACATCCACTTAAGTGTGGCGCCCGCGCCCGCGCCCAGCCCGACCCAGCCAGTTCTTCTCTCTGTTTCTTCTTTTCTCCCAGCAAACCGCCGCCGCCGCCCGACTCCCCTTCGTCCCCCCCCCCCACCAAATCGACCAAGGATTCGTCAGATCTATCCGGGCAAGTCCTTCCTCCTCCATTCCTCAAGGTATTCCCCTTCGATTCCCTCTGATTCGTCCACTATTGTTGGTGGATTTGGTAGATTTGGGTATGAACCCTAGACATGGAAATTCATGTTGGTGGATTTACATATGAACCATTGATATGTTAGTGCATTTGGCTCTGAACCTAGCAAGATTTGGATATGTTGGTGGATTTGGATATGAACCCTAGATTTGGTGGAACCCTAGATATGAAATTTTACATGTATGTGTTGAAATGGCTATGTATGTGTTGAAATGGCTATGAACCCTAGATTTGGCTATGTAGATATAAAATGGCTATGTAAGTGTTGAATGTGTATGTGTAGGAACCCTAGATATGTTAGTGGATATGGATATGAACCCTAGATTTGGATATGTTGGTGGATTTGGATATGAACCCTAGATTTGGCTATGTAGATATAAAATGGCTATGTATGTGTTCAAATTCTATGTATGTATGTCTTGAAATGTCTACTATTTGTGATGGAATAACTCATATTTGAACAAAATATTTGTTGGAACCCTAGATATGAATGTATGTGTGTATGTATGGAACTCTCATGTATTTGGATATGAACTCTCATGTATGTGTTGCTCATTTTTGTTAGTGGAATGACTCATAATATGGTTGTGTAAACATGTAGGATGGTGTGGCTTCTGGATGAAGAGTACGACAGGGAGCACCGGGCTATTCATATGAAGGAGAGGGGAACGGATCTTCACCCTTTGAAGATTCGTTACCATGGCACACCGGATATACCTTATGACGAGAGGTACACGGAGTTCATCCGGCCTACCGGTCTTATGCCGTTCATATCCCTTGTAAGCCGTGGGGGGCCACACATGAACCCCTCGGCACTCACCGCCCTTGTCGACCGGTGGAGGCCGGAGACTCACACCTTCCACTTGAGGGCCGGCGAGATGGCCCCTACTCGCAGGATGTTTCCATGATCCTTGCACTACCTATTCGGGGCGAGCCACTGTGTATGAACACGGCTTCGATGGGTGGCGCCGGCGGATGGAGGGGCTTATTAGCGGGGCTCCTCCGGCGCCGAGAAAATCCAAAGGAGAGAGTTCCCGCCGGCGCGTCTTTCTCTTGGATCGGAACTAACTTTGCGAGAATGCCCCATAGAGGCCGACGAGGACACTCGGAGGACGTACGCCCGCGTGTACTTATGGTACATGATTTCCGGGACTCTCTTTCCGACGAGTGGGGGTAAGCTGGCCCATTGGTGTTGGCTGAAGGCGCTTACGGTGTTGGACGACCGGTGGAGTTGGGGAACATCGGAACTTGCCTACCTCTACCGGCAGGTGATGATTTGTTCTATGTACTATTTTCCTATAGTAGTGCGCTACACAAAGTAGTAACCAAATATCTTATGTACGCAGTTGGACGAAGCTTGTCGCAGGAGCGGGAGCAAGACCGGGAGCGGCGGTATTGGTGGATGCATGCTCCTACTTTCCGTATGGAGCCGGGACCGCCTATCGGTTGGGCGTCCCGGGGTACTCAACGAGACGCCATGGCCTCATTTCCCTCACTTTCCTGATCGGGAGCCCACTTGGGCATACCTTTGGGACAATGTCTCGGAGATGACGAGCGATCCAATGGTCATGTACGAGGCGGTACACTGCGGAGTTGGACACTCTTACCGGCTGAGCAGGTAACCGATCACTCGCGGAGTTGCAATCCTAGTTTTGATTGATTCTACTGGCATCTACTAAATAATTGTATGCTGCGAGGTGGAATGGGAGCCATATGGTAGCTACTACCGTATTGGCGCGGCGATGACTGACCTAAACCCCAAGTGCACGGAGGAGGCGCGGTTCTGGCGTATGCGCTGCCCACTCATATGCATGTGGCTTGTTGAACACCACCAGCCGCAAAGAGTGATGAGACAGTTTAGGCTGTATCAGGAGTGCCCACCAATGTGGCAAGACACGGACAAGGCGCTTCACAGGTAAACTTCGGAATCATGCGATGGAAGATTCTTGATAGAAGAGGTACAAACTAACTTGTTGATTCTTGCAGGCTTGATAGGCAGCGGCGGAGGAAGATCACAAATTGGCCGGTCCATCATAGCGGCCACATCACAGCGTTCCAACACTGCTTGGAAGCGGCACGGAATGCTGACCCTGAGCAGATCGTGCCTCACGACTTCACCGCTTTCAACAACTACCTCGAGTGGTTCCATCAGAACACGCGTATCGAGTTAGTTAAGCACGCGTATGCTGAGGACATCTTGGACGACCCCATCCAGTTCGATGAGGTTGGGCAAAGCCAGCACGACACTTTTGCTCGCAGAGGGAGATCGACTTCTATTGCTTCCGAGCTGAACTTCGTGGTAATGGATTCTCTCACTAACTAGTACATCATCTAGATTGCCATGTGCTCGCTTAAATTGTGTATGCTATGTTTGTCACAGCGGGAGGAGATCCAGAAAACCGCTAAGGAGTGCGAGACTATGTGGGACCAGAGCCACAGAGATGAAAAGCCTGTCGGACCGTTGCGGAATTTCATTAAGGTATGATCACCAACTTTGAATGTACACTATTATGTTCTGGTGGCTTTGTAACCGTGAGTTCCATGACGCAGAACACTGCACGAAAGATGCGGCGGTTAGCGAACTTGCTAGGTTGCCGCGAAGGCGAAATCCCTACATCCTCCTCTTCTGAAGAACATGTATGGACTATTTTGTTGCTGTGAAACATGTTCTTACTAATTTCAACTTTTGTAATCTCATGTGTTCATGTTTGTGCAGATTCCTCCTGAGGACGACCTAATTCTGAGTCAAGGCGTACTTCCGAAGCGTACCTCCAAGCAACGGTCAGCTTACCAGTTGAAGCCAAGGGGCAAGGCTCCAAACCGGTACACTCCGGAAGATTATGTCAACCGAGGAAAGAAGGTTGTCACCGAGGAGGATGACGGGCCGCCGCGGAGATCAGCTATGTCGAGGATGAGGAACGACGAGCCGTTCTCTTCGGACGAGGAGGAGGAGGAGGAGGAGGAGCGAGGAGCAGCGAGCGAGCGGGAGCAGCGGCGGGAGCAGCGGCGGGAGCAGCCAAGGCAGCGGACGAAGAGGATGGCCGTCCGGAAGCAGCCCACGAGGACGGCACGTCGAGGACGCTACTAGGATGTGCTACGTGTTGTTGTGAACTCTATATTCATAAGTATCGATTTGTGAACCCTATGTCATTTCGAACCATGGTCCGTAATGCTACTTGTTGTTTGAATCTACGTGCTACAATGTGACCTATGAAGTGTTATATGTGTATGTCATGAAATTGCTACTTGTTGTGTCCAATGTTGTACTCGTAACTGTTGGAGATTGGTAGGATTTTTCATGTTTTCAACACAAGTCCATGTGTGGCGCCCTTCCCACTGGCGCCACAAGTGCTAGTGTGGCGCCCGTGGCATCGGCGCCACACATGCCAACTTATATGAACCATTGGGTCGAAAACATCCAGGGGCTCCGGACGATAAGTCCTTAGCCGTTTTCGCGAGCCTCTATGTGTGGCGCCCGTGGCATCGGCGCCACACATGCTAGTGTGGCGCCCGTGTCATCGGCGCCACACATCGAGCCTCGCAAAACGGCTAAGTCCCAGAGGAATTGTCTCACAGTATGTTTTGGGGGGATTACAAGTGCATGTGTGGCGCCGTTGGGAGGGGCGCCACACATGCTGCCACGTCGGACGGGCGCACCAGCTCAGCGTCGAGGGGGCCACGTCGGCTGGGTGTGTGGCGCCGGCAGGAGGGGAGCCACATGGGCATGTGTGGCGCCCGTGGGAGGGGCGCCACACAAAAGGGTTAGATTGGTGAAATAGTTTCGCCGGAGGGTTAGTCTGTGCTTTTCTTCCACTTTTGGGTTATTTTTGTGTAAATCGCCGCATCCAGTCCCACTGGATGGAAGATAGGAGATGGGAAAGCATGATCTTTGTAAATGTATTTTTCAGTGTAGATCTGCCATGGAGGTTATAGGGTTTTATGTAGGCACATAGAGTGATCCATGTTCATGGTGTCGTAGCAACTACATAACTATTGTCCGTATTTAAGGTGTGGCTATGCTATTCTAGAAATATTATATAATCTTGTAGGCAATAAATTCTGAATTATTCTCCTCAACAACTAGGTTGCAAACATGATAAAATGGATTGCACGATTATCTTCTTTTTATATAAAACCTTGCTCATATTATACCGAGAGATTCATATATTTTCTATGCGCTTAATTCTACAGAGATCGGGAGCAAAGTGCACTATAAGAACCATACTTGGTGTACAGTAACATAAGTGGGGATCCCAAACGTGATTTAAGAGTTATATCACCTCTAAGTATGCAAGTCTCCTAGATAGTTTATTTGAACATGGTTGATTAATCCTAGGCCATTATACGAACAAGGTTGATTTAAGAGTTATATGACCTATATATAAGTATGTAAGTCTCCTAGACAAGTTATTTGAACATGGTTGGAATTGATCGTCCAATGGCGGAGCCAACACATCCAAAACAGGGTGAGGCCCAACCTCTGCATCAGTTGATGCATTCGGAGCTAGGTTTCAGTTGTATGGCATCAGTCACTTAGCTATCGTCCCATATTGATGATGCGACTATGTTATTATTATAGAAAGATGATATAATATGGAGGTTCAGTTTCACTTGGCCCATAAGCTGGAAATAAAATGTGTTGGATAATTAGGCATAATTTTCATGATTAATTCTATAATATTTTTACTATTAAGGTGAAACCTGCGAATGACTGGTGTCACACGTCTAAGAAATTAGGGAAGGATGCCACACCGTGTCCCTCTCTCTCCCGTTTCACGCACGGAAAAATGCCACGAGTTTCTCCTCGAATTGTGGATCCGTTGTTAATTTATCGCCCTTTTCGTTGTCACAGCGTATCCGCTCAGGTCAGATACCGTGCGAGCGCGGCGATGTGTTGTCGTCCTCTTTCATGGCGGCGATCTCCTGGCCACACAGCTGCCGTACGGTCTTCACAGCCTTCCTCGGTGATGCGGCCCCTGCTGCCGCCATCGTATCCATCGACTGCCGCCTCGCCTCGAAGCAGCACTGGGAGAAGATCTAAGGAGGTACTCTTCGAGGATCTCATCGCCTGTAGATGGGTTGGGGAATAGAGATGGACATGGTGACGCGGTCGTCGGCCGATGTTCCACGTGCCTCCGTCGTCGGCCGATGTTCCACGTGCCTCCGTCGTCGAGGAAGACGGGAGCAGTAGCGTAGCACCTCCCCCGGCCGTGCGTACGCTTCGTTGTCCTCCTAACTCCTGAGTCCAGTCCCCTCAGCATCAAGGACCTCAACGACGAGCTTCAATAATGTCCCCACATGCGGTGCATGACTGCAGGGGAGTTACATCGACGAATTTGTATAGCAGATCAGATCTTACTCTGTTGAAGTGCTACTGTGGCTCCAAACTGCTGAAGAATAAGATTGAGCTACACACTCAATATATAAGTGAACCTCCCACGCGTTATCTTCCTCTGCCACTATGGGTTATAATAGTTATTGATGTGTTCTCTGCAGGGGAAGCTGATGAACTGTGACGTCGGGACAGTTACGGCAATTGCACACTGAGGTGCTTGCTTCTGCCCACTTAGTGGTGGCTGCTCCTGATTCGAACTGTAACTCATGTTTCGCTCATATTTCGCTCATGCGTGGTTCGTGCGGCTGCCGCATCAGACAAGAGGTGCTTCAGCCCCTCTTCTTCTTCTACCTCAAAGTTAAACTCTGCCGTGTCAACCTGAGCACCTAAACTTGTACGATCAAATATGAGTCATTTGTTTTTTCAGATTGACTAGCTTGTAAATGTTGTGGCCTTTCTAGAGTGTGACAAAGTTTTTCCTAGCTAACTTTTGAGGTGTTAATGTAGGATGAACATAATCTCGAGTGATCTTCTTATTTTCACTTAAATGCATGGCAAAACCGTAGTTTTCTTCATAGAAAAAGAGTACCATTTTTTAAGCATTTGAATCAAAGTGCTTCCTTGAAACGAGATTTTGCCACTCTTAATAAATAAAGCCGTACACGGCCTAATTAATACAAGGTAATGAAGAGAGCCACTTACAAAGCAAACCGAAGATAAATAGAAAAACGTACACAAGGGACCAAAACTTTCCATCGAAACTAGGACGTGGAGGATCGGAGCTCCGCAACGACGCCCTCAAGAGGGTAATGATGCACATCGAAACTAGGATGCGGTCATCGAGACCCCAAGGTCAAGGGTTCCACCCAGAGCCACAACGACGCTCTTAAGAGGGTTACGACACCCACATGAGTCATTGCATTGGTGTCAAAACGCTGAGCTTTTGCCTGAAAAAATCTTCGCACACACCTGATATCTCGACCACCCGGTGTCTTCAAGACCTGGCTCTAGAATGCGGTCCGAGAGAAGCCAGTACACCACACCGTCAACTCTAGGATCTCTCGTCACCTTCTTCTCACCACCAAACAACCTAAGAGGAAGGCCATCACCACCAAGATGTCGCTCGCGGTAGAAACCCCCGTTGAGTCCACCTAGCAAGGCCACCACCCCGGATTCCACGCGCTTGTGACTAAGGAGTGGAGGGTAGCTCACTACGAGAACGGTGGAGCATGGTACGGTGGCAATGTAGAACCACATGTTAACAGCATACTCCCTCCGTCCTCAAATAAGTGGACATCTAGCCCTAAACTTTGTCCACAAAAAAGTGTACTCCTATCTTTTCAATGCACTTTAATTGCTTCTCTCTCATCCCACAGAAATCAAACTCAATAGTACTAAGCACATATTTTTCTTGTTTTTTACATGCACTTAGCTTATTGGAGGTGAAAAATTTAAGGAGGAGAGATGCATGTTCCCAATGTATTTTTTTACTTTACTTCATAATTTGTCTTCAAAAACCCGCATGTACACTTATTTGTGGATGGAGGGAGTAAGCGCAGAAGGCAACCGAAGTTGTGCTACCCGCCGGTCGCACTCACCAACCATCGATAGCTAGCTCTAAGCTCAAAAGCCCGGATAGGCCTCCGGCCGTGCCGTAACCACTAGGAGGATATCCATCATGGATCGCCAAAGGATATCGCGGACCATAGGTAGCAGGAGGGCCTGTTAGGCCAACCGAACTCAATTAGCCCTGCCACCATGCTGCAACGTCGTGGCTGTCGTCGATGTCCACCTGTAAGAGCATGTCGCCCCCTACCAGCACGATCCTCAACCGGCCCCGACTAACCCCGCCGCCACCTCCATCCACCTACAAGAGCATGTCGTCCCCTAGCCGCGCCATCCCCGACCGACCCAACTCCCGTTTCCCACTCTAGCAGGGATTCAGAAGAGGCTTCATGCGTCGCCGCGAGAGCAAACATCACTGACAGGCCCACGTGCCCACGTGCAGCGCCCCTACCACACGCCGCCGCCTACCCCCAAGTGCAGCTACGCACATCGTGACATCCTCAGGCTGCAGCTTCGTTAATTCGACCTGATACATGCTTACGGCGAACAAATAGCCGGAACGCGTGGGCACTCACACACGCATGGCAGATGGACATCGACGCTTTCCATCGCGGGCCGCAGCACGCACAAGTATTGCGGCTCGCCTGCTCGCAGGCGCGTGGTTCGTGTGTGTGCTGCGTCAGCCAGGCAGGCAGACGAGGTGCCCCGTCCGTCTCCATCACCTCCGCGGCAGTATTAGGGCATCTCTAGCATGCCGACGTATTTCGGACGTCTAAATTATCCACGAGCGTCCGTTTGCGTCGTCCCGCGAACATTGAAATAGTTGCTTGATGCAAATTGTCTGTTTGCGTGGGGGGGGGGGGGGGGGGGGAACCCAGCGGTCGGACGCGTTTTGGAGAAACTTGCATTAACCCCTTTCTAAATTGCTTACACGGCTACGAAGTAGAATCGATATATTATTTGATCATGCCATGCGAAGTCGAATCAAACAGGTTCAAACAAATTAGAGAACATGTGAGAACAAAAAAAAAATTTAACTAGCTACTTATGTATTTCTTGTTAGAAAACCCCGCCCCATCATCCACACGGACGCGTTTCCTTCTCGTCACCTTCTCCGAAGAGGAACTGCAGGTCGACGCGTCCGACGAGTGGTTATTGTGGTCTTCCTCGTCGTCGGTGAACGGATGACGAGCCTCCGCCTGCGCCCGCACCTGCCCCTCGCACGGGCCCTTGCCTCCTTCCTTGCCACCGTCGCGTCGTCGACCGCCTCCTGCGCCTCCAGCCGTGTCCAGCTTGCAACTGAGTCCTCCTCCTCGTCCCTGCCGTCGAGGCCAACAGTGTCCCCCTCCTCCTCGCCCTCTGTCGGCATGGAGCTAGGGTTGCTTGGTGTGGCAGCCCTTTCCCACCAATGCCGTCATCCCGGCGGCTTTCCCTCGATGTCGGTGTCTGATGGCAACGATAGGTTGCTCATGGTGGCTAGCCGATGTTGGAGAAGAAGATGAATGGCAGCCGATTAGAGATGAATTAGAGCATGCGCATGGGTTTTATTGAGCAGGGATTAATGGTTGCGCGTATAACGAAGAGGTCTGCGGTTGCTCTTCCATGGCGGTTCGGCAGTTGGCGCGTCGATCATCGCGGTTGCCACTCCGGCGGTTTCCCTCCCGGCAGTTGTTCTGCTTTAATTCGCGGTGGCTCGAGCTAGGGTCGCTGCCAGGGGGGCGTGGGAGAAGCGAGCGGACGCTCGGCGCGTCCGCGGGAACGCAAACGTGGCGCATTTTTGCGCCGCGTTTGCGTCTCCGCGAACGACCTAGACACTATGCGTCGCCTCACTGAAGAAGGGTGCAGGCGTATTTCCAGTCCGTGCGGACGTCCCGTTTGCATCGTCCGTTGGAGATGCCCTTATTGTCGACCGACAGGCCAGCAGTGCGTTTATTAGAACATGATTTTTTGTCTGTTGTGCCACTCCAAAAGCAGCCTCAATGAAACTTTGTACTCCCTCCTTTTTATATATTTTTGTAGTTGTGGATTTAGTTCAAATTAATTAAAACCACGATCGTATATGCATCAATCAAAGCACGCCACGGCACACATGCATCTTCGATCGACGGCTCATTGAAAAATTCAAACGAACAAACGAGAGAGTATGTCCTACTTTCTAGACCATTCCTTCAACCTTGAAGTTAGAATAATACAGAAAAGGCTTCGAATACTTAGTTGCACGCCCACTTTCTCGAGGGAATTGCTTCTCTACACAAATTAGTTGCACGCCCACAGCAAAGATTTTGCAGCTAAATATGGTGAACTGGCTCGGGGCTCTATTGAGCGAGCAAACCCCAAACCCCCTCGCATACAGTTTTCTTCCAGGTTACTTAACCACGTGTTCCCAGTGCCTCCCACTTCTAGTTCAACTATTGCATTGGTGACACTTGACCATCCTACTTTTATAGTTTTATATATTTAGCTAAGCAAAAAAAAAAAAAAAACTTCACTCCTGCATGATCTTTGTAAATGTATTTTTCAGTGTAGATCTGCCATGGAGGTTATAGGGTTTTATGTAGGCACATAGAGTGATCCCATGTTCATGGTGTCGTAGCAACTACGTAGTACATAACAATTGTCCTAGTATTTTATGTAGGCTATGCTATTCTAGAAATATATATAATCTTGTAGGCAATGAATTCTGATTTATTCCCCTCAACAACTAGGTTGCAAACATGATAAAATAGATTGCACGATTATCTTCTTTTTATATACAACCTTACTCATATTATACCGAGAGATTCATATATTTTCTATGCGCTTGTTCAAGATCGGGAGCAAAGTGCATCATAAGAGCATCTCCAGCCGTTGGGGCTCCCCGGGCCGAAATCCGACGCTAAGCGCCGGATTGGACGAAATTTTGGCCCGGGGAGAGATGAAGTTCTAGCCGTCTCCCCGGTAGACACCCGGGGTTCGGCGTTTTTTAGAGAAAAACGTCCCTGGATGCCAAATTTCCTGCATAATTCGGCAAATTTGACCAGTTTTATCAACATTTGGCTTATTTTTACAAATAAACGTTACAGTTCAACAAAACAAAACAAGTTTTCAAACAAATCAAATGGAAACTAGTTGGTGTTGCCTCGAAGCGTCCATATGTGCTCCACCAGATCATCCTGCAGCTGTTGATGCATTGTGGATTCTCAAATCTCTTGACGCATAGCGATGAACGCAGCCCACGATGCCGGCACCTGGTGGTTAGGCTATGCAAGAGGACACTCTCTGTCATATGGTGCAGCTTGTTTGCTCAGAAGAACCGGATGCTTCCGCTCATCCTCGATAATCATGTTGTGTAAGCACACACAACAGTTCATCACCTTCCACATCTGATCTTTGGAACAAGTCAAAGCGGGTAACCGGACTACAGAAAATCTATGTTGGAGGACACCAAATGCATGCTCGACATCCTTTCGGAACCTTCTTGTACCTTGAAAAACTCCACCTCCTTCGGGACGACGGCGCCTGAGATAGTCTTCACAAATGTTGCCCACTTTGGATAGATACCGTCTGCAAGATAGTATCCCTTGTTGTACTACCGACCATTGATCACAAAGTTAACCGGGGGAGCATGACCCTCAACAAGCTTGGAGAAGATCAGCGAGTACCGCAAGACGTTGATGTCGTTGTTGGATCCCGGCATACCAAAGAAGGAGTGCCAAATCCAGAGATCATGGGTAGCCACTGCCTCAAGTATCACAGTGCAGCCTTTTTTGTGACCCTTGTACATTCCCTGCCAAGCAAACGGACAGTTCTTCCATTTCCAATGCATGCAGTCAATGCTTCCAAGCATCCTTGGAAATCCTCGAGCTTCATTGACAACGAGGATCTTAGCATTGTCTTCGACAGTCAGTGATCTCAAGTAGAGGTCCCCGAAGAAAGCTATCACCGCCCCGCAGAACCGGTAGAAACAATCAAGGGCGGTGGACTCCGCCATCCGAAGATAGTCATCGGTAAAATCACCAGGAGCTCCATATGCCAGCATCCGCATAGCCACTGATAACCCACAAGTATAGGGGATCGCAACAGTCTTCGAGGGAAGTAAAACCCAAATTTATTGATTCGACACAAGGGGAGGTAAAGAATACTTATAAGCCTTAACAACTGAGTTGTCAATTCAGCTGCACTTGGAAAACCACTAGTAA
>NC_061510.1:375101969-375312680 GCF_022539505.1 Lolium rigidum
GGGAAATTTCGCGCTTTTAAACTAAAAGCCGCATCGAAGGGGAACAAGTTTCTCTCTCGACACCTTACAGGGTTAGGGTTTCGAGAGTGCGACAAACTTGCAACTCCACCTCACTAAATTAGGGTTTTGAGAAGAGAGGAGAGTATTGCATTACAACTTAAGTTGCATGATTGAATTCTAAATTAAGTTGTATGATTGAATTCAAACCAAATGTTGAATTTGAATTTCAAATTCAAACCTCAAATGAATAAACTCACATAATTTAAACTATGAGATAATTTAATAAACAATTATCATTAATCACAGATAATCAAGAATACAACAACTAAAGTAAAGCTCATTTGAGAGAAACCTTGAGCTTTATTGATCATTACACAATTTACAATGTCATTACAATATTCATAAGTGGAATAAAAGAATAATACAACACATTACATAAATGGGCAGAATAGAAGAAAGAAAAATAAAGAAAAATTACAAGTTAATGATCCTAGTCTAAATTCTACAAGATCCTCTTCACTTGATCTTGTGTTTGATGAATTCCCTGTCCAATGTGACCAATTGATGATCCCTGCACAAATCAAAGCCAAAAACAGAATTAAGCCAAGTGGCAAAGCCACTTGGCGAGGTTAACAAATAAAGCAAATGGAGGGGATATGATCAGGCTGCCGAGCTGATCCTCTCCAAGCCAAGTTCACAGGACCTGGTACACACATACACACAAGCAGCACACACAGCATGTGTGCATGCTCAACACCAAGCCACTGAGAGTGCATGTGGCACAACACACTCACACATCATCAGTGAGTCACCAAGTGTGCAGGCCAAGCTGTCGACCAGGGAGAGCAAGAGAGCACAACATATAAACTTTCCAGAAGCAAACCCTAGCCATTCTGTCGACAGGCTTCACTGGTAAGAACACCAAGAACAGCTAGAACAAGAAGAACAGCCACTGCTGTTCAACCTGTTCAACCAAACCACCGAACCAAATCAAGATCACCGGGAGGAGCAGGGCAAGTAAAGCAACCACAAGAACAACACGAAGCAATCCTCTACACCAACACTCATTTTCTAGGAGCTGGAGTGAGGTATACCCAAAAGAATCTGAGCAAACACATGCTTTGCTCATCTATAAGCATACACATGCATCACAGAATCAAATAAGGGTAGGAAACCCTGGATGTCTCATCACTTGGCTGCAAAACCATTTGGTGCCAGTAATTAAAGCAAAGGCTAAAAGGAAAACAACCAAGGGAACACTGGTTGTTGACACAACCAGAAGAAATCCATCATGGATTTGATCCCAATCAGCCCATTCCCAAGTTACCAAGCACCTAACAGTCTAGCTACACCATCGAATGGTAGAAACACAAGTTTCTACCAGTATTGTCAACATCAAAAGGCTTCGGCAGTCAAACATGATCAGCCGGAGAGCATATGTCCATACACAGCAAGCCATAGAAGGGGGAGCTACCTTGGCAGCATCACAGTGCTGCCAGGGCTACCTCAACCCACAAGCCAACACTTAGAACCACCACATCATCACCAGAGAGGTTCAGTAGTGGGCTAGGGTACCCAACCAGTGGTTGGCATCCTGCTAGCCCTAACAAATTCATTGAGTTGATCATCACTGAATCACAGTTCACATCATTTATCCATCTAATCAAGCAAGGATGAACAGATAAATGAAACAGACAAGCAATTGATGCACCAGGATCTTGCAAATGATCAAATGGATCATGACAGGCATCAATTGATGCTTAAGCAAGCAACAGCACACATCAGGCCAAGCCTGTGTGATACACACACAGCACAGAGTGAGCAACAGTGAGGCACAAACACCAAAGAGCAGCTTTTACAAGCAACTGGTGATCACATGAGCACCAGAAGCTTGCTAGAGCATGCTACTGCATGCTAGAACTCATTCTAAGCAATTAACACATGAACAGATACTTAAATAACTGAACAATTGCATCACAGATAAGGGCATCAGGAATTATAATTGTATCCAGAAGCACTCCATCAAAGGATGGAGTTGATAATGCAACAGATAGGCTCAATTGAGCATGTCCAGGAATTAGAGCACAGATAATAGCACATCTGGAGTACTGGCACTTGCCAAAGGCAAGGATCATCACAAGCATGATCAAGTCGAGGGCAAGCAAGAGCATGTACAGGAGAGGCATAGTACATCAAGCAACAGCTGGAGCCACTAAATTACACGAGCACCACAACATGATCTTAAGCAAGAGCTCATGAGTTGCAACAGACTAGTAATGGAGAAAGAACAGCACGCCATAGGCACCAGCATGCACACAACATAGCACATAGTCACGGCAAGCATCGCAACATGGAGATGCGAGGCCGGTGGCCAAGCTAGACGAAGGGACGGAGAAGCGATGAGAACAAGTAGCGAGAGAAGGATGGAGGAGATGAGCACTTACTGGTGAGCGGAGAGGAGCTCGGCCATGGCGGCTACGGCGGCACGCGCCGGAGCACGGCGGCGCCGGGCCAAGCCGGGCCATGGCGGTGCCACGGCAGTTCGCGCACACGGAGGCGAAGCCACGGCGGCGTCGTGACGCCAGGGGCGTCGGCGGCGACGAATCGCCGCGGAACTCCACGGTAGACGAGCAGAGGCGAAGGGGGCGCGTCGAGGAAGCGGCGAAGCACAGATCGACGCGGTGGATCTGAATCGCCGTCGAGTGGCGGTTCAGATGCGCCACATCTCGCCGGCGGCGATGGCCGGAATCGGCCGGAGAAAATCGGCGAAGGCGGCGGCGACACGGGAGTCGCCGCGAGCTCAAAGGATTAGGGTTAGCGCGTGCGCGAGAGGAAGGGGACAGGTGCGTCCGACCGAGCCGGACGAACGGCTCGGGTTAGGGTTAACCGCTGGGCCACCCTGACAGGTGGGCCCAGGGGCAAATATGTCTTTTCATAATTACATTAAATACGTAAACTTTGGAATTTTATAAAAAATGATTGATAGTTCTAAAAAAATAATTAAAAATATGAAAATAGATCAGCATAAAATTCTCTATCCAAATAAAATATCAAAGAGAATTTTTAAAGACAATGAAGAATAAGTCTTAATTTGATGAATTAAAATAATGGTTTAAATCACACATATTATTTTCAATAATGAAAAGAAGTCCAATAATGAATTTGGATTTTAAAAACACCTTGACAACATTTCAAGGTTGTATTTTACTTTTAAACAAGTATCCCCAAATTATTCTTAGTATTAACCTCTTACATAAAATAACAACGATATCTGAAGGGGGAACAAACCCTAAAAATGGAATCATGCATAATTGCTTCTTTAACCATTGCCCTTATCGGACAATGATGCTATTTTTCAGAACAAGAGGACAAGGGTCAGTCCATACCTTCCAACTGCAGAACTTTGCAGTGTTCAGGCAAGTTCATCGCTTGCTCATGTCATTTGAGTATTTTTACCAAATTACTTGCAAAGTACTATATTTATCACTACTGCATAAAAAACAAAACCACTACTTTCATAACTATGAATATGACTATGTGGTGGGCAATGGAACCATGGATTGTGTTGATATGGTGGAGGTTCCATTGCAAGGGTTTATATCCATCTAGGATTAAACAACAAATGTCGCCAGTGATTCTTGTGCCGTAATACCCGTGTTAACCATAAGATCCGGAGTGGGACGGAATAGTCAAAAGTGTTTCCACCTCTCGTTCATCAACGGATGCGCTTTACCGTAGACACTTGTATCCGTCGGCGGCAAGCGGTGAGGCTGGGGAAGCCTTAAGTCCCCACGGCATAGTCCGTAGACACTTGTCGTTCGAAGAACAAGCTGGTAGGGTGGGGATCCCATTCTAATTCCCCACGGTATTGCGGTCTATGATGGGTTGCAGCCACCGGCGTAGGAGTGTATGGTAAGAGCCCAAGCATCGTTGTCGTGGTCGGGGTCCACCCCGAAATTACGGGAATAATGGGACCGACGTGGACCCGTGGTCGGCGCATGCAACAAAGGGTGGGTGTTCGAGGTAGCGGAGGAACATGATTGGCTAGACCTTATACCGGGCCTCACACCAAAGGAAGTGTGGACGGGAAAGCTGCCCGGTTGGCACCAAGGTTAAGATCTCTTATGGGTAAAGCAACACACCTCTGCAGAGTGTAAAGAATCGTGACCTGTCACTCCCTGTTCCGGGATTGAGGAACTGCGAACGCGGCCGGAAAGGAGCTCCATGAAGTTCTAGTAAACCGGTGAAGGCCGACGGACATAGCTCTTTGAAATAAAAGCAATCTCTTGAAGAAATGTTTACCAAAACTTGCATTGGTATTAGACTTTCCGGTCTAATATCGTAGCTAGTGCATTAAACACCTCTTATCTATAATGAACTTGTTGAGTACGCTCGTACTCATACCACTCTTAAATCCCATGCTTAGATTGTCTGAATCGTCTGGAGGAGGACTACGACAACAATGAAGGAGCCGAGATCATCGGCTATGATGAACCTGACCTCTCAGGAGGAGTTGAAGGCGTAGACTACCTCATCGTCTACGGATCCGGAGAGGCTTCCGGAGGAGAACAAGTCTAGGGATATCCGCTAGTAGTAGTAACCGAGCACTTTGAACTCTTAGTATTTAGGCTGCTCGTCTGAAATAAATGTTTAGTTTAATGAAACTCGGTATTGTAAGTTAAGTTGGGTTCACCCCGAACCCAGGAGTATTTCTCTTAGGACCCGAGAGGAGCTCCAAGACGACATGTGTATGTTAATTGTAATAATATGTGAATGAGTTATGGACCCTGCTATGTTCGTTGTACTACTCGAGGGATGTAATATTTGCGGAATGGTACTTCGTGAATGTTATATCAACGGCCGGCATACTACAACATGCGGTGGTATGCGGGGTCACCACAGAGCGATTACTACCAATAGAGATAGAGCATGATTCTCCAAGAGTCACGGAATATGATGAGGAGGCTTCAAGGAAGGCACTGGAAGACGACGTCGACGCATTGGACGAAGCCAGAGACGAAGTATTATCAAGGGTCACCAAATATCAGCAAGACCTGAAAAACTATCACAGTCGACGTCTGCGACCAAGATCCTTTCAGGTTGGAGACTTAGTTCTGCGACTCAATCAAGAACGCACTGAAAAAGTCGAGTCGCCATGGCTTGGCCCTTACATCGTCACGGAAGTCATCGAAGGAGGAGCGTACAGGATCAAGGATAAGAAGACAGGGGTTCCCGAGAAAAATTTCTGGAACGTGGCACAGTTAAGGCGTTTTTACGCTTAGTGTCGAAATATAGTCCTCCTTGTAAAAATACAATGTACTGAAAAGCCCGCGAGTTTCCAGACGCACTATTTTCCTTTTTCGGGGCACCGAGTGGGGCCGGGAAAGGTTTTTAATGAGGCGGGCTCGCGGTGCTGCAATATAATAAAGATAGTGGAGATACATATCTTTTCCTTCGACATGCTCGGGGGCTTGCGTCTTGAAGTTACAATATATACACAACATAGATGAATCTAACTGGCAAGAAATATTTCGCCTTGGTACCAAAATACCTCGCCAAATAAAAAGAAGGTACAAAAATAGCAATCAGCAAAAGAACAAAATACTCGGGGGCTTATACCCGCAAATATAGTATGTTCAATACGAATTTGGGTGCCTTGGTTTACAACCTCGCATACACAATAAAGAGATTTACCACCGAAACACTCGGGGGCTTGATGAAGAAAAATAGAAATATTTCCTAACTTTACAATATAGTATATGTTTACAACAAGACAGGACGCCATTCCAGAGAAAAATCGACATGTTAAATCAATTGCGACTCAGTATATTATCTATGGTCATCCGTCCAGTATTCGCAGTACGAGTACTATGTTCAGCATAGCTGCCCCTTACGAAGAATTCAGAGTCCATCCGAAGAAGTTCATCCATCATATCTTACTGCAACGGGGGTCACATGATCATCAATTTCTGTCGACATCCCTTTTCCTTTTCGCCATCTTGGCCAAGCACTTGGTAACAATTTGGCTCATGTCAAACTTGGGATAGCAGATTTTGATCATCATCATAGCAAACCTAGCACCGGCGAGATAGTTGAGCTCGCACAAAGTGATGGATACGAGGGGCATCTTGAAACTTTTCCAACAAACCAAGAATAGTGTCGGGTGCCTTGTTCGAGGAAACAGCGTCTTGTAAACCGGGGTCAATGTTCGGTGCAGAAATCAAGGAACTCGCGAACCTGACAAGCGCGGTCCTGAAACCTAACAATCTGTCGGGTCCGCTCTGGAGTGGCCCAGAATAGAGAACCATGGTCAAGGGAAAGGTTGACGAGAAGATTTGTCCTCGCGTTCACCCGTTGTTCTTCGGCAGCAGTGTCGAGAAACAAACCTATTTGGCGACGGCAATGGGAATCTCAAAAAAAAAGAGGATACAGCAAGAAGACAGAAGAAGTTTTGATTTGAAAAAGCATACCTGACATGTCCACACTAGCTTCATTCATCAATTCAAGCATAAAATTCTCTCGGGTGGTTGCCTTTTCAGCTTCAGAAACGGCGGTTTCCTTGGCAGCCATGGCTTCCTGAGCTTGTTGAAGTGCAGATTTTTCTGCTTCGGATGCCTTACGAGATTGCTCCATCATCTTAAGTGTTTGCTTCTTCGCATACTGAAGCTGTTGACGAAGTTCTTCCAAATCTTGCGATAAATTTCTACTCGAGGAATCTTCACCAAGTTCGGTACTAACAAGCACTTCCCTCGGGCGAGAAGAAGTAGGCAAATTATCGGAAGGAGCAGGAGTTGGAGTATAGTTATCAAATATCAACTGAAATTAAAAGGTTCGACATCAATCATCAAGAAAAATAGAATTCCATTGATCTTCAGAATAATTACAAGGCATTACAATGGAGCTAGTGGGATAACTGTCGCCAAAAGCTACTTTGGCGACAGCATCAAAAGGAAGAAAGAAAAAGAAAAAGAAAAGGGGGGAAAGACAGGGTGGTCTACTAGACCTCCGTTTTGGATGAACTTGGAGCTGGAGTTGGCTTGCACCCAAGATAAGCGAGGACCTTCTTCGAGTTCGGTTTCGCAGCCTTGATCAGCGACTGCCATTTTTTGGTCTCCATCTCTTGCGTGTCGCCAACCCTAGTCCAGTCAATATTTTGTTGGCTATCGGCAACAAGGGCAATAGTGCCCTCCACGCCAACCTTCAAACCTTCTTGAAGAAGTTTGAGCCCAAGATTTTCGGGAGTATTGAAGCACTTGGCGAGAGCAAGAAACGGCACGGGTTGTTCTTTCTTCGGGAAGAAATAAGGGTACAGCTGCGACAACCCCGCCTCAGCTTCAGCAAGACCGTCGCGTGCCTCGTCTCCATGAATCTCAAGGAGAGAAAGCGCGTCAAGAAGGGGATCGTTCTCCGGATCCCTAAGTTCATATTCTTGACCCGTTTTTCCTGCTAAGGCAAAAATTTATTGATATGTAAGCAAGACAGGAGAAGTTCAAGGAAGTCAAAATAGTTTGAGCACTTACTGGCAAAACGACGGCTCTGCGACGCCAGGCGCTTGATAATCGCCTCTTCGCGAGCAGATTGTTCAGAAATATGCTCACTAAGAGAAGTCTCTGCCTCATGAAGTCTCTTTCGAAGATCTTCGACAGTGGCGGCCTCTGCTTTAGCTTTTTCGGCATCTGCTTTAGCCTTCTTACAAGCTTTTTCACTTTGCTCCAGTTTACGAGCAAGTGTGTCAGCACGTTTGTTGGCTTCCGCAAGATTTTCTAAACAAAATAGTCGACAGAAATCAGAATCACGATAAGAAAAGGAAGAAGACGTTGATTTTCCAAAAGAGGAAGAAGAGTATTACCTTCGGCTTGCTTAGCATAATCATGGTACCCGACAAATTGGTTACCAAGGCGAATGAATTCTTGCATCAAGGGCTGATAGTGGAAAAAGAGAAATAAGTATCAAACAGGGTAAAAAGGTCGACAACAAAAAATAAAAAATAAGAGAGGAGAGTTCATAGACACCGAAAAGTTTCTTATACAAAAAAAAAGAAGAGAAGAGGAGAAGTAAGAAATTTACGTTATCCAGAAGAGGAATTGCAGAGCCACCAAGCTGAAGAACAGATTCTGCGGCTGGCTCGACCCTAGCCCTCTTTGGCGAAGGGCCATGGGGGCTTGCAGGTGGAGTTGGATGCTCGACGTTCTGTTGAGGAGGCAAGGTTTCCTATACATCAGGCTGAACATCCGAAACAACTAGAGTACGCGACGTACTCGTTCGAGCAGCCACGTCAATAGGTGGATTTTCTTCCTCGTCACCACTGCAATAAAACGTCGACAATATAAGGAAAAAACGATGACAAATATTCTGCCAGATAAACAACAAAGAGTGATAAGGACTTACAAGCTGACGAGGGCATCCAAATAAGGGTCGAAAGTTGTCTTCCCTTCGGAAGGTCCAACTTCTTCGGCTTTGGAGGTGCCGGAATCTTCGACTTCATTCCTCTTCCTTTTGTTCCTTGGAGAAACAGCAGGAGGAGGGGAGTGTGTCGAGGCAGTGGCCTCAGAATCGGCTTCTTTTTCAGAGGATACCGCAGATTTTCCAGAACCTGCGGTTTCACACTCAGGGCGAGAAGTACCCTGGTTGTCGTCGGTGACAACGGCCCGTTCTTCGACTTCTCCACCTTCAGGAAGGGGAGGAAGAGAAACAAGATCTGGATGGTTCTACAAAAAAGAATAATGACGACAAGAAAGTTATGCAAAAGATGTCAACAAAAATAAGTACTCGAGAAAACTAGTTCATCCGATAAATTACCTCAGGGAGCGCGTTGGTGGCGCTATATGGCTTTACGCGACAAGACGAGGGGACATGATCTTTCTTGTTGAGGGAGGAGATTTTACGGACAAGTTTTTCTAAATCCTTGACCGATAAATCCACCGACAAGCGATCCACATCTTTGTCGCCAACATACTTCCGGAAGGGATTTTTGCGAGCCTGCAGAGGCTGCACTCTAATCCTAAGGAAATAAGCCGTGATTTGGATACCCGATAGTTCTTGTCCTCGGGTATTTTGGAGTTGGTGGATGCGTGTCATCAAAGCTTCTGTCGCCGCTTTTTCTTCGTCGGTAGCCTCTGCATCCCAGGAACGACGGCGACAGATTTTCTCGGCACCATCAAAAGGAGGGATGTTGTCTTCAACAGAGCCATGATTCTCCTCGTGAATGTATAACCATTTTTTGCGCCATCCTTGTACTGAGTCAGGGAACTTGACGTCAAAGTACTCGACGTCAGGGCGGACGCAGATGACGACACCGCCAATGTTGTAGGAAACATTGGGAGAGCCATTACGGCGACAGAAGAAAATGCGTTTCCATAGAGCCCAGTTAGGCTGGACTCCAAGGAAAGCTTCACAAAGCGTGATGAAGATTGAGATATGGAGGATGGAGTTGGGAGTAAGATGATGCAGTTGCAGTCCATACACAAAAAGCAACCCCCGTAAGAAATTGTGAATGGGGGCGGAAAGACCACGGATGAGGTGGTCGACGAAACTGACCCGATACTCCATTGGAGGGGTTGGGTAGCTTTCTTCGCTGGGGAAGCGGAGCGCGCCTTCTTTCTTGCTGATCCCCAGTTTCTTCATCAGATTGATGTCTTGAGGAGAGATTTTGGATCTCTCCCACTCCATCTTACCCAGATCTTCGGCCGCCATCTTGGATTCGGGTGCGTTGTGTTTGGTGAGCCTGCGCGGTGGCATCAACAATGGCGCAGGAGTGCAGTGCGAGCGTGGTGGAGCTCCAAGAACTATAGGGCGCAAGGGAGAATTTTGTAGGAGGAGCAGCAGAGGTGCGGCGCGAGCGAACGGACTAGAGGAGGAAGACGATACCTTTATATAGAGGTGCGCTGAACGGACGCACCGTTGGATTGAAAGATTACGGGACAGATGGTGTACACGTAGACAAGGGGTAAAAAATAAATTCACATAGACGAGAAAGCACAGCAGCTACAGTATGTGCGCCAGGAAAAACGGAGGACGTGTGTCCCCCACTTGCACGATGTGTCGAAATGGCAAGATTTTTGGGCCCACAAGGCAGAGAGATAGCGGTTCTCGCGTTTTCCCGATACATTGGTCGTGGCTGTCATCAGCAGTGATGTCACCTTGGTAAAAGAAAATATCGGATATGAAGCTTCACAAAAATAGCGACAGCAGAAGATCATTGTTTCGAGAGCCTTTGATCAAATACAAGTTTTTGCTCAAATGCTCGGGGGCTACTTTGGAAAAAAGAAACATTCGAATATGGCAAAATAGAAATGGCGAGAGCCTATGACCAAACGCAAGCATTTGTTCATAGCCTCGGGGGCTACTCCCATCGGGAGCGCTGTTCGCGCACCCGACAGATATGAAACCTCGAGAAAGAAAGACAATATAGCGACATGAGGCATTAGAATGTTGAGCCTACAACCAAGCACAAGTCCTTGGCTGTAGCCTCGGGGGCTACTCCCATCGGGAACGCTGTTCGCGTGCCCGATGAAATTATAAAAAAAAGAGAGAGAGAAGAGAAAGAAAGAAAGAAGTGAGTATATTTCGAGTTATACAAATAACTCTACATATACTCCCATCGGGAAAACAATATAAGTCATACATTGACTCGATAAAATGTGCTATTCCAACAGCCGAATAAGCACTCGACAATATATTCTCAGAACGCCAAAGTTGCGAACAATTTCTAATGCCGCAAAACTTTGCGAAGGTAAGACCCCAGATCCGTTCTGTGTGGCGTAGCGCCGTCTCTGACGTCGGTTTGCTACTTTTTCCGTATCAACGGATACGAAGAAAAATCCTAACGGACGCGTTAGGTACCCGATAAATATGGCTGGGACTCGACAGAATGGTAAGACCTTAAGCGGCACTGTCGAAGTTTACACCGGTATTCCGAGGTCATGTCCGGGGACGTGATCTTGAAGTAGGTTTTTGCGGATTGCCACTAGAGCAGTTAACTAGTACCTGATCCGTCAGATGAACTAGCCCCAACTACCATTATCCCTGTACAATATAGAAATTCATATGCAAAGATATGTGATAAAGTTTAGAGTTAATGAATGAATATAAAGGTGGAGATTTTCCTTGACTCTACGATTCAAACAAAATCTCGGGGGCTACTGACATAGGCATCCCCAATGGGCCTGCCGAAGAAGGTACCCGGGGTTTACTGAAGGCCCACAACCCGAAGGATAAGAAAATTCGGAAGCCCAAGATACTATTAAGGAAAGCTAGAGTCGTAATAGGAAGCATTATTTGTAATCTTGCGGGATGGGTTAGAAACCCTCCCGGACTCTGTAAACTTGTATGTCACGAAACCCTCGGCTCCACCTCCTATATAAGGGGGAGTCGAGGGACAAAGAAAGGATCGAATCATTGTCTCACAAACCCTAGTTCTTACATTGTCGAGTACTTTTCGGCTGAAACCTTCGAGATCTACTTGCCCTCTACATCCAACGAAACCCTAGTCTACTACTTGTAGGCATTGACAAGTCAATACCTTGTCACCGTGACACCACATAGTTTGTCGGAACGAGGCCATATTTGGCACGTGCCTGGGCCTTAGGATGGGAAGCAAGGCTCCGGTCGCGGATTTCAAATCCGACCCACGGGCGACAGTGTTTCCATTTTCGGGGTGCCGGAACGACTTTTTTGTGTGAAGCAGCTACATGGTGTGCATTTGGGAATTGCGCGAGACCTCCGTGCTGTGGTAGGATACCTCCTACGCATCACCTATTGCATTCCATATGCGCGAGCTATCCATCTGGGAATCCTCCCCGCTTCATGTGGTGTCCCGTTGAATCCGCTGGAAACTGACCGAATTTGAACTAGGGCCACGCTTTCCTTCGCTCAATAAATCCCGGGAAAAATGTTTTTAGGTCTACGACGCGTCATTTTATGTGCTAAATGTTTCCCGTTTAGCGTGTTGCCGAACGGGTGCACCCGCGCGTCCGGTACGGCCATACCGCATGTCCCGGCGGCCCCGTTTTGCACAGTTGGCAAAGTAAACGAAGTCTAAAAGTCACGCGGAGCCGTGTGGTGTCATTTTATGTGTCCTAGTAACCACTGCAAAAGACGTAATTTGGATACGGCAATTATCTTGAAAAATCCTTCACGAATAGGGCTATCACGTCCGGAGTTATATGGCATTTAGGGGAAATGAGTACGATATGGCCTGTGACACCACATAGTTTGTCGGAACGAGGCCATATTTGGCACGTGCATGGGCCTTAGGATGGGAAGCATGTCTCCGGTCGCGGATTTCCAATCCGACCCACGGGCGACGGTGTTTCCATTTTCGGGGTGCCGGAACGGCTTTTTTTTGTGAAGCAGCTACATGGTGTGCATTTGGGAATTGCGCGAGACCTCCGCGCAGTGGTAGGATACCTCCTACGCACCACCTATCGCATTCCATATGCGCGCTAGCCATCTGGGAATCCTCCCCGCTTCCTGCAGTGTCCCGCCGAATCCGCTGGAAACTGACCGGATTTGAACTAGGGCCACACTTTCCTTCGCTCAATAAATCCCGGGAAAAATGTTTTTAGGTCTACGACGTGTCATTTTATGTGCTAAATGTTTTCCGTTTAGCGCGTTGGCAGACGGGTGCACCCGCTCGTCCGGTATGGCCATACCACATGTCCCGGCGGCCCCGTTTTGCACAGTTGGCAAAGTAAACGAAGTCAAAAAGTCACGCGGAACCGCGTGACATCATTTTATGTGTCCTAGTAACCACTGCAAAAGACGGAATTGGGATACGACAATTATCTTGAAAAACTCTCCACGAATAGGGCTATCACGTTCGGAGTTATATGGCTTTTAGGGGAAATGAGTAGGAAACGGCCCCTGATACCACATAGTTTGTCGGAATGAGGCCATATTTGGCACGTGCGTGGACCTTAGGATGGGAAGCAAGGCCCCGGTCGCGGATTTCCAATCCAACCTACGGGCGACGGTGTTTCCATTTTCGGGGTGTTGGAACAGCCTTTTTTTGTGAAGCAGCTACATGGTGTGCATTTGGGAATTGCGCGAGACCTCTGCACAGTGGTAGGATATCTCCTACGGACCACCTATCGCATGCCATATGCGCGTGCTAGCCATCTGGGAATCCCACCCGCTTCCTGCGGTGTCCCGCTGAATCCGCTGGAAACTGAACGGATTTGAACTAGGGCCACACTTTCCTTCGCTCAATAAATCCCGGAAAAAATGTTTTTAGGTCTACCACGCGTCAGTTTATGTGGTAAATGTTTTCCGTTTAGCGCGTTGGCGGATGGGTCAACTGTCATTGGAGGCCGGTGAAAGGGGTAGATCTACGGGGCTCCCAGATTAGGGTTTCGTCTACCAAAGGGAATATTGAGGTAATATAGGGTAATTACTGGTACTACATGTTCCGATGACCTAACACAACACAAATTAAGAGAAAAGTCCATGGGTCAACTACCATTGGAGGCCGGTGAAAGGGGTAGATCTGCGGGGCTCCCAGATTAGGGTTTCGTCTACCGGAGGGAATATTGAGGTAAGATAGGGTAATTATTGGTACTACATGTTCCTATGACCTAACACAACACAAAGTCAGAGAAAAGTCCATTGGTCAACTGTCATTGGAGGCCGGTGAAAGGGTAGATCTGCGGGGCTCCCAGATTAGGGTTTTGTCTACCGGAGGGAATATTGATGTAATATAGGGTAATTATTGGTACTACATGTTCCGATGACATAACACAACACAAAGGAAGAGAAAAGTCCATGGGTCAGCTGTCATCGGAGGTCGATCAAAGGGGTAGATCTACGGGGCTACCGGATTAGGGTTTCATCTACGGGAGAAAATATTAAGTTAAGATATGGTAAATTTTTATGCGCATAGCTTGGGAATGTAGAAGACTAAAACAAATTTGCATGGACCTATATTAATATATTTTATAATATAATTGACATTAATAAAATTTAAATAGAAAATAAATTGAAAAAGAAAAAAGGGGCTATGCCGAGGGCTGCCGTCGGCATAGCCGTGGCCCTCGGCATAGGGTTAGGGTTTGGGGTCGGACACAATCCGGTCGAGCCGGACCATGCGCGCCCAAGCCGCACACATCTCTCCACTTTCCCCCATCTGCGCGCCCGAGCACGAGCCCCCCCGAGCTCTGCCTCCCCGCCGCCGCATCCTGCCTCCCCGCCGCCTCCCCCTCCTCGCGCCGCCACCCCTGCACGTGCCGCCCCTGCCTCCCCGCCGCCGCACCCTGCCTCCCGAGCCCGAGCCCCCCCGAGCTTTGCCTCCCCGCCGTGGCTGCACGCGCCGCCCCCGGCCTCCCCTACACGCGCCGGCACCGTGCCCCGACCCTGCCCCTGCCTCTCCATCTGGTAAGTTTTTTTTCAATTTTTTTTTCATTTTTTGTAACTTTTATTTCTATTATTGTATGTTATTTAGAAATACAAATATAAAATGTGAAATGTGAAATAGTTTGTGAAATGTGAAAATAGAAAATGTGAAATAGAAATACAAATAGAAAATGTGAAATGTGAAATAAAAATGGAAATAAACATTGAAATGTGAAATGTGAAATAATTTGTTTTTTATTGAATGGAAATACGTGCCGTCGTGACCGCCGACCTCGTGACCGCCCCGTCGTGACCGCTCCGTCGTGACCGCCGTGTCGTCGTGTCCGCGATTCTCTCCGACCGCCGAGGGTGAGCTAAAACATCGCCTCCCCTTCTCCGCATTTTCTTATGTCACTAGATTCATTTTCCAAGTAAAGTTGCGTAACCTAGGTGTCACTTCCCGTCCGCGAGCATTACGCGGATAAATATGCATTAGTGGTCAGCATATTTTGAACCCTAACGCTTGCGGCATTTACGGGACAGTCAGCGGATGCGAGATTGTCTACGTTTTCCATGTTCTACTCCGGTCTGAGTCAGGATTTCGGCAGCGCCTCTCCGTTGTTCTCCGGATGCACATCCTCTCGGCTTTCTGCCGAGACGTGTATCGGGAGAGCAGCGGGGAGGTGCTGCCGAAATTCTGACTTGGACCGTGGTAGAGCATGGAGAACGTAGCCAACTACGGATCCGGTGGCTGCTAGGAGCCCACCTAGTAGAGATGTAGGTTGATGCGTTTTGCTCGGTAAAATAAATAAAAATATGATGCATTTAATTTCCTATTTGATATAAATGCTATGTATGTGGTTTGGCTCCCAATAAAGCAGAGGATGACTGATAGTGGATGGATGTACATTGAGCATGTTAGTGCGACTGAGAAAACAACTGAGTGGACAAGGAAGACCCATTTTCTAGTGAATGAGTTAGCGAGTGGTACAAAGGGGCTGGTTCGGGCACTTTGCCCGTGTGTTCGCTGCCTGAAGCGTCTCCGTCGTGGAAAGGATGAAATGTATAAACACCTTCTGCAATATGGGTATATGCATGGGTACGTCACGAAAGTCGACTTTGATGAGCGCGAACGTGACAGAGGTGAGGTGATGCGGCAGCGGCTCAATGGCAATGAGTACGATGGAATTAGAGACTTTCTAGATGATCTCGTCCATTCCGATGTCCTGGATTCGCCACCTCCAGAACCGGAGGTGCTGATGGCGCCTGAGACACACGTCCGTTGGGAACCCCAAGAGGAAGGTGTGATGTGTACAACAGCAAGTTTTCCCTCAGTAAGAAACCAAGGTTATCGAACCAGTAGGAGTCAAGGAGCACGAGAAGGTTGTTGGTGGCGGAGTGTAGTGCGGCGCAACACCACGGATTCCGGCGCCAACGTGGAACCTGCACAACACAATCAAAGTACTTTTCCCCAACGTAACAGTGAGGTTGTCAATCTTACCGGCTTGCTGTAAACAAAGGATTAGATGTATAGTGTGGATGATGATGATTGTTTGCGAAGAACAGTAAAGAACAGTTGCAGTAGATTGTATTTCGATGTAAAGAATGGACCGGGATCCACGGTTCACTAGTGGTGTCTCTCCCATAAGATAAATAGCATGTTGGGTGAACAAATTACGGTTGGGCAATTGACAAATAAAGAAGGCATAACAATGCACATACATATATCATGATGAGTACTATGAGATTTAATCAGGGCATTACGACAAAGTACATAGACCGCTATCCAGCATGCATCTATGCCTAAAAAGTCCACCTTCAGGTTATCATCCGAACCCCTTCCAATATTAATTTGCAAACAACAGACAATTGCATTAAGTATGGTGCGTAATGTAATCAACAATATCCTTAGACAAAGCATCGATGTTTTATCCCTAGTGGCAACAGCACATCCACAACCTTAGAACTTTCTGTCACTGTACCAGATTCAATGGAGGCATGAACCCACTATCGATCATAAATACTCCCACTTGGAGTCACAAGTATCAACTTGGCTAGAGCCTCTACTAGCAACGGAGAGCATGCAAGAACATAAACAACATATATGATAGATTGATAATCAACTTGACATAGTATTCAATATTCATCGGATCCCAACAAACACAACATGTAGCATTACAAATAGATGATCTTGATCATGATAGGCAGCTCACAAGATATAACATGATAGCACAATGAGGAGAAGACAACCATCTAGCTACTGCTATGGACCCATAGTCCAGGGGTGAACTACTCACACATCGATCCGGAGGCGATCATGGTGATGAAGAGACCTCCGGGAGATGATTCCCCTCTCCGGCGAGGGTGCCGGAGAGCGATCTCCTGAATCCCCCGAGATGGGATTGGCGGCGGCGGCGTCTCTGGAAGGTTTTCCGTATCGTGGCTCTCGGTACTGGGGTTTTCGCGACGAAGGCTTTAAGTAGGCGGAAGGGTAGGTTTAGGGGCGACGCGAAGGCCCCACATGCCAGGGCCGCGCGGCCAAGGCCTGGGCCGCGCCGCCCTGTTGTGTCGGCGCCTCGTCACCCCACTTCGTTTCCCTTTCGGTCTTCTGGAAGCTTCGTGGAAAAATAAGACCCTGGGCGTTGATTTCGTCCAATTCCGAGAATATTTCCTTTGTAGGATTTCTGAAACCAAAAACAGCGAGAAAACATCAAGCGGCTCTTCGGCATCTCGTCAATAGGTTAGTGCCGGAAAATGCATAATAATGACATATAATGTGTATAAAACATGTGAGTATCATCATAAAAGTAGCATGGAACATAAGAAATTATAGATACGTTTGAGACGTATCAGGCGCCGCCAGAACCGGAGGAACCTCCAGAACCGGAGGAACCAGAGCCAACCGCGAAGGCCTTCTATGGTATGATGGTCGCGGCTAAGAAGCCTCTGTACGAGGGCGCCGCGATTTCTCAGCTCGATGCCATCTCCCAATGTCTAGCCGACAAGACCCGGTACAACACCACCCGTGAGGGCTTCGAAGCAAGTCTGAAAACAACTGGTAACATGTTGCCCAAAGATCATTGTCTGCCTAAAAGCCTGCACACGATGAGAAGAATGATGAAGGACCTCAACATGGATTATCAAAAGATAGACCGTTGTCCGAAAGGCTGCGTTCTATTTTGGAGACAGTTTGCGGAGGACAAGTACTGTCCCATCTGTAAGCAGTCTAGGTATGAAGAGGTAACGGGAAAGGATGGTCAGGTGAGGCAGTCAAGCACCGCAAAGTCGATTCTTCGATATCTCCCATTCATAAAAAGAATCCAGCGGCTTTACATGCACGAGAAGACAGCCAAACAGATGTCGTGGCACAAGTATGGGAAGAGATCCGAGGACGAAAACAAGCAATTGAAGATGGGACATCCATCCGATGGTACGGCATGGAAGAACTTCGATAGGAAATTCAACCTTGTGGCAGCCGAGGCTCGGAATATCAGAATTGCGATAGCAACAGATGGGTTCAATCCATATGGTATGTCGACTGCCAATTACAGTTGCTGGCCCGTGTTTGTTATTCCGCTCAATCTCCCTCCCGGAGTACTAATGACGAGGAAGACCATGTTTCTATCGCTGATCATTCCAGGCCCTGATTACCCGGGGAAGAATTTGAGTGTCTACATGCAGCCGATTGTGGAAGATTTGAACCACTCTTGGCACCACGAGACATTGACGTACGACCGAGCTTCAAGGACAAACTTCTACATGAAAGTTTGGTTGCAGTATACCATGCATGACATGCCCGGGTACGCCCTAACATGCGCATGGTGTACAGCTGGTAAGTGGCCATGCCCAGTGTGCAAGCACTGGCTTGAGTTCCTTTGGCTACAGAAGGGTCGCAAGTATGTTGCGTTTGACACGAATCGACAGTTCCTCAAAAGGAGGCATCCGTTTAGAGAATACAAAAAGAACTTCAAGGGCAAAGTTGTGCATGAAAAAAAAAGATGTGCCGAAGTTTGATGGTACACTTGTTGAAGCCGAGCTACGTGCTCTCGTGCCTCCGGAGAAGCCAACTGGCCATCAATTTGAGGGATATGGTGTAACACACAACTGTACTCACGAGGCGGCCTTAACGAAGCTCGAGTATTACACACACCTCGAACTTTCCCATAACATTGATGTGATGCACACTGTAAAGAATGTCGCGGAGTCCGTCTTTCACACATGCCTGAACATTCCCGGGAAGTCAAAGGATAATGTCAAGGCTAGAGTCGATGTTGAGATCCTCTGTGATAAGGAAAAATTACACATGAAGCGTCCTATTGGCCGTCAAAAGAATTGGTTCAAGCCGCATGCCAACTTCTGCCTTGATTCCATCCAAAAGAAGGAGGCATTCAGGTGGCTCAAATACGTCGTGATGTTCCCTGATGGTTATTGTTTGAATATGAGTAAGGGAGTTAATCTTTCGACGAGAAAAGTCACCGGGCTCAAGAGTCACGACTATCATATATGGATTCAGCGGCTGATGCCGGCGATGCTTCGACGGTATATCCCCGAGAAAGTCTGGCGAGTGTTTGCGCAATTGAGCCATTTCTTCCGCACGCTCTGTGCTAAGCAGATATGTCCCAAGGTTATTGCAAAGCTACAAGATACAGTGCCGGAGTTGCTATGCAATTTGGAGATGATATCTCCGCCAGGCTTCTTTACTCCGATGGCACATCTCATTGTGCACCTCGCCAACGAGGCACTCTTGGATGGCCCGGTGCAGTTTCGTTGGCAGTTCTGTAATGAGAGAGAGTTTAAGTATATTCGAAAGATAAGCGGAAACAAGGCCAAGGCTCGAAGCATGCATAGGCTGAGGCAATATGCCTTCGGGAGATGGCAGATGCCGCGACAACGTACTATCCCGATGATGTTCCCACTCAGCATAACCCGGTCACTCGTTACAATGTCGACGTGCCCGAGAATGACCCCAAGCTACAAGTATTCCAATTCCCCGGTGGCAAGGCTGGTAAAGGAACAAAATATAAATTGGAGAACGAAGAGAAGGATTGCATAATGCTATATGTGCTTATGAACATGAAGGAAGTGGTCCCATTCATAAGGTAAAATGGTGAACAAATTACTTTGCAGCTAGTAACCTCGTCTCGGTCTAATGCTTATTTTCTCCTTTCAGCGAATTCACGGATGAAATGTGGTCGTATGATGAATTGCCCCAACCCTCGGAGATGGACACTCTATTGAAAGAGGGTGCTCCCGGAATTAATAAAAACTTTGTGTCATGGTTCATGGAAAAAGTAATTTCTAACCTGTCCTCTTACCTTGCAACATGTGACTTGTCCCTCTTATTACACGTAACTAGTGCACACAACAAATTTGAAATGTTCTTGTAGGGCCATGAGAGAAACGTTGATATGATAGATGCGTTGAAATGTGTTTCCCAAGGTTGCAGCCGTGAGGTGACCAAGTATGAGAAGTATGATGTGAATGGGTTTCGCTTCCATACAGAGACGCACCAGAAGGGCTGGGCGAATCCCAAAACGATAAATAATGGGGTCTACACCAAAGGAGCCAATAACTTTGATTACTACGGAAGGTTACAGAGTGTATACGAGTTGACATTCAATCGTACGAACGTGCAACTCAATATCGTCGTGTTCAAGTGTCATTGGATCGACCCAATAGGTGGACAGAGAAGTGCTAAGTCCATTGGGTTAGTTGAAGTTAAGCCTTCAACCACCTATAGTGGAGCCGATGTCTTTGTTGTGGCGAGGAAGGAGCCTAAGAGGCATGTGTACTAATGTGTGATTTATTTGCAGCAACTGGACATGGGAGACCAAGCCCCCCCCCCCCGCCAGCCTAACAGCTTGCTTGGGGCTCTGATTAAGAAGTTCTGGTCGGGCAGATACACTCCCCTTAGCACGGTCCCCGGTGACCAGACGAAGCTAGCCACTACTTGGGCGGACTATGAGGATGCCCCTGCCGTAGGCTTCGCGACAGCTGCTGAGGCTGTGACCACCAAGTCTTGGGTAAGACATATATTTCTCGAGCACCGTTCATAGTTGATGACCCTAATGTGCTAACTCATGACTTTCACAACTGATTTATGCATGATTGAAGTGCTTCTATCGTGTGGAGCCGGAGCTTCATAGGCAGGCGCTTCTCACTTTGCGTGGCGCTTGTGAGAGATTGACACCGCAGTAGTGGTACAACCAAAAGGTCACCTGCGTTAGTGCCTTCTGGGATAACAAGGGTAAGAGGGTCAAGAAGGAGTACTTTGTCGGTAACGAGCCTACGGAGGAATGGGAAATGACCATTGATGAGTACATGTCGGTGAGTAAAATGTCAATGAGATTCTACATTGCTGCTAAGTTTTCATTGGATTATCTTGAGTTGAGTATTTCGTTTTCAGGTTTCTCCCGAGTGGGCCGAGCAGCATAAGGAGGCATGGGAGGAGCTCATTAGGGCGAGGTGGCTCAGGGAGGACGAGGAGTTCGCAGCCGTGTCGAGGCGTAACATGGAGAACCGAGGCACCGGTGGCACACACTGCGCGGGAAACCGCTACTACACCCGCTACAAGGGGAAGATGGTATGTATATACATGGAACGACCTTCTTTCATTTCCCGTCATATTACATTTGTGATACACATAACCTTTCTTTTCGCGATGCAGTTGGCCGAGGCACCACCTGGGGTGGTGCTTCATGATCCCCAGATATATGACATGATGCAGACGAAGCAGAAGCCCAATCCCGCATTGCCTCAGCCACAGTACTACGGCAATGCCAAGGCCGCCAAGGATGACTACTGCGACATGGTGTTGTCTCATCACCCAGAGGTGATGAACCCTTGCGCTTGCCGACCGACGAGGAGTCGTTGGTCTTGTCGGGGCGCGGGCGTAGGCATGGTCGTTACCCCTTTCTAAATAAGGCGGTCAAGCCTACCCCAGCCATGAGCTACACGCGTCGCAAGCATACCCTCACCGCCGACAGCCCCCAGCCTCGTCCCCGGCCTGCTCGTCCACCCGCCTACGATATAAGTTTTCCTCATTTTCATACTCTTTCCGGTTTTCCCCTACATGGCTAAGTGTTGATGAGATTCATTGTTTCTGAAATTGTAGCCTGAGTTCGAGGCGACCTTCGAAGCCTGTAATGAAGCGTATCAGCAGGCCGCTGCGCAGTGGAATAAGCAGAATACGGCCTACATGGCGTATATAGGAGTAAGTTTGAATCTTTCTTCTCGCAAGTAGATGACAAGTCTCAGTTTGATGCTTTATTTCTGCAAAGCCTGACTTGTAACCTATCTTGCATGCACTGATGATTTCTTTGTCTAGTCGTACACCGCCACCGGCTCAAGTTCCCATGGCGGGGGAAATGCCTATCATGCCATCGAGGGCAACTTTCGCTATGACTTACTACAGATCCCCACCGGTAAGTTCTTTGCCAAATCGGTAGTTACCACTTTCCTTTGCCTCGCAAGTTGCTAACATGTAGGGAACGGGATGCTCCGGGAACCAGGCCTCGCGGGGTGGGCGCGAGGTCACACCGGTTCATGGAGGTGCCTCTCCGTCTCCTGGGCGTACTCCCGGTGCCTCTCCGTCGACTTCTCCTGGGCATACTCCCGGTGCCTCTCTGTCGACTTCTCCTGGGCGTACTCCCGGTGCCTCTCCAGCTGGTTCTTCTGCAGCTTCTACTGGAGCGCAACCTCGGTACCGGGCTTCTCGTTTCGCCAACGATGAGGGCGGATGCACCCCGCCCGGGTCCTTCATGCGCTTGTCGGCACCGGGATTCTTGCTTGCTATTACTACTATTCCTATCATGCGCTACCTACTACTATGTATTTGGATGACATGGCACTCTCCTCTTGTATGCTACTATGTGGATTTTATGCTATTTTGGTGAATTATGGTGAATTTCGATGAATTTAGATGTATGAACTGCTGTACTGTCATAAGTGAACTGGTAAACTGTGAATTGTGAAATGCTGGCGGAAAAAAAATTGCGAAAGCCTACGCCGAGGCGTAGGCCCTGGCGTGCGGCGCAAGCACGGCAGCATGGGCGCGCGCACGGACGCCACGTCGCGCATGGTGGCCGTCGGCGTCTGCATGGTTCGGACTCCCCTCGGCGCGCCACGTCGCGCGCTACGCCGACGGTATAGCCGATGCCCGCTGTTAACGGCGACGGCCCGCCGTGGATGCTACGCCGAGGGGCTCACCCGGCCGTCGGCGTAGAACGCGTACGGCGAGGGCCAGCCCTACACCGACGGCGCACCTGCCTATACGCCGAGGGAGGTCGACGCCGAGGGAGTACGCCAAGGGCTGCCGTCGGCGTAGCCTACGCCGAGGG
This sequence comes from Lolium rigidum, assembly GCF_022539505.1. Lineage (NCBI taxonomy): Eukaryota > Viridiplantae > Streptophyta > Magnoliopsida > Poales > Poaceae > Lolium > Lolium rigidum. The sequence continues at coordinate 375,124,637 of NC_061510.1, forward strand.
CCAGGCGTGGCTACGCAGAGGGCAGCCAGCCGTCGCCGTCTACGCCGGTTCCTGTAGTGCAAGGCAACGGAGACTGTCGTACAGTACTTGGGATAGTTCATAGGCGGGGCCTGCGGATGCGATGGTCAATGGAGACGACGAGGGTGACGGAACGAGGCAACTCTCTCCTGCCTGCCTAGCTGACACGGAAGCCACATGAACCACGCTTGAGCGAGCAGCCGAGTAGCAGCACCTATGCTGCGGCCCGCGATTGAAAACATCGGTGTCCGTCGGCCGAGCTCTGCGTTGTCCTTGTTGCTGTGAGTTGTAGTCCCGTCTCAGGTGATGTGCGTGTGTGCACCCGTGGTCGTCAACGGTCAACGAAGCATTATACATAAACCCTGTAGCATGTAATGCACGAGTGTTGGGGCGGTAGAATTTTTTTTTTTCGATAAAGGGAATATATTAATATCAAAAGATACCAATTATACCCAGCTTCTGCAACAACGCCCCACCCTAATGGCAGTACGGATGCACACAGCTAAAAAAGAGTAAAGAAAACTAAGAAATAAAAGTCCCCTACAGCCTTCTAGACCTAGCAACAACAATACAACCACCACCGTGACAACACATGAAGTACAGACTCTCCAAAAGCGACGCCTCCAAGAAGGAAACAGTGCACCAGCGCCGTCGTCGCCCGACCAAAGGTCTTAGGATTTCACCCTGAAGATAGTCCCCACTCTCAAAACAAAGCCTCCAACAGAACATTGCCAGGCACAACCAGTTAAGGCCAAACCTTGGGTTTTCACCCTGAGAGGTAAGACTCTGAACTTCCCCTGTGCTGCCGCCCCCACATGCCTACCACTGCTGCAAGCCCGGAACGCCAAGCAGATCCCTCGGCATCACGTTGACTCGAACCTCCTTTAGCCAGTCCACCAATCCGATCTTCATGATATTCCTTCTTTCGACTTCACCATGGACCAAAAAGTCACCTGATGTCAACACGGAATATAGCTTCGCGGCGCTCCCTCCGGAACCAAACGGTCGGAATAAAAACATGGGTGCGCGCGACCGAATACCACCCGATCCAGCAAACTCCATGCAAAAGATGCACTATTCCATTCGCCGACGGAGCTTTCCGGAACTAATCTCTCCATCCAAATCAAAGCAAACTAACCTCAGGAAGATCTTCATCTTCGCTTGCGAGAAACCCGAAGACCGCCACCAAAAACAAAGCAAGACCAGCAGCCCCCACGCCGCCAGTCCCTCCTGCCGGATCACCAGGGAAGAAGACGGCGGCGCGGATCATGCGTACCACGGCTGAACCGTTACCGGGGGCGGAGGCCGCCACCGCTCCACCGAATCCTCCATGGCTACCGACGGAGAGCATCAGGCCCCGACCAAGTAGTCGTGCCGCCCGGCTTCCTCCATTGGCGCTTCATCGCCTCCCATGGAACGCCACCGTGGAAACCATCTCCTCCCCCTCGTCGTTCGACGAAAGGGGCGCCGCCACCGCTGCCGTGGCTGAGGTCGGGGCCGGGGCTGTGGCCTGGCCGGGGCCAAGGCCAGGGCCAGGGCCAGGGCCGAGGCCGGCAGCAGCGGCGGCTGAGGTGCAGCGGTCCGGGGGAGGATGCTCGGAGAGGGGCGGTAGCAACTAGCAACCATCCTCAACATGTATCAGGGCATCTCCAACGGGGCGACCCATCCCGCGCCCGCGCGTCCGTTTGGGTCGAGCCGGACAAAAACGCGGCCCAGCGCGGGGACGCACCGCAAAAGCGGACGGCCGCGGCGTCCGGAACGACGCAAACCCGACCCAAATCTGGGCTAGGTTTGCGTGGCCGCGGATGGCACGCGCCGTCCGCTCGCGTCCGCGCGCTGGTCGCCTCGTCTCCCTTGGGCCCACCTGTCGGTGACCAGGGAGACTATTAAATGGGGACTGGAGGGGATCTGGCCCTCCACTCCAGTCCCCACTCCACTCCCCGAGCAAAACCGCCGCCATGGCCCCGAAGCGACGGTTCGCTCCCGGAGCGAACGACGACGAGGCGAGCAGCAGCCGTCGTCGTCCGCCGGCGTTGCGGCCATCGGGAGGAAACCAGCACGGCCTCCACATCGGAGAGGCCGCCCGCGGCGGTGCGGCTGTCGTTGCCTAATCGACGGTACCTCGGAGGAGGGATCCTCACGAGGGGGAGAAGAAGTAGGGGCCATAGGGCGGAGTGCACACGGGACGGTGGTACGCGAGTTACCCAGCTTCGGAACACCTGCACGATGACAGGGCCTCTCGCTGCTATGTCCGGAATTATCCGGGCGCTTTCGCGTTGTTACAATGAGTTGTGGTTGTGCCTCTAGGGCTCCCGGGATCCGGCTTATAAAGGCGCACGGATCTAGGGTTTACATGGAGAGTCCTAGCCGGATTACAGATAGCCTAACTACGGTACAATATCTTGCCGTGCACGTCACGGATCCGCCTTCCATACACGTCGTCCTGGATCCGGGTTCCTCATGGGCCTCCATGGATCCGGGTCACTCCTATGTCGGTGCGGATCCGGCCTGCTGATCCCGGGCTGGACTTCTTCCTTCATGATCAACAGCAACTGGGCCGCCCGATGGGCCACATGCCTCATCACCGTCCGTGGGCCACCCGGGCTTGCCGGATCTAGGCACCGTCGATGGTACACCTATGAAGTATACCCACAACGGTAGCCCCAGAGTTCTCCGAGTTTCACCTGCAGTTTCCGCCTTGCTGGTTCATTATAATCTCCGGCAAACGTGGGTAACGCGGAGAAACTTGAAGAGCTCCAACTTTGCATTTTCTTCTTTTTTCCAACTTATAGCCGGAAAATGCTCCCACCCCGCGGGACTTCATCCATCGACATTCAAAAGAACATCTCCGGGTTACTCCCTGCTCGAATGAGAGACAAATTATATCCGGAATCTTAAAAGTCTCAAACGGCTTCGGAAATCCTTCATCTTCAGATCATGCTCAACAACGGAAGTTCCGTATTTCCCGCGCACAACTTCCTTATTTCCCGCGCTAAATTTTCGCGAGATGCCAATCTTCGGCCGGAATTTTCGGGAGTGCATGGTTAAATTACCTCCACGTCGTTTTACCGCATTTGACCTAAACACGTGTCATCCATCCAACGGCGCGACCGTTCAGTTTCCACCGTCGGATCCGGATCCCGAATCTCCGAGCGCGGCCTATAAATACCCCGCGGCCCGGTAAAAATTCATTCTTTCACCCCCTCTCACCACATCGTCTTCCTCCTCGCACCTGCGCCGCCCGCCAGATCTTGACTCCGGCGAACTTTGCCACGGTGAACTTCGCGCGCCGCCGAACCAAGGTTCCCCTCGCACCAAGATTCTCACGTTTGAACGAGAAACTCGCTCCGCCGCCGATTCGTGGTCACGCGAGTCGATTTCCTTCAAGTTCGGCGATCTCATCTCCGCCGGAGCTCCGTCGAGCCACCGCGCCATCAGCGGTAAGTACGCCGGCCTTGTAGAAGACAACCTAGTGTAGAAGATAGGCTTTAGTGATCCGGGTACTCAAACACTTTGTATGGGTGCAGCCGGAAGCATGCCACTCGAATCGTCACTTTGCACTGGTAGCTCTTCGAGTAGCCCGGATCCCAATCGAGATAGAACCCATATGCCCGGATCCCATATCATTCCCGCCACCGTATGTTTCCGACATCGGACTAGCTCAACCTTTTTCCGCATCTTCCGGCACCGCTCCAAGCCGGATTCCTACCCTCCAAGAGCTCCAAGAAGAACTCGAGGGACAAGCTCGGATGGCAGCAAAGGTGCAGGAGGCGGAAAACAAGAAGGCGTCCAAGGCCCGGATCCGCGAAGGAGAACGAGGTCAATGGTGGCCTTGCGAAACCACCGACGTGGAGCTTAGAGAGCTCCAGAACGAAGGAATGATCTCCTCACATTGGAGCTTCACACGTGATTCCATCGTCCCCAAGCCAGAAGCCGGAGAAGTTGTTATGACTAAGGCTTGGGTGGAACGCGGACTTTCACTCCCTTGTTCGGAATTTTTCTCTCCATCCTCGGCACCTACGGGCTCCAGCCCCACAACATTTGCCCGAATTCATACCTTCTTTTGTCCAACTTCGTGACTCTCGCGAAGGACATCTTGGGATCCGGCCGGACGTCAAGTTGTGGCAATTCTTTTCCGGGTGAAGAAAGAAACCAAGGAGAAAGCAATGGTGAGCTGCGGAAGCATGACGTTTATGCTCCGCCCTAGTCGCATGTACCCTCCCCATGACTCGCACGAATCCGTCCCGATCTTGGAACGCCGGATGGTTTTATGAGAAGAATGCCTCGGTTCCGAAAGTCCATGAAGGCCTGCCCCGGTTTGTCAACGAACCTCCGGAAGAGCTTGCAAGGCTGGAGCTTCGTCCCTTCGCTCGCCCGGACCCCAATTCGGAGAAGGCTGCGCGGAGAATCTCTGGCTAGTCCACGACGGACTAACCGGAGCCCAGCTCACACTTAGCTGGTTTTCTCGGAGAATCCAGCCTCTACGCTACAACGCGCGCTCGATGTGCGCTTATACCGGGGCGGATGATCTTCTCCGGGTTACCCTCCACGACCTTCGGCCGACTCTCGAAGAGAAGGATCAAGACGCCGGTGAAGATTCCGAGGGGCCAACGGGTCCCGGAACTGACCAAAGACATCTATACAAACGACCAGTGTCCTCCGGTAAGCTTTGTTCTTTTCGCTGCTTCAAACTTCACAACTTTTTGGATGTTTAACTTAACTTTTATCCATCTTCCTTCCAGCTCAACACTTTAGCGGAGGAAGACTTTCGCACCATTCTCCGCGTCCCCGTCACCGAAGACACGGCGGAGGAGGTTCGGATGACGACGAGGAGGAAGAGGAACGGGCACCTCGCAAGGCGGCCCCTCGACCTACAAAGCGTCCCCGCGCCAAGGCTTCCGGCTCTGAGGCCGGAGCTAGCGGCGAGGCCTCCGCCAAGAAACCGAAGACGGTAATACCACCTCCGCTAGACTCAAGGAAAGCGGAGCGTGCGCGTATAAGGATGCTCTCAACGGCCGGCCAAGGCACGCGCCCCATCATCCCCGGCGCCCCGTAAGTTTCCGAGCATGATGCGATTTTAACTTAGCAAAATTACTTCTTGTCTAAACCCTTTCACTTGTTCGCAGGAATCCGAAAATCGCTGCCACGCGGACCACCAGCCAAGAGCCCATCACAAAATACATGAAGAAATCTCCGGCTGTTGGTCCCTCTACTCCAGTTCCACCAAGCGTCTCCCACCCAACTCCCCAACCGTCGCCCCCTCAAGCGGATCCATCTCCCCCACCTGCCGCAAATACTCCACCGGAAATAATTCCGGTTAGCAGCGAGCATGCGGACGAAGAAGACCCTAAGGTCAAAGGCCCAGCCCAAGAAGGGGCGGAAAAACAAGTCCAAGGAGAGGTTGAAATAACTTCTTCCGAGAAAGGCTGGAGAAGGTGCTGGCGACATGGTCGTTTTCCGAAGAACTTTGGAGATCCGGTGACATCACTTCCACCCCAAAGGCCTATGCCACTAAGTTTTTCAATAAGGCTGGCGAGGCGGAGAAGTGGGAGCTTCAACAAGACCTGCTTAACGCCATGCTTGAACAACGCACAGGGGAAACCTGACTCCAGGACGTCGGAAATCCAAGACTTCAAGAAAAATGTTGGCCAATTCTGCGACCAACTCATCTGCAAGCAAAAGGTACTCCCCAGTAGCCCCCAAGCATGTAAGCGGAAACTGAAAAAGTAGTTAGCGCTTAGATGCTTAGAGAAAGATTACTTCCGGGAAAGTTTTTCAGAATGAACCAGTAGCCCCCAAGCATTATGGCGGAAAAGTTCCGGCAATGATGCTTTTAAAAGAAACCACTGCTATAGGCGGAATTTTTACTCCTGCACTGTTTAAAATTTTCAGGAACAGCAGGCGCTGCACTACGAGCTGCACAAGAACATTGCCCTGCAGCGCCGCGTTACTACGAGTCGGGCGGAAAATATCCGGACCACTGAAGGATGAGAATGCAGATTTGGCTAAACAGTGGCGGACGCCCAAGGTTGGTTTCCGCCTTCTTCGTCATTAACCAAATTCCGACTTTAAATTGCTGTTAACTTATGCTATTTTAGGCGCATCCTCCTCCACGGCAACGGCTTCGGCCGAACTTGAGAACCTGCGCTCCTCGTACCAAGACTTGGAGACGAAGCTAAAGGAGGCGGAACTTAAGAGGGAGCAAGCCGAAAGCAGCTGGCGGAGAAAAACTCCGAGCATATCGGGGAAAAGGGCGAGCTGAAATTGAAGCTAAATGTTGACGAGTGAGACCATCAAATCTCAGCAAAAAGAGCTCAATGGACTCCGGAAATTTATGAAGACGGCGGAGCAGCAACGGGACTTGCTCAATGAGAACATCTTGGGTACCGATACTAGAACCTTGCCCAGATATTTGTTCCGACGTTTTACTTTATGCTCGAAACTGTATGCTTATATCCTCACTGTTTTATGCAGAACCACTTGGGTATTCTGAAGAGCGCCGGAATTTGTACCCACGTGACGACCTTCTTCAACTTGCAGGCGATGTAGCACCGTCGGCTTTTCTCACTGGCTTGGCCTTGATCCACTTGCTGAACTTGTCAACAGCGACCAGGAGGTATTCACAACCACCAGGAGATGATCGTTTTAACTTACCAACCATATCGAGCCCCCAGACCGCAAATGGCCAGGTGATAGGTATGGTCTTCAGCTCTTGAGCTGGAGCATTTGGTTGAGTAGCGTAGTACTGACAACCTCGGCAGGTCTTGACTATCTTGTCAGCATCTTCTTTAGCTGTGAGCCAATAGAAACCTAGACGAAAAGCTTTCGCGACGAGTGACCTGGGAGCGGCATGGTGCCCGCAGTCCCCTGCGTGGATTTCTCTGAGGATTTCAATGCCATCTTGATTTGAGACGCATTTGAGAAATACCCCTGTTGCGCTTCGTTTGTAGAGCTGTCCATCAACAATTGTGTAGGATCGTGCTCGTCGATGATCCGGCGCGCGAGGACCTCGTCCTCCGGCAACTTCGATCGATGAGGTAGTCCGGGAAAGGCTGTGTCCAAGCCGGAATGGTAGCCAATACCTCTTTGGCCGGAGACACCGCCACCTCTGGATTTTCCGGGTTAGCGCCCTTCACCGAGGGTATCCGGAGATGCTCTAGGAAAATTCCAGGCGGAATTGGTTTTCTGCCGGATCCGAGCTTGGATAGCATATCTGCCGCTGTGTTGTCGTCTCTTCTGGCGTACTTGACTTCGTATCCGAGGAAGCTCTTGGCGATCTCGTCAACTTCGTCTCTGTAGGCCGCCATGACGGAGTTTCTGGCGTTCCAAGTTCCGGCTACTTGCTGTGCCACCAGGTCGGAATCTCCGCAACAAATGATGTGCTTGATCCCTATTTCCTTAGCGATGCGCGATCCGTGTAGTAGAGCCTCGTATTCCGCCATGTTATTTGTAGCTTCGAAGTGGATCTGCAGAACATACTTGCGAGTTCTTCTCCGGTAGGGGACTTCGGGGTGACTCCGGCTCCCGAGCCTTGATGCTTGCTTGGATCCGTCGAAGTGCATGACCCATGTTTACGGTTCCGGCTCCGGACTTGCATCCGGAGCTTCGTCCAATCTGCAACGAAATCTGCCGGGACTTGGGATTTTACCGCAGTCCTTGGCTTGTAGGCGATGTCGAAGGCGGATAATTCAATGCCCCATTTAGCTGTCCGTCCTGTTGCGTCGGCGTTGTTGAGAATTGTTGACAGGCGGAGCTTTGCTCCTAGCCGATTCTTGGGTGCTCTTGGAAGTAGTGTCTCAGCTTCCGGCTGCCTAGGAAAACTCCATAAGCTAGCTTCGAAAGTGAGGGTATCTTTGTTTTGACTCCGTCGGCACCTCGCTTATGTAGTAGACAGGTCTTTGGACGTCATATTCATGACCTTCTTCCTTTCGCTCCACCACGATGACGAGGCTGATGACTTTGTTGGTAGCTGCCGGATAAAGGAGCATTGGCTCGACTTCTGCTGGGGCTGCCGGGATAGGTGGGGAGGTAAGTATTTCCTTCAACCCTCGAAGAGCTGCGTCGAGCTGCGTCGTCCCGGAACAAATTTGTCTGTTTTCTTCAACAACTTGTACGGAGGTAGCGCCTTCTCGCCAAGACGGCCGACAAACCTGCGATTGCTGCAACACAACCGGTTAGTCGTTGCACATCTTTGAGACAAGTTGGCCGTTTGATACACGGGATTGCCTTGATCTTTTCCGGGTTAACCTCAATGCCTCTGTGAGATACAATGAAGCCAAGGAGTTTTCCGGCTGGAACGCCAAAGACGCACTTCAGCGGATTCAACATCATCTTGTACCGTCGGAGAATCTCAAAGGTTTACGTGAGGTCGCTGATCAAGTCGGATCCTTTCCGGGTCATGACCGCGATGTCGTCGACGTAGGCGTGCACGTTCCGGCCAATTTGGTCCTTCAGGCATCGCTGCATCGTACGTTGGTAGGTGGCACCTGCGTTTTCAAACCAAAAGGCATAGTAACATAGCAGTAAGTGCCAAACGGGGTAATGAATGAAGTCGCCTTTTGGTCGGATTCCTTCATCCGGATCTGATGGTACCGGAATACGCATCAAGAAAACACGGAAGTTCCGCCCCCGCCGTCGAATCAATGACTTGGTCAATGCGCGGCGAGGGGACGGATCCTTCGGGCAATGTTTGTTCAAGCCGGAGTAATCGATGCACATTCTTAGTATTTCGGTGTTCTTTTTGGGTACAAGGACGGGATTCGCGACCCAATCGGTGTGGATAACTTCTATTACAAAACCTGCTTCTAGTAACTTTGCTAATTCCATTCCTATGGCGCGGCGCTTCTTATCTCCAAAGCGTCGCATAGCTTGCTTCACCGGTTTAGCCCCGGATTTATGTTGAGTTAGTGCTCGGCGAGTTCCCTAGGTACTCCGGACATGTCGGAAGGTTGCCATGCGAAGATATCCATGTTAGCGCGGAGGAACTCGACGAGCGCGCTTTCCTATTTGGGGTCCATGTTGGCTCCGATCGAGACTTGCTTGCTAGGGTCATCTTCCTTGAAGCTGACTTTCTTGGTCTCAATCGCGGCCCCGAAAGAGTTTTTACGTTCGGAGATCTGCTTCTTGGTGGTTTGCATCTCGGTCGGATCCACCGCGGCCACTGTAGCCTTTCGGCTCTTCTCCGGATATGACGGACTGCTGAAGGCGGCTTCGCCCAACTCGCACTCATGAGCCTTCTTGTAGTCTCCGGTTATGGTGATCATACCATTAGGACCCGGCATCTTGAGCTTGTTGTAGATATAGCATGCTCTTGCGTGGAACTTGTGGTAGGTGGGCCTACCGAAGATGACGTGGTAGGAGCTCTTGAAGGGCACAACTTCAAACGTGATCTTTTCTTCGCGGAAATTATGAACATCGCCAAAAGCCACGGGGAGTGTGATGCTGCCGAGGGAGTTCGCCTTCTTACCCGGAACCACGCCGTGAAACTCGGTGGTGTCGTGTTTGAGCTGTTCCTTGGTGAGGTTCATCCGCTCCGAGTCTCCGGGTACATGATGTTCAAGGCTGGCTCCGCCATCCATGAGGCACTTGGAGAAGTCATACCCATCTATGCGGGGACTCACAACCAAGGCATAGTATTCTTTTGGCACAATGGCGGGATGATCCTCCCTGTCAAATGTGCACGGAACTTCCGACCACCTGACATACTGCGGCACAGCCGGAACTGTGGCGTTCAGGATCCGGGTAGCTGATTTTGTAGCACGGACTGTGGGGGTTCCGAGGAAGGTGTGGTAAGCCCCCACGCTCTTTTTCTCGAAGGGGTTGGATTTTCCTGCGGATCCGGCTTTGGGATCCGGCGAGTTATCATCCTCGTCCATCGCCTCGGAAGCTGTCCTCCTCCTTGTCCTTGTTCTTGCCCTTGCCTCCTTTGCCGCGTGGGCGGTGTTTCCGGGCTCGCTTGTATCCTGCCTCCGGGTCGTTCTTGAGGTCGTTGACCCACTTGCAGTTGCGGTTGGTGTGAGTGGACTTCCCTGTAGCCGGATCCAAGTGGGCCGGGCAGGGGCATGTCTGCGTACTCCTCGTAGGTTTGCGGGGCGCGGGATCCGCCGGCGGTGACCTCGGTGCCATGCTGCCGACCCCTGCCGGCTCCGCCTCCGCGGCCGCGTCCTCTTCCGCCTCCTCGAGCCTCCGCGTTGGAACGCCATGGCGACCATGTCGGATCCGCCGCTTTTACGGTCATCGGGGTTTTTGCGTTTGTGGCCGCTTGTTGTTACCGTTATCACGGTTCTTCTTTTGTTGGTGCAGGGGAATTGCTGTAGCTGCGATATCACCGCCTGCGTCGTCATCGGCGGCGGTGTGGTCACTGGCAATGGAAATCATCTCGTCCAAGGTCAGTTTGCTGGCATTGGCCAAACATGTGAGCTTATGCCTCAGCAGTCCTCCTCTCTGCAATCCACCAATGAAGGCGTACATGGCAGTGGTGTGATCGACGTTTTCGCACTCGTTCCTGCATGCCAACCATCGTGTGAGGAAGTTTCTTGAGGTTTCTCCCTTCTTCGATACAAGCTTGTAGGTCACTTGCTGTGGCGGGTCTTTTGTAGGTGCCTCCGAAGTGTTTCTCAAAAGCGGTCTTCGGGTCGAACCGGCAAAAAATGGAGTTTTTCTCGAGGTCGGCCGAGCCGGATCCGGGCTGGTCCTACAAGGTACAAGCTGGAGCATGCGGCGGGTGATATTAGGGGTTCCTCCGGCGAAGGTTCTTGCATTGTAGTAATCCTCGATCCAGGTATCCGGCCTTTCGGTGCCATCATAATGCTTCAGGTTTCCGGGTAACTTGAGGGAGCTCCTTGGCTTTGGTTCCTCTCGAATCATCCTGCCAAAGCACTTCGGTCCAATGTAGTCGGTTCTGTATTCGTTGAGGCGTTCCCGCGCGTCGCGCGAGCCGTGACGGGGGGACTGCGAGCGAGAGCGAGATCTCCGGCCACCGCCTCCGCCTCCACCTCCGCCGCCACCGCTAGGTGGTGGTGAGGAGACCTGCGAGGGGCCGATCCGACCTTCTGCTTCCGCTGCGGATTCTCCCGGGCCCTCCCGGTGCGGCTCCGGCTCCTGTGGCTGCCTTCGCCATGACGGCTGGCTGCCACTGTTCGTTCCGGCTCCGGCGGGGCTCCGGGTCGCGCTCCTCATTCCGGCTCCTCCTAGGCTCGGGCTCACGATCATTGTTCCGATTCCGGCGAGGCTCCGGCGTGCGCTCCTGTTCCGGTTTCCGGAAGGCATCACGATGTCGCGGATAATAATTCCACCATGCCCTTGAGGCCTGGTGTTTCCGGGCTGGACTACGGCGACGAGGGGACGCGGGTAACCATTAGGCGGAGGAGAGGCGTTGCGGTACTTGTCTCGTCCAGACTACATTGCATCCTTTCCCTTTCTCGGATCGACGGTGGCGTCTTTGATGGTACGGGGATCGGATTTGGGTGTTCCACGGCTTTCCTTCTGCGTTCCGAGGATCCGGTTCGCGACTCGTCATCTCGATGGCGATTGTTGCGAGCGTCCTTACGCGCAGTGGAGACGCAATGCTCCGGGTTAGATTCCAACTTGCGCGAAGTATCTGCCTTGCTCTGCTGTTTAACCGCTGAAGCGACGAGCGTGCGCAAGTAGTTGATGTCAACTTCCTCGTCACTTTTCTTCAGAATCTCTGCAGCTCTTGCCAAATTGTCCTTTGGGGTAGCGAGCGGCTGCTGTTCGGCAGGGGTTGTGAAGTTGATCCTGCGGGGAGGGATTGCTTCTCTGACGATCCTATCAGCCTCCGCCTGTGCGTAGGTCATTTTCACCTCCCACTCCGCTCTCATACTCTTGACTTGCTCGAGCGTTGCGGTGACTTCGCGATCCTGTCTTTCAAAGCGATCCATGATCGGTGCAGCTTCTTCCCTCTCATCCAATATAGCGGATGCGGTATTGGCAAACTTTTGGTTGTGGCCGGCATCTCCTTTACGGTGGCCTCTAAAGCCTCCGGATCTGCGGCATCGCCGGGAGTTATTGGCTTGTTGAGGACTTCGACTTTGCGACCAAATCCATGCGTGCTTGTGCAACTATCTCTTCGGGCGACAGGAGGCTCTCCGAGGAAGGATCCCTACGGGGCCGTTCCCGCGACATCGGAGATCCATGGTGAGATGGCTGGGGGTCGGATTGAGTGTACTGCCGCTTCGATCCGTCTTCTCCGGCGCTGCTACGGTTGCAAGTACACTGTCTTGGCGGAACGGAGTCGACTTCGAGGCTGTTCACCGTATCCGAGTTCCGTCACCTTGCGATCAAACTCTGCAGTGTCCATGGACTGGGTGTCTCCGGAGATTGGGCTTAGATTTCCCAGAATTGACTCTTCAACCGGAGTTTCGCTTTCTCCGACAGCCTCTTGCTGATCCGGAGCAGCGATGTTTTCCGGGGCCACGACCTGCTCGGGACCAGCTCCGACTTCATGAGGGGCGGTTCCGGCGGTATGGGCCAAGAAGTGTACGAAGTGACACCTTTGCTTCTCTAACACCTGGGAGACCCAGGCGGATGCACGTTGGTCTTCCACCGTTACTTCCTGCTCGGGAGCGGATTGGGTGGGTTTTGATTTTTCCGGATCTAAGGCGGAATCTTCGCTAGGAAGTTCCGGCGTCTCGGATCGGATCTTCGCGGCTGCGTCCTGCTCGGCGGCGGTCGCGTCGGCGCTACCTACCGGTGGTTTTCCGTCGGAATCGACGGTTTCCCCGATGAAGATGTGTATGCCACCAAGCGGGACGATGGAGAGCTTGACGGGGTCGGTTTTAGCCGGAATCCAACACTCATCCGGAGGGACGATCGGCAGATTTCCGGCGTAAAGGACACGCCCCACAGCGATGGTGTCGTCGTAGCTTCCCATGGCGGAACCCTCCCGGTTCCGGCCTCCGGACGCCGCGAGGCCCCACGGTGGGCGCCAGCGTCGTTGCCCTAATCGACGGTACCTCGGAGGAGGGATCCTCACGAGGGGGAGAAGAAGTAGGGGCCATAGGGCGGAGTGCACACGGGACGGTGGTACGCGAGTTACCCAGCTTCGGAACACCTGCACGATGACAGGCCGCGCGGGGACGCACCGCAAAAGCGGACGGCCGCGGCGTCCGGAACGACGCAAACCCGACCCAAATCTGGGCTAGGTTTGCGTGGCCGCGGATGGCACGCGCCGTCCGCTCGCGTCCGCGCGCTGGTCGCCTCGTCTCCCTTGGGCCCACTGTCGGTGACCGGGGAGACTATTAAATGGGGGCTGGAGGGGATCGGCCCTCCACTCCGGTCCCCACTCCACTCCCGAGCAAAACCGCCGCCATGGCCCCGAAGCGACGGTTCGCTCCCGGAGCGAATGACGACGGGCGAGCAGCGGCCGTCGTCGTCCGCCGGCGTTGCGGCCATCGGGAGGAAACCGGCACGGCCTCCACATCGGAGAGGCCGCCCGCGGCGGTGCGGCTGTCGTTGCCTAATCGACGGTACCTCGGAGGAGGGATCCTCACGAGGGGGAGAAGAAGTAGGGGCCATAGGGCGGAGTGCACACGGGACGGTGGTACGCGAGTTACCCGGCTTCGGAACACACCGCACGATGACGGGGCCTCACTGCTGCTTGTCCGGAATTATACGGGCGCTTTCGCGTTGTTACAATGAGTTGTGGTTGTGCCTCTAGGGCTCCCGGGATCCGGCTTATAAAGGCGCACGGATCTAGGGTTTACATGGAGAGTCCTAGCCGGATTACAGATAGCCTAACTACGGTACAATATCTTGCCGTGCACGTCACGGATCCGCCTTCCATACACGTCGTCCTGGATCCGGGTTCCTCATGGGCCTCCATGGATCCGGGTCACTCCTATGTCGGTGCGGATCCGGCCTGCCGATCTGGGCTGGACTTCTTCCTTCATGATCAACGACAAGCTCGGGCCGCCCGATGGGCCACATGCCTCATCACCGTCCGTGGGCCACCCGGGCTTGCCGGATCTAGGCACTGTCGATGGTACACCTATGAAGTATACCCACAACAGCGGCATTGCCGCAACCGCCGCCTCTCCTCCTCGAGCCGAAGCCGGAGTCCTCGGAGGAGGACCCGGACCTCCGCGCCGCCCTGATGATCTCGGCGGCGGAGGAGGAGGCGAAATGGCCGCACCTCCATGCGGCCATTCGCACCTCCGTGATGGAGGAGGCGGCCCGGCGGGAGGTCGAGGAGGCGGAGGGCTGGGCGCTCTACGCCCATGCCAGCCAGGCGGTACGGGAGGAGGAGGAGGCGGCACGGCGGGAGGAGGCCACGCGCCGCGCCGACGAGGACCGCCGCCAGCAGCAGCGGCGGCAGGAGGACAGGCGCCGCGTGGAGCAGCGGCGGCGCCAGGAGGCCAGGCGCCGCGCCTGGCAGGAGAGGCAGCAGCGCCTCAGGGAGGAGGCGTTGCTCTGTGGGCCGCCGCAGCCTCGGGTGGCTCCGGACCCCCACTCGCCGTGGGAGGAGGCCATGTGGTCTCCGTGGCCGGAGTCCCCGGCGCGGTCCAGCCACAACAGCGCGTCGCCGCCCGGGGTGGACGATGACGACGTCGCCGACGACGCCCACAGGGGCTAGGCGGCGCACCGGCGGCCACCGCGCCGCTGACCTAACCCTAATAGAGGGTTTTAAATATTAGTATAAATTTAAAAGCCCATATAGGGGCTTCTTTTGTTAGTTATTTGCCCAAAATAGGGCTATGTATAAATTTGCCCAAAATAGGGCATATGTTTTAATCAAATTTCGTTTAAATTTGTTTTTTTTCTTTTGTTTTCGTGTTTCTCGGATTATGCGATGCGTCCGCGCGTTGGGCGCAGCGCGCGACCCAAACGGACACGCGGACGCGGGCCGCTGTCCGCGTGTCCGGCCGGCGATCCAAACGGCCCAAAACGGATGGTCCAGCGCGTCCGTTTGGGTCGCGCGGTTGGAGATGTCCTCACTTCGAATCGACGAAGCTGCAGCATGCCGACGTCATGACGTGCGCACCCCCGGGTCCTACCTCCGCCAGTCGAGCGGTCCAGGAATTAATGGGTGCGCTGGCTTAATATTTGTCAATCTAAGTGGGAGCTCGGTGGCAACAAATCAAGGAACCAAGATCACTACAGGTGAACGACATCATCGCTAGTTCACTACCCACATGGGCCCTGGCAAAGAGCTGAAACAAGTCATCCGTTTAAGCACTCTCCCATAAATAGTGGGACGGTATCTATGCCAAGCCACTCAAGTTCAAAATACTTCTACAGCTGCATGAACCATCTAGCTTGCATTGTAGATTTACGAAGTACAACAAACTTGCCCATCTCTCTAGCCTCTCCTATGGTTAAATGCATAAACTAGGTTTAGATTAGCTTGGTATAGGAGGAGGATGTTGATAGAAATACCATTGATATTATGTTAGAAATGGGATACATTTGGATGGAAAGTTTAAGTTAGACCAAGGATATTTGTATTACACTCCGAAAGCTGATGAGCGTCTGCTAACGAATCCGTAGAGTGCTATTTTGTCATTATGTTGCTAAAACGTGCAGAGTTTTTCCTTAGGTCACTCCAGACCTTCAAACTGCAAGCACTTCGCTCTCAGTTAATCTTGTAGTTGCCATTCCACCAATGTAGTGTTTACTGATGTAGTTAGCTGTCAATTAACCTGTGCCATACAATACATGGGAAAATTTATGAGCCTCGTTGTAAATTTATTGGAAGACCTATTTGTTTTTTTTCCTAAATGAGCGGACAATGGGATGGTGTAGAAAAAAAAAATACATCCATGTCTGTTCACCTTAATTTTGAATAAATAAGGCATCAATCGATCAAAGATGTGTATTGTGAAATGCTTGGATGAACAGATGTGCACAGAACATGATGCACATAAGATCTAGAAAGTTTCATTGACCCTCAATTGGAGGCTTTTGGTGCGACCTGGCCAATCGATATGGGTTATATCCTTACTTTTGATGTTTTCTTGTCATGGATGATAGTTTAGTAATGGATATGCCTTTTTTTTTCCCTTGTGATAGGATTGTTTAGCATTGCGTGTAGTTTAGAGAAATGATGTTTTACCCCTGGTTCTGTTGAGAATGTAATAAAAGCATGCATGTTACATCATGAAGTTACAATTTTTTAATCTCGTCAAAAGAGTGCAAAGCATGCACGAAGTCGAGGAGAAAAAGATAAAAACTAGTCTAATAGGGGATCCCACTCAAGGATCTTCGTGATGATGGCATAGTTCCTCTTCGAGCTATGCATATCAGCCCTTCTCTTGTTCTTCCCAACAGCCGCATATTGTTGTCCAGTAGTGACTTATGGGCATCCTTGCATATCACCTCCATCTTCTGACATGCAATCTCCTTGTTCCAGATAGCATAGAAAACAACGCGTCCACATATATACTACATACATTGGACAGTAGGTGGATGATCCCATCTCATTGAACTTTGAATCACTTACTTTTCTCCCGTGCTCCTATCAATACAGCCCCCTGGCTTGGCCTTCCAAGCAAATCAACACAAATTGGCAGTAGAAACTAAATTGAAGCTCTACTCCTCCCTTGACTAGCTGCTATGGTCTAGTTGGAAGCAAAAACAAGGTGATTTTAGCTAGCTAGAAGTAGCTAGGAATATGATGGTGAGTGACACATTTTTTTAAATAAAGTGGGATGCAAGGTCAATTTTAGTCTAGGCCACGTCACATGACTCGTATTGCAAGTCTAAGTGAAGGAACTATCATGGTGTTGGGGATATGCCAACTAGGTATACCACGACAGGGTCCTGATTTTGGCTAGCCCGGGTGACCTAAAGATGGTGGTGAGGCATAAAGCCCACTGGGCTGCCTAGTTGCCGGAGATTCCCGAGGTAGGATCCGGTCTGGAGACGAAGTTGTTGGATCCGACCCATACCCAAAGACGGTCGAATCCGTAACGCGCAAGATAAGGAATCCTGTACGTGTATCCAGCAAGGTCTCTACCCCTTGTAACCCTACATCCGGAGCCTTTATAAGACGGATCCTGAGAGCTCTTAGGGTAAGACACAACTCATTGTAATCGCGCATATGTTACCTTATAGTGAATTATAGAAGCACGTAGGATCTCGCCCCCATTGCGAGGTTTGAAGCTGGGTAACTCATGTGACCCCGTCCCGATGACTCCTCGACATATGACCCCTCCTCTCTCTCCCCTCCGTGAGGCTCCCCTCACCGGAGACTCGTCGAATACGCAACGACACGTGGTTAGCAAAACCGCGCCATCATGACAATTTGAACATTCTTTGTCACATACTTACATTGTACGAAAAAAACATTTAGGAATAACATAACAAATACACTAAAGTTATACACTAATGTACCAATTACATTGAGTAGTCTTACACCCGGTTCCCACAAAGATTACTGCAGATAATTTTTTTGTTTTTACTAAAATCAACATCACTCACTCCATTAGTTTAACATATGCATTATTTCATGGATATGAAATAAAAGAATCACTCTTTAATTGAACATCACTAAGTATTCTTTAAATTGTCAAAAGAGAATTGGACCGAAAACCCAAGAAAACTCAAGCACAAATCTCTAGGCCTCATATCACCAATATGTACTTCCAGATGTACATGTACATCAAGTGCCACGTGGACTGATCGCAACACCATATATTATTGCATGTATTCATTATGTAACTGGTTTTATGTAGAGCAATGTGATTCGTAGGATATAGACCATATGATTATTTTCTAGATGTTTCTTTGCATTATGAACTTCATCTGTTTTTGGATAAAAGTGCATGGATGTTGTTATAAGGAAAGATGTGATTATCTTTCTCTTTTTGGTGTTGGTTCCCTAATTGGAAAGACAAAGGAAGTTGATATGGCGTATACTAGAAGCCACACTGACGTGAGGATGAAGGTGGAAGTTACTCGGGTGGAATTTATACCTACAACTACTGTAGACCATACTTATAAGGGGAAGGGTTATGGACTTCTTTTTAAAGTTGAAAGTGACCAAGCCACGACCAAGTCGGATGTGGTGATGCAAGAAGCGGATCCGGATGAGGACGCAAACGGCGCAAAAGGGGGAAAACAAAAAGAGGTTGCAAAAGATGCAAACCTCGCTCCTTTAGGAGGATCGGCCAACACTAAGTCTGGATAGCAGAATCAGTCAAGTAACTCTGATCCACCTAACTTGCAACAACAGTGCTCGATGCCGGTGTGGCGAGTTGGTCAGATTGATTGCATATATACACCTGAGCCTCAACGGATCTTCTACTCCGAAAGTCGGATTTCGAAAATCACACCTCGAAGATTGTGGAGTGAAAGTGATAATGAGGTGGATGATAGCTTACCGTCACCTCTGCCGCGTTTTGTTTTCTAAAAGCGGAGAAAATTCTGCTACCGAAAGTCCAACAGCAGCTGTCGTCCACTCTGAAGCGGAGGAGAAGGAAGTTGCTGCTGTCGCGTCTGTCGCGGCAGGTTTTGCTGCCGCCGCTGCAGCCTCTCCTGCCAGAGCAGGTTATACTGCTGCCGTTGCAGCCTCCCCTGTGCAGTCTCTTCATGAGATGTCAGTAAATAAGCTTCAGGCTGATGTACATTTTGTGCGCACTAAGAGCAAGTCCAACAGCACCCTTATAACCACCCCTATACCAAATATAGGGAAGAAATAAGAAAAATATGGCTCCAACAGCTCCCCTATAGCCTCCCCTAAATATTGGTGTCCCCAACTCAACCCCCTCTCTCCCCTATGCATTGGGGTTGTGGAGGTGCCCCCTATACATGCCCCAACCCATGTTTATGTCTTGTTATAATCTTACATGTGGGCTCTACATTATTAAAATATATGTGAATATGACATTGGGGAGGAATTATAGGGGAGTTGTTGGAAAGAAGAAAAATATAGGGGAGGAATCTTTTTAGGGGTGTCCCCTACATGAAGATATAGGGAAGAAAATATAGGGGTGCTGTTGGACTTGCTCTAAGGAGGCAGAGCAAGAGTCTCTACCGGCATCAATTGTGATTTCAGAAGGTTTGTGCAATACTTTTTTATCAACATCTGTAAGATTATCTTCTCCTAAAAAACCCATCTCTGTAGCAATTTCACATGAAACTAACACCTCTGTTTGGAAGGGGCAAGAGAACCCTTATGATGATGCATGCTTATTAACACTTCCCTTGTGTACAGATGGTTCGAAACATGATGCAATTGACCAAAGCATGCTTAATGTTGAAAATGGGTTTATGAACAAAGGTACAAATCAACAAAATTTAGAGGAGCCAGAGACTCCTGTACATAATTCATTATTAAACATTAATAGCTCATTCGGTTTATCTGTTTCGAAATTTCAAGGTAATGAAACAAGAAATGGGACGGGAGTTTTTTTGGGCGGTCGGTTATCAAATGATGCTGTTGTGGCTTTCGGAGGAATTTCTCCTCCAACGAAGGGGGCACGCACAAGCAGCCGTATTCGGCTCCAAGAGAATGTTGATGACACTCAAATGGAACACGCTCAAAAATTGGCAAAGGCCAAAGACGATGTTTCATCGCTCTGTAGATCTTTAACCAAGGACAAAGGTCTTGCTGCAGGTACACCTCAACCATCTAAATTCTCATTGTGCTCTATTTCGGATGATATTATAATCTCTCGAGCGGAAAAGATAGGAGTTTCGCTTGGCTCTTCACCATCTATGGTTTCAAAATTGGTAAAAAATATTAAGGACCGTGATAATACCCGCACACTTATCATGCTATCCAAGAACCTAGCTGAAAAAATATAGATGACGAGGGTAGAACTCATAATGCAACGTTTGATCAAGCAAATGGTTTGTCTGTAGACTTGATGGAAGAAAGCAATAATTTGGAAGAACATAACAGCGAACCTGTGGTACTAGAAAAAAGAGCAATAACCAGGGTGTATAAAAGGAGAGAAAAAGTGAAACCAAAAGTGGTTCGCAGAAGTGCACGGCTTAGTAAGAAATAATTTTGTTACGATGAAAGGAGGGTTTTGGAATAGTGGGGTTTTTAGGGACACGGCTAAACATTTGTTTGTAAATGAAACTATCGTGAGAAAAAGTTAGATTTTTTCGCTATTTTAGAATCTGGGAAGGACAACTTCTCTTCTGCCTTTTTAAAACATATTTCGGGAGGTTTGGACTATCAGTGGTACTGTATACCCCCCTTGGGTAGATCAGGGGGTATTCTGGTGGGAATCAACGCAGAGACTCTTGAGGTTGATAAAATTGTTGCAGGGGATAGATGTGTAAAATTTTATGTTACTTGTAAATGTGATAAATTCAAATGGGTGATGATAGCGGTATATGGGGCTGCTCAAGAGGAACACAAACCTGTTTTCCTATCGGAGCTGGTAAGAATCTGCGAGGATGAGCCTCTTCCATTCAATGCAATAATTGAGAGTTTAGATCTAAGAGAACTATCGCTTTCTGGACATCAATACACATGGGTGAATCGCAGAGATACCCCAACATATGAAAAATTAGACAGAATCCTAGCTAGTGTAGAATGGGAGCAGAAATTTCCCCTTGTATCGGTGAGGGCCCTAACTAGATCAGGGTCTGACCATACACCACTTATTCTTGAGTCGGGGGATCAAGCTTTCATCGGGAATAAATCAAATTTCTCCTTTGAGTTAGACTGGCTAAAAACAACAGGTTTTTTTTTTTGAAATAGTAGCTCAACAGTGGGCATCTATTTCCGCAGGATCCAATCCTATGGAACGTTGGCAGAACAAAATAAGACACCTTAGACAATTTCTTAGAGGGTGGGCTCGGGATCTTAGCGGTCATTATAAAATTGAAAATGAAAGACTTTCTTATATAATAGATGTGTTGGACAAAAAAGAGGAGACATGTCCACTCAGCGATGGTGAGAGAATGTCGATGCGTCAAGCTAGAGATGATCTGGCTAAATTGCGTAGAAGTGAGGAGTCCAAGTGGGCTCAAAGAGCAAAAGCTAAACACATCCAGGAAGGAGGAGATAATACGAAATATTTTCATTTAATAGCAAATGGTAAACACGGAAGGAAGAAAATATATCAACTTGAGCAACAGGAAGGTATCATAGTAGGTCAGGAGAATTTGAAAACTTATATATCGGAGTACTACAAAACCCTATTCGAACCACCTATTTCTAACACATGTGAATTGATAGAATCCAGAACCCAGGATATTAGGCAGATTTCGGATGAAGAGAATAGTTTGTTGACTAAGGACTTTACGGAAAAAGAAATTTTTGAAGCAATAATGCAAATGGAAAAAAATAAAGCACCTGGACCTGATGGTTTTCCGGTAGAATTTTATCAACATTTTTGGGAAATTATTAAATGCGATTTGGTAGCTATGTTTGAATGTTTCCAAAGAGGTGAGCTGCCTCTGTTCCATCTAAACTTTGGAACCATTATCTTGTTGCCTAAAAAAGAAAATGTTGTTCAAATCCAACAATACCATCCTATTTGCTTGTTGAATGTCAGTTTTAAATTTTTTACTAAAGTTGGAACGAACCAGGTTACGGGAATTGCGGAAAATGTTATCCAGCCAACACACTTTCATGCCTGGTAGACATATTTTAGAGGGTGTAGTTATCCTACATGAAACTATACATGAACTCCATAGGAAAAAGATGGATGGGGTCTTGTTTAAGATTGATTTCGAGAAAGCGTACGAACAAAGTTAAATGGCCTTTTTTAGAACAAGTCATGCGAATGAAAGGTTTCCATCCTACATGGTGTTCATGGATTCATAGATTCATTGAAAAAGGTAGTGTTGGAATTCGAGTTAATGATGACATCCGACACTACTTTCGGACTATAAAAGGACTTAGGCAAGGAGGCCCTTTGTCCCCTATTTTATTTAACATTGTCGCGGATATGTTAGCAATTTTGATTGCCAGAGCGAAAGAAGATGGTCAAGTAGTTGGTCTTATTCCTCATTTAGTAGAGGGGGGTCTCGATTCTCCAATATGTGGATGATACCATTCTCTTCATGGAACACGATGTGGATAAAGCTTTAAATATGAAATTAGTTTTATGTATCTTCGAACAATTGTCTGGGTTGAAAATAAATTTCCACAAGAGCGAGTTGTTCTGTTTTGGGAAGGCAAAAGAGGCTGAAAATGACTATAAAATTCTTTTTGGGTGTGATATAGGGTCATTGCCATTTAGAAATTTGGGTATACCAATTCATTTTCGCAAGTTGAGAAACGGTGAGTGGAAACCAGCGGAAGATCGCTTTGAGAAAAAAATTGATTAGTTGGATAGGTAAAATGCTGTCTTATGGTGATCGACTCGTGCTTATAAACTCTGTTCTCACAAGTCGTAAAAATTGAGTAGTTGGATAGGGTCATTTCTACAGCCGGTACGGATGGCCTGCTGACCGCCGCTTGACATGATGATGCAAAGGCCATGTCCATGCTTAGTTTACGGTGGCTCACTTTGTTGAGACCATTTTTTTATCAGTTTTTTGTAATAATTCTTGACACTTTTCGTTTGTAAGACTGGATACTTTCATATAATAAAAACGGCCATATGCATCTCTTGGATGCAGAGGCTAGGGCAACCCTTTTCGAAAATATGAACTTCATCTGTAGAGTATCAAAATAAATCCAGCTACATCAAGAAGCCTCAACCAAAATTCAATGTGAACATCATCCGGTGGCTGTTCATGTACACAAATACATGGACATCATCTAATGGTAAGACTATGGACCCTAGGGCATGCAGAAAGTTAATATAAATTTATTGCCTTCTTGCTTGTACGAGAAATTTAGGTTTTGTGGTAAATAGGAAGCACATTGATGCATATGATAAAAATGGTATATCTTTTCTCATGTAAAAAATTATTACAAATTTGTTTAGAAATTGGTTGGCCGGGGTTGCGGAAAAGATAAAAGATAAAGTGTAAACCAGAGTTGGTGTCTGCCCTTTACTTCAGGTCAGATGGTATACCCAAAATGATTATATCTTTAACAATGCAAAATCTAATTTTTCATGCAGGTAATCCCCTTGGCTACTCATTAGATCCGTATGTGTTCCTTCCTACAATCTACGGAGAAGCTCGAGCATTTGACTACTGGTGCAACATGCTAGAGAAGGTTGCATGGGATTTATACAGTCAGTTCAACTAGCATTTTGATTGTAGGATAAGATGTTAGTGCAGAGCCACGACATGTTCTCATGTTTTTTTAGATGGTTCATACATGTATAGACCCTGAGTGACCCGCGATGTAATCGTTTATTAGACTTGAACTTCAATGTATAATCAATCGATGCAGAGGCTGGAGTGCTGTGTCTCCATTTTTAAAAAAAATAAAAAAATACAATTGGACATCCATTTAAATATAAAATACTAGCTAATATAGATTGGTTATAAACCCCTAAGATTCATTCAAAATGAAGATGACAAGAGAAATTATGTTCACGCTGCATTAATGCCTCAAAAGTTGGCTAGTGAAAACTTAGCTATGAATATGTCCATAAATAATAATGCACTTTTCGCCCACTCTCATAAAAGAAAGCATAGAGAGTATGTCCATCTCTCTACAAAGAAGATAATTGTGATGTAGAAAATTGGAGTGTAATTTTTTTTTTGAACAAGGAGTGCCCCGAAGGGGCAGGAAGCTTTTCATTAAACGCAAACGGTGGCGGTACAAGATGTTACAAAGGACCCCATAAGATGTAAAATTACATATAGATCCCTAGCAATTACAGAAAAGATCTCACTAAAAGATGAAGAAAAGCAATCAGATCCTTCTCCTTCGCCGCCGTCGAGCCAGAGAGCTGCTACGCCGCCGTCATGCGAAGAGGCGGGGACGAAACCACTTGCCTCCACGCAGCCGTAGTATGCGACTGCAACCCTCAGGAAGAACCTCACAACGGAGGTTGAAACGCCGGAGTCTATCGCCGGCAATTGGATAGGCCATGGAGTGGCCTTGGAGCTGCTCAAGAAAGTAACTTCCCACCTCCGGAAAGCAAAGAAAACACCGTCGTCACCATCTTCATCTTCCACCTCGCCTCCACGGCCGGCCAGGTCGATGTCAAGGATGTCAAGGGCGCACCTTTGCAACTCGCAGTGCTTATTGCAGGGGGGCTTGGCAGGAGTAGCAAACGATTCCATCCCCCGCCTTGGGGACTTGACATCGTCGCTGCTCGGCCATCCACCGGTGCCGCACCAACACACCAGGGAAAGAGAGCCCCTGCTCATCTCCATCGATCCACCGTTCTCCATCCTTCTTCCCCACCCCTCACCACCACGGCCGGCCAGTGGGAGAAGAACGAACAGAGCAAACATGGAAATCGAAGAGGGAGAGCAAACCTTGGGCTTATTGACGGAGATCCTTGGGGGAAGGTCGAGCAGCGCCATCTCCGACCGCCGGAGTTCCTCACCGCACCGCCTCCAGCCCCACACACACCGGATCTTGCCCAGAAGATCAGGTGTTAGATTCCCCAACCACGGCATCCAGCCGAGAAAACAAGACCTAAAGCTATGTACAGCACCGGCGCCTCCCCCTCCCCATCTCCGGCCGGCAGCGCCGCCGGAGAAGGGACGGGATCGGCCCGGTCTCTCTCGGTCAATGAGCAGAAGAAAGGGAGGGGGCGGAGAGGGAGGAAGAAGGAGAGAGACGTAACTTAACACTCTGAGCAATCAATCAGCCTATCCGTAATTGGAGTGTAATTTATTTTCATTATATGGGCCAAAACCATCAGCATTGAGTATCATCTTTCAAGAATAACATACTCATCACACCATAAATATTGGGACGGTACCAATGTGGTTGATGCCATACCACTGTATCAAACAATACTTTTAGGGTTTGTGGCACACCTCCAACGTGGGGTGGCCTTTGCATTATATAGGGGTACAATACAAGTACATGTAGGATTACAACATACGACATCCTAATATATACAGAATCTAACACCCTCCCTCAATCTCAACCAACCTCTGAAGAGTTCAGTAAGTTGAGATTGCGCCTACAGCCTTCAAACTGAGGCAGTGGCAATGGCTTCGTGAAGATGTCAGCAAGTTGATCCTTTGAAGGGATAAACTTGATAAGAAGCAGCTTCTGAGCAACACGCTCCCTAACAAAGTGAAAATCAACCTCGATGTGTTTCGTTCGGGCATGAAATACTGGATTTGAAGACGGATATGTAGCACCGATGTTATCACACCAAAGAACTGGCGGCTACTTTTGAGGGATCCTCAACTCTCTAAGCAAAGACTGTATCCAAATAATCTCAGCTGTAGCATTTGCAACTGCTTTGTACTCAGCTTCAGTGCTACTATGGGATACTGTCGCTTGTTTCCGAGCACTCCAAGCGATCAAGTTAGGACCAAAGAACACTGCATGTCCCCCCGTGGATCGCCTGTCCTCCGGACTCCCAGCCCAGTCTGCATCAGAGAACGCAGAGAGAACTCCAGAAGGCGCCGGCTGCAGATGCAAGCCATAGGAAGCTGTGAACCGAATATAATGCAATATGCGTTTAACAGCAGTAAAGTGAGAATCCCGAGGAGCATGAATAAACTGACAGACATGGTTGACAGCATAAGAAACATCAGGACGGGTGATAGTCAAATACTACAAACCTCCAACAATACTGCGGTACTCAGTAGCATCATCAGCAGAGAGAAGAGCACCATCTAGAGCAGACAGTCTGTCAGTAGAGGATATAGGTCTAGTAGCATACTTGCACTCAAGCATACCAGACTGGCCAAGGTCTTTAACAACAAAGTCACCACTCAAAGCAGAAACTAGACGATCCGCAGCAGTTACCAAGGAACTGACAAGAATAATGTCATCAACGTAAACCAGCAGATACATAGTAACCGTCGGACGCTGAAGAAGGAACAGGGAGGTGTCAGCCGTAGATGGAACGAAGCCAAGAGCCTGAAGAGCGGTGCCAAGACGTGCATGCCAAGCACGAGGAGCTTGCTTCAGACCATAAATCACCTTAACAAGACGACAGAGATGTTGCGGATGTGCAGGATCAACAAAACCAGGTGGCTGACGCATGTATACCTCTTCCTCAAGGACACCCCATGCAGAAAAGCATTCTGAACATCAAGCTGACGAAGATACCAACCTCGAGTGACAGCAAGAGAGAGAAGAAGACGGATAGTGGTGGGCTTGACCACTGGACTGAAGGTGTCCTCATAATCAAGACCATAGCGATGTTTAAAGCCTTTGGCAACCAGCCGAGCCTTGTACCTCTCGATAGAACCATCGGCATGTTTCTTAACTTTGAACACCCAGTAGGAATCAATGACATTGACACCAGTCTTCGGAGGAACCAAACGCCATGTTTCATTCTTGGGAAAGGCCTGATATTCTTGTTCCATAGCAGTGCGCCAGTGAGGAATACTCATAGCAGCCTCAAAATGCCTAGGTTCAGCAGTCGGATCCTCCTGAGCCTGCGCCATGCATGTCGCAAGCCACGCAACAGTGCCATCGGTGCGCTTTTTAGGACGAACCACCCCACTTTTGTTGTGCGCGTGAGGACGCAGCGCGGGAGGTGGAGGAGGTGGAGCATGTGGCGAGGTAGTCGGTGACGATGTCGAGGACGATGCAGCTGCTGCAGAGGATGCAGAAGTCGACGGCGAAGTCGACGGTGAACCCTGCTGTCGAGGAGACAGTACAGGAGACGGCGATGGTGTCGAAGCAGCAGGAGACGGCCCACGCGGGGACATCGGCCCACGCGAGCTGGGCGCAGAGAACCGCACAGGCGATGTGGTCGGTGGTGGGCTGCCAGGCGGAGATGGGCCAGCGGGCGGCATAGGCGGCGCAGGGTTTGGCGAGGTGGGTTGCTGTACCGGGGCGGTGACGGGCGGCACTGGCAGCAGCTGGGCCGCAGCTCTGGCGGACGGTACAGGAGCCGAGGGCAGGCATGCTGCATGGGGCATGCAGGCCGGCCGATCGATGTCAGCGCCAGCAGAGGAGGCAGGAGCAGGTTCAGCCTTGTCCAATAGCTGCAACCGCGCGCATCTCCCAATACCTGCACCATGGTTAGACAACAAAGAAGGCGAATGTGCAGCATCTACAAAAGTATCAGGCAACATAGGTAAGGTGTGTACTAGCGGTGTGGAAACAGTGGTAGGAGTTGGGAGAGCAGAAAAAGGGAAAACATGCTCATCAAAGACAACATCACGTGAGATATACACACGATTAGACGGTACATGAAGGCACATATACCCTTTATGAATTGAACTATACCCAAGGAAGACACATTTTTTGGAGCGAAACTCAAGCTTGCGATTATTATAGGGGCGAAGATGCGGCCAATAGGCACACCCAAAAACTTTAAGAAAGGTGTAATCCGGAATCTGACCAAGCAAGAATTCAAGTGGAGTCTTCATGTGAAGAAGGCGTGATGGAAGCCTATTAATGAGAGAATAGGCCGTGGTAAAGGCATCACTCCAGAAACGAAACGGGACAGAAGCATGAGCTAGCAAAGTTAACCCGGTTTCTACAATATGTTGATGCTTACGTTCAGCTGAACCATTTTGCTGATGTGTATGTGGACAAGACACACGATGAGCTATACCAAGTTTCTCAAAAAAAGTGCTAAGATTGCGGTACTCACCCCCCCAATCTGACTGAACATGAACGATTTTGTGGTTAAGAAGACGCTCAACATGGGCTTGAAACTTTAAGAATACATGGAACACATCAGACTTGCGCTTAAGAAGATAAATCCATGGAAAACGACTGTAAGCATCAATAAAACTGACATAATATTCATGACCACTAACAGACATTTGGGCAGGACCCCATACATCTGAAAACACAAACTCAAGAGGAGTTTTAACTATATGAGTGGAAACAGAAAAAGCAATTGATGACTCTTGCCTTGCTGACAGGCATCACAGATGGCAGCATCTTTATTACTAGACTCTGATGGTAACTCATGGCGGTGAAGGACATGGCGAACAATGGGTGAGGCTGGATGACCGAGGCAAGCGTGCCACTGTGATGGGGACACATGAACACCACTGAAGACTCGGGACGCGGCATCAGGAGCAGTGGCAGCAGATGGTTCATCAAGTGCATATAGGCCATGGCGGTAGCGACCTCTAAGAAGAACGTCCCTCGTAGCACGGTCCTTAACAAAGAGATAAAACCGGTGAAACTCACAAAACACGTTATTATCCTGAGTAAGTTTAGGAACAGAAAGTAAGTTACGTGCAACAGTGGGAACACGGAGAATATTTCTAAGATGTAATTTTCTAGAGGTGTTTGTGAGAAGTGATGCCTGACCAACATGTGAGATGTGCATACCTGCCCCATTAGCGGTGTGAACCTTGTCATGCCCATGGTACGGTTGCTGAACCGCAAGCTTGTCCAGCTCATTCGTCACGTGATCCGTAGCACCAGTGTCCATGTACCAAGAAGAGTCGACAGGGTATGATGGCGTGTGACCCTGGTGCGCCATGTGGACCTGGCGATCATTGCCTTTGCCATTGTTTCCAAGACCGAGGAAGTCAGTCTTGAAGCGACGATGACAGCGGGAGGCAACATGACCCAGCAAGCCGCAGAGCTGGCACGGCTGAGCTGCACCACATGCATCATAGCAGGCGCGAGGCCGGCCATCGACAACGACCACAGAGGATCCCGGACGCGCGGCCTATGGCTGGACAGGCGGGGCGCCAGGCTTGGTCGAACCCCCAGGCGAGGGTGCAGCAGGAGGACCATGGCCACCTCCTTTGCCGCGATACGCGGCGTTGACGGACGTGTCGGAGGAGACGTCAGGGCGGCGCGCATTGAGCCGCTGCTCCATCGAGAGGAGGCAGTTGTAGAGGTCCTGAGGGCGAATAGGAACCGTGCGTTCCTTAAGAACCTCGGAAGAGAGTCATAGTCGCCGTCAAGGCCAGCGAGGATGTAGGCG
The DNA here is from genome assembly GCF_022539505.1 of Lolium rigidum. Taxonomy (NCBI): domain Eukaryota; kingdom Viridiplantae; phylum Streptophyta; class Magnoliopsida; order Poales; family Poaceae; genus Lolium; species Lolium rigidum. Next base: position 375,153,538 of record NC_061510.1, read on the forward strand.
GTGAACTCGGTGTCGCGGAGAGGCTCACCAATGGAAGCAAGGGTGTCAGCCAGCTTCTTGACCTTGTTGTAGTAGGCGGCCATAGTACCGTTCTCCTTGCGAGTCTCGCTAAGTTTCGTGCAGATAGCCATGGACTGGGCCATCGATTGAGACGAGAAGCTCGACTCCAGAATGTCCCACACCTCATGTGATGTCGCAGCAAAGAGGACTAGCCCAGCAACACCCTCACCAAGGGAGGACTGTATCGCCGAGAGAATGGATTGATCTTGAGCAATCCATGCACGGAACATCGGATGATGCGATGGCGGACACGGCAATGTGCCAGCGACGAACCCCTCCAGGTAATGACTGCGAAGGAGTGGGAGCACCTGAGCACGCCAATACAAATAGTTATCCGGCTTAAGCTTCACCGGGATAAGATGTGAGAATATGAACGGCGGAGAGGGGATCGTGGCCAGAGCAGCTTCGACGTCCATGGAAGACGCATGGGGCGGCGCAGAAGTAGATGGCACCGCAGCAGCATTGTACATCGATGAGGCGCCGTACGTGTGTGGGACCCCATACGGCGGGATACCATAGGGCGACGGAGAGGCACCATAGTGTGGCGCTGGCGCATATGCACCGTGTCCATGAAACGCGCCATACGAGGGCAGCGCTGTCGGCGGAGGTCCATATGGAGCGCCATAAAGAGGGTAGCCCGGGTAGCCACCATGCCGGCATAGGCGGCTGGAGCAGGGTCGGAGTCAGCAGGGCCCGCTGCAGTGTAGATGGGGGCAGCGGGGGCAGGCACGACCGCGCACATCATTGGATGGGAAGCAGTCGGGAGCGGCGGTGTAGGCACCAGCGAGGGCGCGACAGCCGTTGGTGGCAGCGGCGCAGGCACCAGGGGGTGTGGAGCAGCTGCAGATGGCAACGGGGGCGGAGGCCGAGCCACCGTGGGCGAGGACGTCGAGGACGCACCCGCGTACAGTGAGGAGACGGGGCCGGCGAAGAGAGCCCCGGCAGATCGGGACTGCAGGGGGCCGAGGGATGCCACCGTTGTATAGGGCGCTGTCCCACCATTGAGAAGGTGCGCGAGGAACGGCGGGAGGAACGCATTGTCCAGATGAACAGAGGCCGGCGGCACGGCAGCAGGGACAGAGGCCAAGGCGGCGATCGTGCCGGGGGCGACGACGGCGGCCGTGGCAGCAGCTTCGCTGGAGGCGACGGCGGCAGAAGGCGGAGCGGAAGATATGTTTCTACGTTGTAGATCGATTGTCGTCTGATACCATATCAAACAATAGTTTTAGGGTTTGTGGCACACCTCCAACGTGGGGTGGCCTTTGCAGTATATAGGGGTACAATACAAGTACAGATAGGATTACAACATACGTACATCCTAATATATACAGAATCTAATACACTGAAGTCCAAGTCATCTTTTGCACCTACACAAACCCTATAGACTCCATCGCAGATTTACACTGATAATACAACTCTTTGACCTCTTGTATGGTTGGAAGCACATGCAAGGTTTTAACATAGCTTGGTGTAGGAGAAGGATATATACCGAACGGCACATAAGATTGTTTTAGAAATTGGAGTCATTGGGAACAAGAATATAAGTCAGACAAAGGGGATATGAGAGGACATGCGTTTACACCGATGGAATGAGAGAAATACAATATGTGTGCTAATTATGACATCTAATTAAACTGAATGGATTTTTTTCTTCATAAGGTGACAGCATGATGAGGTGGCACTTGCAACTTAGTAGGTTGCTCCTATTTAGATATCATAGATTCTATAAAATATACAAGGTCCAAGATGCAACTTACCGTGCCTCTTTCCAACATCTTTAGAAAAAATATATTTAATTTTTCTTCTGAAGATATGATTTCTCTCTGGCCTTTCCAAATGTCCTTAACAACACTGACCTTCATAATTTTCTTATGATTAATTTTAAAAATACATATGTATATACACGTGTACATAAGTAACTATTGGTAGAAATAAGAATCATGGCATAGTTCGCTCGATCAATAGAAATAAATATTTTCAAACGCATGATTTCGAAGGCCATGGATCTTTCAAATGTAAATATTATTTAGTTTGTTATTGCATTACCTTAATATTTCTCTTCCCAATACTAATATTTTTAAGTCTTTCATGTGTTATGGAGATTGTTAAGGGGCCATAACACCAATCATACTTAAACTTTAAGTAATATATAAAATCTAGCATAAATAAATATCTTTTTTAAAAAAACTAGAGTAGAGGTGGGGCATGGCCTTGCCCTAAAAAAACTTCGCTACTGTGAACAAGGGGCCTTTGATGTCGTTTCACCCTAGAGCCTATGAAATCTATGGACCGGCCCTGCCAACGACGTCGAGGAAGTAGGTGCTCCCAGCCTTGGCATCGACGACGGGGTAGGGGAAGAAAGGTGCCACTACGAAGGCGACAACAGCGAATAATTGGGGTTCAGCGTGGACGAGCGACTGGCCCGAGATTTGGGCACTGGCATCGATGGAGACGCCGCCCAAGGTGTTACAAGCGATGGCGCCCAAGATGGGACTAGCAACCTCGATGTTGACAACCCTAGGGTCGGGAATTCGAGTGCAAAAAGGAAAAAAAAAGGTAAGAGACAACACCTTAGTACTCTTTTATGTGAACTCCAATTCATTGTAAATTTCACTGATTTTAGCAAATGGTCAGAGATAGATTTCGCCGAATACCTCGTAGAAAAAAAAGTTATACTAAAGAAACCATATATCATTTGTAGCATAAAAAATATACAATTGTAATTACTCCTTGCCGGCGCACCGTCGGCAGCATTCCAACTACGGTTGGCTGCACCATCATTTTCTTCTTGCAGCAACGCCACTGACAGAGGTAGCACCGTACTTCGCGGTAGCACGATACTTCGCCAGAGACCTCCTTTATATAAACGATGCCCACCAATGGCAGCACCACCACTTACTCCTTGCAACATTGGTAACCTCCGTTTGTAACATCGCCGGCTGTCATTGGTAGCACATGCACCCACCATTTGTAGCACCGCCCGTCGATGTTGTTAGCACACGCGGCCTGAGTTGGTAGCACATGCAGCGACAATTTGCAGTACTGTCGGCCTCCGTTTGTAGCGCTAGCAACAACCATAGCCCCTAGCGCTCGCAAAATGGTGTCATCATCCCAATAGCCATGGCCAGACCCCATGAAGCCCCACTTCTTCCTCGGTTGTGGCATTCCCCCAAGAGCAACCTCGCCGAAGACGCTTTCGGTCTGGTGGCAGCACCACCACCCGTCCTTGCAGCTTCGGCGCTCTCTCCTTGTAGCACCGCCGCCTACCTATGGAAACACTGCCACTCCAGCTTGCAGCATTGCAGCCCTAGCTTGAAGCTCCGCCGCCGGTCGCAGGATCTTCCCTCATTGGTGGTAGCATCCACAGTTGTCGGTGGCAGCATCCATCGGCCCGCCTTGTAGCACCGTCGTCGTCAGCCCAGCTTGCAGCACGGCCACCGCCGGTCGCAGCATCCGCCGTCGCTGGTGGTAGCATCCGCTGGCCCACCTTGCGGCCAACGTTTGTAGCACATGCGGCCACCATTTGCAGCGCCGCCACTAACCATTAGAAGCACCCACGCTGACTGTTTGCAGCACCGCTGATGACTGTTTCCAACACCTCGATGATAGTTTGCAGCTGCTCACAATTTGTAGCATCATCGCTGACCATTTGCAGCACCTCCCGTATAGATTCATAGCACTATCGCACTGGCTTCATAGCAGCAAAAGGAGAACACGAGGTGGGGCATCCAGCCATGGCGGCGACCTTGGACACCTTGGAGGCCACAGGAAAAGCTGCTACTACCTCTGTTCATAAATAGATGCCAATAGTTTATCTAAATTTGAATGTATCTAGACATAATTTAGTGTATAGATACATCCGAATTTAAATAAATCTTTGGCATCTATTTTGGAGTAGTTAAAATTTTGATCCGGATTTTGTCATGACCCTATTGGAGAAATAGGGGAGCGCCTATCCACCGCATTTAGCGGGAGCGAAGGTTTGCTTCGCTTAAGGTTCTTTCTCTTGGGCCGCTCCAAGCGTGGCCCAATAAACGTACTGCTTTTTTCTTTATTTTCGTCCATTCAGTTTAGATTTCAAATCCGAACAAAATTCATAACGGAACAAAATTCAAAATGGAACAAATTCAAAACTGAACAATTTGTAAACAAAGAATTTTAAAATCAAACAAATTTCAGATTTGAACAAATTTCGAATTTGAACAAATTTCGGATTTGAACAAATTTCGAATTTGAACAAATTTCAGATTTGAACAAATTTCGGATTTGAACAAATTTCGAATTTGAATTTTTTTAAATCAGAACAAAAAAAAATTGAACAAATTTCGAAATAGCAAAACCAGCAAAAACCAGAAAAAAACAAACAAGAAACAGCAGATTTGAACAAATTTCAGATTTGAACAAATTTCAGATTTGAACAAATTTCAAATTTGAACAAATTTCGAATTTAATTTTTTTTTAAATCAGAACAAAAAAAATCTGAACAAATTTGGAAATCAGCAAAAACCGAAAAAAAACAAACAAGAAAACAGAAAAACCTGAGAAAACCCAAAACAAAAGGAAACCAAAGGGAAAACCCGTACAGGCTACGCGCTAATGGGCCGGCCCACCCTGTCCGTCGCTTCAGGCGGGAGCGAATCGCTCCCGCTATGAGCGGGAAATAGGGATTGCCGAGAAATAGTGTGCCATATTGGAAACATGGGCTTTCGGAGGATATGGGCCATGGGCAAGCAAGAATGGACTTGAAATGGGCTTGGTGGCTATAAGAGAGAAGCGGAAGCTACAAAGAAAGGGATGGAAGAGAATAGAACTGAATTGGCGTTTGCCTTCTTCTTCCCGTCTCCTCGTCCTAGTTCTATGTTTCTCCTCCTTCTAAAGGTGTACTTGCTCTCCACAAGCAACTTGTATCAATCTCACGTCCCGGCGATCACCGACGGCAACGGGGATCATTACACTTGGTATCCAGAGCAAGGTTCCTTCACGAATTTCCTCCACAAAAATCCCGCCGAAAATTTCCCCACAATTTTTCCCCATTTGATCTGGCCATGTCCAACCAATGGAGGTGGCGAAAAGGACAACGGAGGCGAGCTTGAGCGCCATCAACGAGACCTTGATGAAGATCAGCGTGATGCTGGGTCGTAATGCCGCCAGGCAGGACAGATGCTAGCGGATGCGAAGAAGATGACGGCGGCGCTGACAACCGTTGTCCCAACCATGCCGATGTTCGTGCTGGGTCGAGTACTGTAGCAGCAGAAGACCAAGCCTTCATCATCCTCAGTTCCTCACTCTTCTCGGAAGTTCAGGTGATGGGTCCTAGTGCTCCGTGGACACTGACGCCGATTCCGCCATGCCCACAAGATGTTCGACAATTTGCTCAGCTGTCAACGTCAGCAGCAACCATGTTACAGTGGCGGTTTCGACCAGTGGTATGAAACATCTCGGTGCTAAAACCTCGATCAGTGCTGGGAACAAAACACTGCAAGGTGTGCTTCGGTCTGGCGTGAAAACTTCTGTGGGCTATTCGACCCATGTTCTCTCGTGCCCACATGATGATCCTGCAGGTACACACACCCTGGACGTTGACACTAACCTGTCTGTTGAGGTGCTGACCCATGTTGGTGGATTCTCCCTGTTTGAGGAGCTTGAGATGGATTCTGTAGATGGCGTGTTGAGTGACAGTTCTCTCAAGTACGTGATGAGGGATGAGCAGCTTGCCGACTATGTCGTCACTCACAATGAGATCTCATCATTGTTCCGAGAGCAGATTATGGATACTCACCCCTAGGGGGAGATTTATAAGCCAACACGCTTGGAGCATGGAAGTGGTGGAATTCAACTGGTATAAGGACATGATTTCAGAACTTCACAAAATTATATCTCTGTTTGCACACTTGTTGATCAAATCTCAAAGCTAGGGTTAGTTTTCTTTTAAACAAAGTCACTCCTTCTTTTTTTAGTCTAATTCTTTTATGCATGTATTATCATCCAATGATTTTTGTAGAAATCTTTGGCACTGTTTTCTTATTGTATCCCATGGATCCGAGCTACATCACATAACAGACTTTAAGGATGAGTTTGCTCTTTTTGTTCTTCATACTATATGAGAAAACTCATCACAAACGGCTAGAAGGCATATGCCCACTTCAATACTTACAGGGCACGCTGTGCAAATAAAATTTTACATCATCATTAAGGCTGGTGCCAACGCGGGCTGGAGGCGGGGTGGTACCGCCCGCGTCGGGGCGAGAGGGAGGCGAGAGGCGGGCGAGACGCTAGCGGCGGGCGGTGGATCCACCGCCCTGCGGTAGGGGGCGGTACCGCCCGCCTATAGCCCGCGTTGGAGGCGAGAGCGGGGCGAGAAGGAGGCGATAGCGGTGCTAGTGGGGGCGGTAGGGAGGAGAGAGAAGTGAGAGCTGCCACTATAGCCCGTGCACTGGCACCGTGGGGTGAGAGTGGGGTAAAAGCTGACGTGGCGAGGCTATAGTGGGGTGATGCATTGGTACCAGCCTAAGATCTATACAAAAGGCACTTCAAAAGTTAGATGATAAAGAACGCCTTGTTGATGGAACTGCTTTCACAACTGAAAATAATAAGCACCTTAATATCATGGTTGTGTCAAGTGTTGAGTTATTGTTGCAGAGACATGGTGCCTGGAGTTGTATACCTGCAGAGCAAAGAATCAAATCAAATGTCAGTAAATTGCAGCAGCTTGCATGTTGCTGGGTGTACGTATGCAGTACTTACTGTTTTCAGTTCAATCCACGTGAAATTTCTGCAGTGGAAGCAAGCTCAGTGTTGAAGGTAAAACTAAGAAGTTGGCCAGCAATCAAAGTTGCAACACCATGGTCATGTTTCTTGATGAATCAAATGGAATATATGGACCAGATGCTATGTGTGTTCTACTTTTCTCCTACGTGGCCACCTGATCTTCATATAAAGGAAGTTCCACAATCAACTATTGTTTCAATCAAGGATACAGGAGGTACCTTATGTCTTTTTCTATTTCAACGCTTGAATGATGCACTTCAAGCTGAGAATGCATACATTATGGAGGATCCATTGGAAAATCTTGTTGATGTCAGTTGGCCACGTACCCCTGCAAGTCCTGGGATCGTAAAATGAAGAAAATGACATAATGCTTATGGGGACAAATGTACATGATGGTAGCTATGAATTATACTCCAGTGTTTGCTGGATTATAGTCTCAGAAGTATCAGATGGTAGCATAGTGGGATCGAGTTTTCATGATTATGGCTATCAATTCTACATTTCTACTCCAAGCTATCAGTCCAAGTTCCATCCCACAGTGTCTGAATTCATGTAGCCAAGGAAGCAACTACTAATGCCATGGGATCTAGGTGAGATACAAAATAATGTCTTGTGTGCAAGCCCAGTTCCACTCAATGGAGTTATTCCTCTGAGCAGCCCATGGGATCCTGTTGTTAAAACGCATGGGTGGGCTACACTGACGGTGTCGAGACCGAACAATTTTGCTGCAAGCTAGAGCTGCATCCTGTTACGCCATGAGAAAGCCATTTCTTGGGGGCAAGCAATGTTTTTTGGGGGCGGTAATGTCGTGACCTTACTGGAGAAATACTGTGCCATATTGGAACCATGGGCTTTCGGTTGACATGGGCCATGGGCAAGCAAGACTAGACTTGGAATGTGCTTGGTGGCTATAAGAGAGAAGCGGCAGCTACAAAGAAAGGGATGGAAGAGAATAGAACTGAATTGGCGTTTGCCTTCTTCTTCCCATCTCCTCCTGGTTCTCTGTTTCTCCTCCTTATGAAGGTGTAATTGCTCTCCACAAGCAACTTGTATCAACCTCATGTTCCGGTGATCACCGTCGGCAACAGGGATCATTACAGATTTAGAAAGATCTGATGAGATTTGAAGTGTTTTATTCCATGGATTTGATCTTAATCTTTGAAGATTTATCTGCCCTCTTCTCTACAGCCTGCTGAAAGCTCAGAAGTTGGCTCCGGCCATGCTTGTTGCACTCAGCCTTGACATTCAGATACACCTACATGCCTACTCCATCGCTGAACTTGAATCCCATGTCAGTATCATATGGATTCACCGTACCCAAACGAATGGGATCGCATCCCCGATGTAAAGAAGTTCGATCCAAAGATGTGTACCCTTTTGTCCCTTGATTTTGACAGCCTCCGACTCTTGTCCCCCGTATCCGTCCCTTGTTCCCATCGTACTGGAAACTTGGCTGCTATGTGCTTAGCCACCTTCGACGTTTTGGCAACGATTGCATCCGCAACCTCATGCAGCGACGGGTCCGCGCTCGGCTAGTTTGATTCAGCTTTGACCGTCCCGCAACAAATTATCTTGAGTTAGCAGTTAGTACCAGTTAGCATTTTGATGGTCAGATTAGCAAATGCAGGCCATGCCAGAGCTGGGGTGTTCCTCTAGATTCAGTATCTGGCTTTCAGAGTAGTTCAGCGTTCAGTTTGTTTTGGGGTGTACCATCTTCGTGTGTCATGTAAGCTGTTCCTGGCTGTTCGCGCATGCCTCCTCCAGCCGCCGGCGATGCAGCTGCGGCTAGATGCATCGTTGCTGCGGAGAGATGACTGAAACATGGTAGAGGGGGTCAGGGTATGTCAATAGAGGCGTGCGCGAGGAAGGAGTGCAAGAGAGGAGTGGAGGGTTGCGTGTCGAGAGAGTGAGGAAGAAGCAGTCGCCCCAGATTCCTGCTGCACAAAGACGTGTCGGGTGGTTTTTGCCTCTTTTGCTGGGACCCACAATCATTGCAAAATGGGAGAAAACGGCTTAAAATAATTTTTCTCGCGTGCTATCTTCTCCGAATCTCAAAACATCTGATGACTGTTATAACACTCACACCTATGCTTGTAAGCGTAAATGTATTTCCCATTAAGTTCCCACATAGAGAAACAATGTTGACTGAGTAATCAGCTTCCCAAGCTCAAATAACTTATCTAGGCCAATTATATACTTAGAGATGATATAAATTTGAATCAAGCTTGACTTATCCCAATAGATTAGGTGCATAGAAATATGTGCATCTCTCTGTAAAAAATAAGCAAGGGTGTATATTAAAAAAATCAGCAAATCATTTTCTCATGCTTTCCAACTTAGTTGTTGAGGAGAATAAATCAACATTCATTACATAATCTTATATAATCTTTATACAATATAATAAGCACACCATAAATACCAGGAAAGTAGCTATGTGGTTGCTACCACACCACCTGTATGTCGTATCGATCCACACTGAACATACATCTACTAAAGTCAAGCTTCCCCACCTTCGGTCTTTCATAACCTGTGGGATTGGATGCAGAAGCAAGGTTTAGCCTTAGCTAAATGTAAAGAGAGGGTGTTTATTGAGTGTTACGAATACTACCGTAGAAGTGGGAGGCACCAGAAACACACAGTCAAGTGGGGAATGAAGATAATGTGTGCGAGGCGGTTTAGTGTGTGCTATTTGCCTGTATCTTAGAGCTAGCTCGCCGAGTTCAGTTGCACTTCCTTGCGCAGGGACAAGATGCAGGGCCTCCCTCTGCGTTCAAAAGCTATTCCCGTGGAAAAAGTGGGCATGGTAGTCATTTGTATGAGAAGCCCTATTTGTAAATTTCTAACTGAACGGGTTGAAGGAATGGGATATAAAGCCGCACATACACTCTCGTTTGTTCATTTGAACTTTGAAACAAGGCATCGATCAAAGATATGTGCGCGCACGCGTGCGTGCGTGTAAACGTGCTAATACCGATGCGGATCGGATCGGATGGGCTCTTCACCGAACAGAGGGGCGGAGCGCGCTTCGGTGCGGACGAAATTCGGAGAGCTTGTTGCTTGAGATATTTCTTTAGAAAGCAGCAGCACAGCAAAGGAGTAGGATGAAGAAGATGAGGCCAACAGTAACAGCAGAGGAACTGATCCATGCGTGCATGGTCCCATTTGCTTCCGCTTGGCAAATTGTGCCGTATCCTATTCCTACTCCTACGTGGGAAGGGATAATGCAAAGGTCGGCGGCATGGTCAGCCATACGAACCACACGAGCCGCGGCCCGCGATGGAAATCGTCGATGTCCATCGGCCGAGCTGTCCTTGCCGTTGTCTCGTCTCAGGTGCCATGCGTGTGCTCCGTGCGTGCGTACACCTCCCGGCTCTTCATTCGCCGGCGCGGTACCTGACTTTAGAGCATCTTCACTCGGCTCCCTAGCATCGCATCCCCAGACCGAAAGTTATCGTCGTATGGACGAAAATTCTCCAGCCGTGCTCCAGGAGCCCAATTTTCACTGGATTGGACATATTTTTCATCCGACAAAGGCCGAACTCAACATCCTGAGGAGCGCCTGTGACCGCTGGATGAAGATAAAAAATCGCGTGGGCCAGGTTCGTCGGTGTCACACCCATAAAGATTCCCCTCACTCCACTCGCGCTGCCTAAACCACCTCGTCGCCGCCACATCACCACCGGCACCACCCCCACCCTCTACCGTCGCGTATACGCCGGTAGAAAGGCCACACCCACTCCCTAGCTACTGCCGAGGTCGTCGTTGTTCATCACCTCACCGGCGTTCAGTTGCAGATCCCCGTGTTGATCCCTGTGCCAACCTCTACAGCACCACACCTGTGAGGTGTTCGGCGTTTTGATTGCTTGGCCATGGACTCCGATGACGAGGACGAGCAAATGTTTATTTCGTTGTTGGAGGAGGAGAACGTCGCTGCCATCGAAGATGAAGAGCACATGATGGCCTCTTTGGCTAGCCTATATGCCGAGCGGAACTCAAAGCCGCAACGTGGCGGCTCTAAGGCCGGTCGCCGGAAGGCCAAGGCGAGGCAGCGCCTAGAGGGGTAAATCATGTTGTACGCCGATTGCTTCGCCGATGGACCGATGCACCCTGATCTCTTTCTAAAGATTGTGTATGTTGTTCGGGAGTTGAACTATTTGCTTTGTTGAAATAATGCCAAATCTCGGCTGATAGTGGCATAAATTTTTATATTTTGTGTTGTATTCTGAAATTGTGCCGAAAATTGGCCGAAAAGTGGTATATTTTTAGCCAAATTCGTCCGGCCTGAAGATCGGCCATGGGTTCGCTGCTGGAAATCTCCCCCTCCCCATGTCAAAAACTACATCAATCCGACGCTAACTAGCGTCAGATTTCAGCCTAGGGAGCGTCAACGAGTGAAGATGCACTTAGCACATGCTACAGTGTGCGGACCTTGGTAAACAATAGCTCTTAGGGCATCTCCAATGGGGCGACGCAAAGGAACGCTGAGTGCCAAAAATGCATCTGGTACCCCTCTAGCTGGAGGACGCATAGTGACCGGGCCGTCCGTAGCGACGGAAACGTGGCCCAAAAATGCGTCAGGTTTGCGTCTCTGCGGACGCAGCGGTCGTCCGCCCGGTCCTCGCACGGGCCCGCCTGGCAGGGGCATGGATGTTTCGTCTTCCGCTGCATAACTTACGGGCGGCGCGCTGCAGCTTTTCAGGGACACTTTAATGGCGCGCCACGGCTTCCGCGAGCGTGCGCTGGTAGGCGGCGTCGCAGTGGCAGGACATTGAAGGCGAGATGGCGTCCGGGCCTCTTAAAGGAACTCTGTCGGCGCCCATTTCCCCGACCACACCATTGCCAGAGCCGATCCTATCCACCCGACCGACGTCATGGGGAAGAAATGTTGCCATTCCGCAAGACCAAGAACGACCACGAGGCTAGCGGCTCACGGTCCGGCAAGAAGCCACGGGTCGGGTGGTACGTCCGCATCGAGTTCGCGCGCCTTTCGGAGGAAAACCGGTCGGTGCCATGGCCGACGGTCTGGCTGCAGTTGCCGCAGCCTGCCCTTCCTCAACCACCTCCGGCGTACCAGCTTCCATGGCCGATGCCGCAGTTCATTGACCTAGTCACCGACGACGAGCAGTAGCCATTAGCTAGGTTTTAGCACGCCTTTATGGCCTTTTTAAATTATTTTTATGTTTTTTATTAATGAAAACTATGATTTTTATAAATGGGAAGAAAAATACGTCGTGCCCCCGACGCAAATGAACGCGCGTCGATTTCGACCATTTGAGCCGACGAAAACGGACGCGACGCCCCGCTGGAGATGCCCTTAGTTAATCTGCTAGCTGGTTGCCATCAACGCATGTTAGATATTTGTATAGTAGGATTGCGGGTCGGAGGATAGGAAGAAATTAAGTTGGCGTACAGAGAAACAAATTCCTGCGGTTAATCAACTTCTGAAGCTCAAATAACTTCTCTAGGACAATTTGGTACCAACAAGTTATAATGTAAGTATTAAATCACGTTCAATGTTTGGAAAATCACCTATACTTTAACCAAGTTTTGCAAGCATGTTCGCTAGCTCTGGCACAATAATACTACACTCTGCGTCGAATATCATAGAAAACATGCATAGCAAATATGTACTTCTCTAAGTAGAAAATGAGAAAGGTTATACATAAAAATGATATTATTGCGTAATTTATTTTCTCGTGTTTTTTTTTTCAATGGACAGTAGGTACCACGACAAATGATCTTTCTACAATAGCACACCCAGTAATAAATACCACGACAGTAGCTAGTATAGCCGATATTACGCCATGATGCCTGAATTACTCTTTGTACCTATATAAATCCTTTATATCCTCAATGCAGATCAACATTGAAAAATATATCTCCAGAAGGTAACCATTACCATTTCCGACCTTTTTTTTTTTTGAGAGATCCATTTCCGACCTTTTGTAACCACTAGGATTGGATGGAGATGGTTGGGTTTGGTTTAGCTTAGCGTAGAATCAGAATGTTGGTCGAATGGCATCGATGTTGCAGTAGAAGTAGGAGGCATTGGGAAAACAAGTTTAAGTGGGATGAGACACAAACATATCTGCTCGCTCGATGTATCCACTAGCATGCTGGCAGTTCCTCTGAATCAGATATGGGACATGCTTCCTCCCTCCCTGCCCGGGCCAAACTCAAAAGAGCAATCCGGTCCTTAATTAGTCGCTAATCCGATTTTATTTTGATTAGGCCACTGAAATGCAAAGAAAGCCTGTATTGCCCTGCCTAGTATACCCATATTTTTTTTATAGGGCGGTCGACAGTCACCTCCTAAACCCGTGTGCACCCGTGACGGAAGATCTCAACTGTGTCTTCATCCCCACACTAGTAAAGTAAACGCTAGTCCTTTAGGGGCACTTGTGCCAAGGGCACTTTGGAAAGTTTCGCTAAATACCTCCAATTAGGGCCACTTTATTTGAAATGTTCCTAATACATGTACAATTAGGGGTGCTTTATCTAAAATGTCTCTAAAAGTAGAAAATATCCATTTTTCTTTTAGCTGACACAACTATTGATACGATAGGAAATAGCCAAAACAAATAGTACAGAGGGATTTTCATCCATGGCCGCATCTGCTTCGATAAACCAATCAGAGGACGCATATCGGGCGCTTCCTCGATAGTCGACCCGCCAGCGACGGTGGCATCTTGCTAGTTTCTCGATCCTCCAGCGGCGACGGCAAGAGAATACTCCCTCGACCTGCCAGCGGTTCATCTTATGTTCAGTAATTGAAGCATAAGATATAACTAGTGAGCAATTCTAGGGTTCTAATTATATTCACCTAATGGCACATGGTTTGAATCTCAATTATGGTCTAGGTTTTAATTGTGATCACCCAAGTAATACACAAACTAGAATTGAGATATGGTTTAGGGTTTTACTTGTGATCATCAATTAATTCACAAGTTAGTTTGAGATATGGTTATAGGCTATATATATGTGGTTTAACACCATATTACTTTGGCTAGGGTTACTCTTCCTCATCACTCATAGGATGATTCAATCAAAGATCATTTGGATTGATATAGGGCTGAACTATACAAGGTTTGTTTCTATTCAGTTGTTTATCCAATTAATATATTAGAAATGGTTTAGGGTTGCTAGTAGTACCCCTATGATTTTAGGTGCTAGATTATATCTGCTTAGCCCACTAAGATTTAACTGATAATTATCTATCTCCAAAGCATGGTCATGGATTAGACATGCTCAACTTGGGTCTTAATTCTCTACCTCAAGTTCTTAGGGTTTATGATCATTACCCATTTTATAATGATCAAGGTTTGGCTTCCTAAGGTATCTCTCAAGAAATGAGGTTCTCACTTCTATGATCAAGCATTGTCTTGATCAACTAGGGTATAACACTTATATTTTACTTTCTAGGATGGACATGGCTATGGTTGTCTCAATGGATTATATCCCAGGAGAATGCCTGAGATATTCTGTTAGGGTTCTACTTAAACAATGATGATATAATCATCTGGGTATATGGACAGTTCTCTCCCTCAAATCCAAGTGTTGCTCAACTAACTTGAGTGTAACACCATAGCTTGAGTTCTCTCATATAGGAGTGGTTTATTCTAGGGTTTATGGTGTACTCCTAATATTTCCTTAGGTATCTAGGCTAAGATTCCATTTGTCTAACTTAATTGGATTGGTTTCCTCCTTACTTTATCATTTCATGGATATAATCTTATTCCATGTGATATTAGGTTATCTCACCACTCCAAGATGAAATGGTTTATCTCCTAATATTTTAGTTCTAAGTTTGTACTTGATTCTTAAATAGGTAAATCTAGGATTAGTATGAATGGTCTCTCTCATTTGAGAAGGACTTTAATACCATCCTAAGGTTAGGCTCCATAGAGAATGATGTGATCATCAATATCTATGTTTAACATAAATGGGTTCTCTCTCTAGGGACTGTCTTGAATAATATCCTAGGGTTTCTCTTAAAGATGATGAATTAAATTCATGGATATATATCCAAGGTTTAGCTCAAAGTTTGTCATTGCTTCTCTAATAATTAAAATAGAACTCTCACCTCTCTAGGTTTGATGTATATAAATTTGGAATGAGAAGAATATATATTTCTAGAGTTGATCTCCTTGTCATGTTTCCAAGAATGAAGTAAAATGAATACCATGAGGTTCATGGTAGGATCAAGGATTAGTTTAAGACATGGAAATGATAAGTCAAGAATAGTTTCTTCATTTAATTATTACTTGATTTGCAATTGAATATATATTCAGATGTGATGTCAAGGATTACCATATTATGATCTTTTATAAGATCAAGCAATTGATCATTGAGTAAAGTGTTGTTGTGTTGATTTTAGTTCCATTTGATCTAACCCCTTGGATCAAATCATCTCTACCCATAACAAGGTTTTAAACAAAGTCACATTGAGGTTTATAGCGCTTGACTTGATGAGCTACTTCAATTCCACCAAGGTCAAGTGAAACTTCAGTTACTGTGACTGTTTTACTTTAAAGCGCGAAAATTCCCCGGATTTTCTATACATGAATGCAATGCACACATCTGTTTTCTCTATTTTTGTAACCCCAAATACTAGGATATTACAGGTTCTACGCCCAGGAGATGTCGGCGTTGGCGATAGGAGCATCGTCCAGCACACGAGCGAGCCTAGCGTGCCGCAACGACTGAACGTCTGGTCGCTGCCGTGAAGCAAAGATGTGGTTCTTGTGTTACCTCACCACCTCTCAATGAAATGGATTATATCCTAGGATTTTAGCTCAAGTGTTGACATTGAATTGCTTCTCAATAGATACCTTTCTCTTTTGATGTATATTAATTTGGATAGAGAATAATAGAATAAGTGGAAACTAGGGAACAATACTAGTATGGGTCTCCTTATCATAAGCTCGTGAATGAAGTGAAAGAAATACCATGAAGATCTTGGTAGGAATATTGATTTAGTAAAAGATCATGGAAAAGATAGTCAAGAATAGTTTCTCAATTTTCTTGTTACTTGATTTGTAGTTAACTAGATATCCATATGTTGTTGCAAAGAATATCATCTTAGGACCTTTTTAGAAGATCAAGTAATTGATCCTTGCATAATGTGTGGAGGACCATCTCCCCCCTTCCCGGACAAGAGTCGGAAGAGCTGAGGGATGATGATGTGGAAGTCGCCGCGGAGGAGGACGACGATGACGAGGTTACGGAGTCGGACTATGAGGCGACTGGGCAAAAGCTAGCGGGTCGCACCCGCGGAACAAAGAGGGGAGCGACGTATTCCTCGTAGCCATCGCGCGAGGAGGGCTCGGAGGACAAAGAAGAGGAGGCGACTCCCCCCCCCCGAAGGGGAAGGGACCTCTTGAAGCTCCAGACGAACCGCGGGCCAAGTGGGCCCGCCAGACGACCCCTCTAGAGACACACGGCAGTCTCCAGAGGCCGAAGGCGACGTTCTCAAGGCGACTGAGCGCGTCCATCCTGGCGTGAAGATCGTCCAGGTCGTCAAGTAAGTTTCTCCAGCCTCTTTACTTCCAAATAGTTTCGAGCGACTCGAGTAACAGGGGTGAATTATTTCGACAGGGCCAAGGCGAAGGTGCTGAAGAAGCCCGCACCCACACGGGGAGCGGCTACGAAAGTGGCCTAAGCCAAGAATGGCGCAGAGCAGGAAGCGGTGAAGGCGGCCGAGGCCAAGAAGTCCAAGGACGCGGAATTGATGAGGGCGGCTGAAGCCAAGAAATCCGCGGACACGGAACCGGCAAAGACCGTTGAGGCGAAGAAGGTCGCTGAGGCGGATGAAAGGGCTTCAAAGCCATGAACCTGCTGCATGGTTTTTCAAATGATTTCTATAATTCTAGTTCAAAACTAGTTTTGCTAAACTAAGTGCACATGAAGAAACACATGATCCTGGACACGTGACCGAGTTGAATCGGGACTACGCGACCGAGGCGTCGCCAACACTATGATCTCCCACCGTCCGCTCCACGCCGTCCCCATGACCAAAGAGTGAGACCACCACCACTAACACGTTGCCCGCCGTAGAGCGACATGTGCAGTCCACCTTCCGGGGCTGCCGCCTAGACGTTGATACGTCTCAAACGTATCTATAATTTCTTATGTTCCATACTTCTTTTATGATGATACTCACATGTTTTATACACATTATATGTCATATTTATGCATTTTCCGGCACTAACCTATTGACGAGATGCCGAAGAGCCGATTCTGTGTTTCTGCTTGTTTTTGGTTTTAGAAATCCTAGTAAGGAAATTTTCTCGGAATTGGACGAAATCAACGCCCAGGGGCTTATTTTTCCACGAAGCTTCCAGAAGACCGAGGGAGATACGAAGTGGGGCCACGGGTGCCGCCACACTAGGGCGGCGCGGCCTAGGGGGGGCCCGCGCGGCCCTAGCGTGTGGGCCCCCCGTGACTCCTCCGACTCCGCCCTTCCGCCTACTTAAAGTCTTCGTCGCGAAACCCCCAGTACCGAGAGCCACGATACGGAAAACCTTCCACAGACGCCGCCGCCGCCAATCCCATCTCGGGGGATTCAGGAGATCGCCTCCGGCACCCTGCCGGAGAGGGGAATCATATCCCGGAGGTCTCTTCATCGCCATGATCGCCTCCGGATCGATGTGTGACTAGTCCACCCCTGGACTATGGGTCCATAGCAATAGCTAGATGGTTGTCTTCTCCTCACTGTGCTATCATGTTAGATCTTGTGAGCTGCCTATCATGATCAAGATCATCTATTTGTAATGCTACATGTTGTGTTTGTTGGGATCCGATGAATATTGAATACTATGTCAAGTTGATTATCAATCTATCATATATGTTGTTTATGTTCTTGCATGCTCTCCGTTGCTAGTAGAGGCTCTGGCCAAGTTGATACTTGTGACTCCAAGAGGGAGTATTTATGCTCGATAGTGGGTTCATGCCTCCATTGAATGCAGGGGAGTGACAAGCAACCTCTAAGGTTGTGGATTTGTTGTTGCCACTAGGGATAAAACATCGATGCTTTGTCTAAGGATATTTGTGTTGATTACATTACGCACCATACTTAATGCAATTGTCTGTTGTTTGCAACTTAATACTGGAAGGGGTTCGGATGAGAACCTGAAGGTGGACTTTTTAGGCATAGATGCATGCTGGATAGCGGTCCAATTAAATCTCATAGTACTCATCATGATATATGTATGTGCATTGTTATGCCTTCTTTATTTGTCAATTGCCCAACTGTAATTTGTTCACCCAACATGCTATTTATCTTATGGGAGAGACACCACTAGTGAACTGTGGACCCCGGTCCAATTCTTTACATCCGAAATACAATCTATCGCAATTGTTCTTTACTGTTCTTCGCAAACAATCATCATCATCCACACTATACATCTAATCCTTTGTTTACAGCAAGTCGGTGAGATTGACAACCTCACTGTTACGTTGGGGCAAAGTACTTTGATTGTGTTGTGCAGGTTCCACGTTGGCTCCGGAATCCCTGGTGTTGCGCCGCACTACACTCCGCCACCAACGACCTTCACGTGATCCTTGACTCCTACTGGTTCGATAAACCTTGGTTTCTTACTGAGGGAAACTTGCTGTTGTACGCATCACACCTTCCACTTGGGGTTCCCAACGGGCGTGTGCTTTACGTGTATCAAGCTAAATTTCTAGCACCGTTGCCGGGGAGATCAAGACACGCTGCAAGGGGAGTCTCCCACATCCAATCTCTTTACTTTGTTTTTGTCTTGCTTTGTTTTACTTTAGTTACTGCTTTGTTTGCTCTTATATCAAAAACACAAAAAAATTAGTTGCTAGTTTTACTTTATTTACTGTCTTGTTCTCTATATTGAAAACACAAAAAAATTAGTTACCTGCATTCACTTTATTTACCTTTTGTTTATTTCATCATGTTTCCTCCTAAATACACTCTAAAAGACATACCGGTAGGACGAGGGTCTATCATTGGGAAAGATAATATAGAAGATTTTTTCACTCATGTTAGTACAGCTGAAAATTTTGAAGATAGACACTTGGTAGAACTTGCTCCTACTTATGAAATTGATGTTGCTTCTTTAGTACACATGTTGGAAACTAAATTTGTTAATCTCAATCCTATAATTCAACATATGTTTCTTACACTCTGTGATATGGAGGAAGGAGAAAAGAAAGATTTTGTCTTAGAGACCCTTCTTAAAGAATTTGGTGGTGTAGCAAGAGAGGCTAGAAAAGTCTTTATTAAATATAAGATGCTTGGCTCTTATACCAACTTTGCTAGTACCCTTGAAAAAATGGAAAAAGATAGATTAAAGTACACTAATAAAGTTAATTGTGAAGGGAGATTAAGACAACAATACCTTGTAAGCTCCTAGGAATGCATGAAGCTCTAGAAAATAACTATGGTTGGCTTGTTCCTGAAAATTTGTTTGATGAAAATAGCAAGCCTAAGAGTAATGAAAAAGGAGCCTATGAAACTTACATAGATAAGATACAATGCATAGTTGAGAAAGCTCCAAACCCCTCTGTTGATGCTTCATCTCTTGATAATACTTGATTCACACATTCTGCGCCTAGCTGAAAGGCGTTAAAGAAAAACACTTATGGGAGACAATCCATTATTTTACTTCTGCACTTTTGTTTTATATTTTAGTCTTGGAAGTTGTTATTACTGTAGCAACCTCTTCTTATCTTTATTTTATTGCATTGTTGTGCCAAGTAAAGTCTTTTGATAGTAAAGTCAATACTAGATTTGGATTACTGCGCAGGAACAGATTTCTTGCTGTCACGAAATTGAGCCGCCCCGTCTGTAGAAAATTTTAAAAAATCTGCCAATTTACGTGCGTGATCCTCAGATATGTACGCAACTTTCATTCAATTTGGGCATTTTCATCTGAGCAAGTCTGGTGCCTCAGCAACTTTCATTCAATTTGGGCATTTTCATCTGAGCAAGTCTGGTGCCTCAAAAAAATTTGTCTTTACGGACTGTTCTGTTTTGACAGATTCTGCCTTTTATTTCGCATTGCCTGTTTTGCTATGTTTGATGGATTTCTTTGTTCCATTAACTTTCAGTAGCTTTGTGCAATGTCCGGAAGTGTTAAGAATGATTATGTCACCTCTGAATATGTGAATTTTCAATTATGCACTAACCCTCTAATGAGTTTGTTTTGAGTTTGGTGTGGAGGAAGTTTTCAAGGGTCAGGAGAGGAGGATGATACAATACGATCAAGAAGAGTGAAAAGTCTAATCTTGGAGATGCCCCCGTGGTTCATCCCTGCATATTTTAAGAAGACTCAAGCATCTAAGCTTTACTTGGAGCGTCTGTTTGCTTTTGTTTTTGTTTTTGTTTGAATAAAATCGGATCCTAGCATTCCTTGTTTGGGAGAGAGACACGCTCCGCTGTTTCGTATGAACACATATGTTCTTAGCTTTATCTTTAATGTTCATTGCGAAGGTTGGACTACTTCATTCATTGTTATATGGTTGGAAACAGAAAATGCTGCATGTGGTAAATGGTATAATGTCTTGAATAATGTGATACTTGGCAATTGTTGTGCTCATATAGATCATGTTTAAGCTCTTGCATCATGTACTTTGCACCCATTAATGAATAACTACATAGAGCTTGTTAAAATCTGGTTTGCATGATTGGTTTCTCTAGAGTCTAGATATTTTCTGGTTAAGGTGTTTGAACAACAAGGAGACAATGTAAAGTCTTATAATACTTACAATATGTTCATATGTGATCTTTGCTGCACCTTTTATACTTGAGTTTGCTTCAAACAACCTTGCTAGCCTAGCCTTGTATTAAGAGGAATTCTTCTCGTGCATCCAAATCCTTGAGCCAAAAACTATGCCATTTGTGTCCACCATACCTACCTACTACATGGTATTTCTCTGCCATTCCAAAGTACATTACTTGAGTGCTACCTTTAAAATTCTATTATTTGTCTTTGCAATATATAGCTCATGGAAAAATAGCCTTAAAACTATTGTGCTGAAGAATATGTACTTATGTGTCTTATTTCTTAATAAGTTGCTTGTTGAGCGGTAACCATGTTTCAGGGGACACCATCAACTTTTACCTTTGTTGAATATCATGTGAGTTGCTATGCATGTTCATTTTGTCTGAAGTAAGGGCGATTTTCATGATCAAATGGTTTGAGTATGCATATTGTTAGAGAAGAACATTGGGCCGCTAACTAAAGCCATGATTCATAGTGGAAGTTTCAGTTTGGACAACTAATCCTCAATCTCTTATGAGAATATTATCTGTTGTTGAATGCTTATGCATTAAAGAGGAGTCCATTATCTGTTGTCTATGTTGTCCCGGTATGTATGTCTAAGTTGAGAATAATCAAAAGCGAGAAATCCAATGCGAGCTTTCTCCTTAGACCTTTGTACAAGCGGCATAGAGGTACCCCTTTGTGACACTTGGTTGAAACATATGCTATGCAATGATAATCCAAGCTAATTAGGACAAGGTGCAAGCACTATTGGTATACTATGCATGAGGCTTGCAACTTATAAGATGTCTTATACATAACACATATGATTTATTACTACCGTTGACAAAATTGTTTCTTGTTTTCAAAATGAAAAGCTCTAGCACAAAAATAGTAATCCATGCTTCCCTCTGCGAAGGGCCTATCTTCTACTTTATTGTTGAGTCAGTTTACCTATTCTTTCTATCCCAGAAGCAAACACTTGTATCAACTGTGTGCATTGATTCTTACATGTTTACTTATTGCACTTGTTATATTACTTTGTGTTGACAATTATTCATGAGATATACATGTTGAAGTTGAAAGCAACCGCTGAAACTTATATCTTCCTTTGTGTTGCTTCAATGCCTTTACTTTGAATTTATTGCTTTATGAGTAACTCTTATGCAAGTCTTATTGATGCTTGTCTTGAAAGTATTATTCATGAAAAGTTTGTGCTATATGATTCATTTGTTTACTCATTATCTTCATCATTGCTTCGAATCGCTGCATTCATCTCATATGCTTTACAATAGTATTGATAAAGATTTTGATAGCATGTCACTTCAGAAATTATCCTTGTTATCGTTTACCTACTCGAGGGCGAGTAGGAACTAAGCTTGGGGATGCTTGATACGTATCAAACGTATCTATAATTTCTTATGTTCCATGCTTCTTTTATGATGATACTCACATGTTTTATACACATTATATGTCATATTTATGCATTTTCCGGCACTAACCTATTGACGAGATGCCGAAGAGCCAGTTGATGTTTTCTGTTGTTTTTGGTTTCAGAAATCTTAGTAAGGAAATTTTCTCGGAATTGGACGAAATCAACGCCCAGGGGCTTATTTTTCCACGAAGCTTCCAGAAGACCGAGGGAGATACGAAGTGGGGCCACGGGGCGCCGCCACACTAGGGCGGCGCGGCCTAGGGGGGGCTCCGCGCGGCCCTAGCGTGTGGGGCCCCCGTGACTCCTCCGACTCCACCCTTCCGCCTACTTAAAGCCTTCATCGCGAAACCCCCAGTACCGAGAGCCACGATACAGAAAACCTTCCAGAGACGCTGCCGCCGCCAATCCCATCTCGGGGGATTCAGGAGATCGCCTCCGGCACCCTGCCGGAGAGGGGAATCATCTCCCGGAGGTCTCTTCATCGCCATGATCGCCTCCGGATCGATGTGTGACTAGTCCACCCCTGGACTATGGGTCCATAGCAGTAGCTAGATGGTTGTCTTCTCCTCATTGTGCTATCATGTTAGATCTTGTGAGCTGCCTATCATGATCAAGATCATCTATTTGTAATGCTACATGTTATGTTTATTGGGATCCGATGAATATTGAATACTATGTCAAGTTGATTATCAATCTATCATATATGTTGTTTATGTTCTTGCATGCTCTCCGTTGCTAGTAGAGGCTCTGGCCAAGTTGATACTTGTGACTCCAAGAGGGAGTATTTATGCTCGATAGTGGGTTCATGCCTCCATTGAATGCGGGAGTGACAGACAACCTCTAAGGTTGTGGATATGCTTGTTGCCACTAGGGATAAAACATCGATGCTTTGTCTAAGGATATTTGTGTTGATTACATTACGCACCATACTTAATGCAATTGTCTGTTGTTTGCAACTTAATACTGGAAGGGGTTCGGATGATAACCTGAAGGTGGACTTTTCAGGCATAGATGCATGCTGGATAGCGGTCTATGTATTTTGTCATAATGCCCTGATTAAATCCCATAGTACTCATCATGATATATGTATGTGCATTGTTATGCCTTTTTTAT
Source organism: Lolium rigidum (assembly GCF_022539505.1). Classification (NCBI taxonomy): domain Eukaryota; kingdom Viridiplantae; phylum Streptophyta; class Magnoliopsida; order Poales; family Poaceae; genus Lolium; species Lolium rigidum. The sequence goes on from NC_061510.1 coordinate 375,176,650, forward strand.
TTGTCAATTGCCCAACTGTAATTTGTTCACCCAACATGCTATTTATCTTATGGGAGAGACACCACTAGTGAACTGTGGACCCCGGTCCAATTATTTACATCTGAAATACAATCTACTGCAATTGTTCTTTACTGTTCTTCGCAAACAATCATCATCATCCACACTATACATCTAATCCTTTGTTTACAGCAAGCCGGTGAGATTGACAACCTCACTGTTACGTTGGGGCAAAGTACTTTGATTGTGTTGTGCAGGTTCCACGTTGGCACCGGAATCCCTGGTGTTGCGTCGCACTACACTCCGTCACCAACGACCTTCACGTGATCCTTGACTCCTACTGGTTCGATAAACCTTGGTTTCTTACTGAGGGAAACTTGCTGCTGTATGCATCACACCTTCCACTTGGGGTTCCCAACGGGCGTGTGCTTTACGCGTATCAGACGTCCAAGGGCGGCGCAGGCAGCTAGGATTCACCCCGGTCGTCACCCGCGGGGGACGACCCGGAGCGAGCGAAGCGTTTTTCTCAATTCATAACGCTCTGAAATATTATTTTTTGCAGCATATATATTTCATATTGCTCTGAATTGTTTTTCTAATTTATTTCATTGTTGTAAACTCCCGCTAAACGCCAAAAGAATTACTTTCCCACCACCTAATTAGCGTTAATAATGTAGTTTGTGCCCAAAAAAATTTAACCTCCCGCTAAACGCCCGATTATTCTCCATTCGAATATTTTGTTCCCACCAAAAAGTAGCATATTTAATGAAAAATGCTGTGTATCAGGCAGAGGCACACGCTCTCGCAACCTCCGAGCGCTGCGCCGTTGGATACGATTCGATCGGGTTTGCTACCTGCTCTTCCGCGTGGACTAAGCTGGACCGTGCACGCGTGGGCCCACTTCCTAGAAATATCTAGACTACTATCTTATCTCTCTCCTCTTCTTTCCTCCTCCGCCGAATAACACCATTGATGTCTTCCAAGCTCCGCGCGCCTCTACTCCATTCGCCTCAAACGGAAGCTCGCGCCTCTCCTCCGCCTCCACCCAACCTGTGCACGGCCACTGAATTGCCACACGCCGCCCAAATCCTCGCGCCTTCGCTCCGCCTCGACTTCACAAGCACACGCCGGCGGAGCACCTCCACAGGCCGTCATCACGCTGCGACCGCTTGGAGGCGTGGTCTAGGATGACCTCGAGGTACCCGACTTGCAGCCATGGCGTCGTGGAGGCTCCACCTTTTACCACTCGAGACGGTGTCTTGCAGCAACGGCGTCGGCGTTTCGGCGGAGGCGCCAAAGCTCCGCTTGAAGCAGGGCGCACTGCTTGGATACGCCTTTGCAGCTCCGACGGTGGTCCTTTGCAGCTTTCCGCGGCGGCGGCCAGTCGGCCACTACTCCGGCGAACTTGATTTGTAGCACTATGGATGTGCTTTTGCGGCCCTCTGCAGCTCATGTGGCGGCTGGTTGCAGCTCCAGCAGCGGTACTTTGAAGCTTTCCGCAGCGGCTGCCGCAGCTCCGGCGAAATTGTTTTGTAAACCTCTGCCAGTGGTCTTCTGCAGCTCATGTGGCGGCCGGTTGCAGCTCTGGCGGAGATATTCTGCAGCTTTCCGCGGCGGCCGCCGCAGCTCCGACGGAATTGTTTTGTAGCATTATCGGTGTGCTTATGCAGCTGTGGCGGTTACTCTTTGCAGCTCCTGTGGCGGCTGGTTGCAGCTTCACGGCTGTCCTTTTGCGTCTTCCACGGAAGCTCTGGCGAAATTTGCGGCGGCCGCGGCGCAGCTCTTGTAACGCAGGTTAGGCAAGTGAGGAGAAGTGCAAGGCTGGAGCAGGTTTGGTCAGTGGTGTTTGCGCGGTTACAAGAGAAAACGAAGAGGAAAGAAGGAGAAAACGTGGGCGACATGGCGGGGTTCGGGACACGTGTCCATCGCTCCACCCGGAGGTTCGGATGCTGGGAGCCTCCGGAGGATTCTCAGCGCTACCCATATTTAATCTTCCCGTAAACGCACCCATACCTACTCCCCATTTGTACTCTTCACCAAATCACGGCGTCATCACGGTGGCGATTCGTCCATGCTCACGGTGTCATCGCAGCGTCAACACATAGAAGCACGCCCGCACAGAGAATATCTCAGGTTATTTCTCCCAATCTCCCAATCCCCTCCCATCGTAGAACCACATCGGCGAGTGCCGCCGTGCCGCGCGCTTCATCCCATCGTACAGGCGCATCACGTATCTGATAGATTTGCATTAGTTCTTTTTCAACTCATCTCAACACATCTGTTAGATTTAGCTGCATCAAGAAAGGGGAATGGGAGTTGAGCTGTGTGGTCGTGGCCTATTGGGTGTGGGCCGAGTGAGAAGGTTGTGTGGGAGGTCGGCGACTGGCCAGAGCGCCGGCGACCCGGCGTGGCATTTCTTCATTAGGCAGTAGCGCGGGCAGTTTCACACTTCGCCGTCGCTGCTTCTGTTTACATGTAAGTATAAATTAAAACAAGATCAGCTACAAGATAATAGAGCCATAATCTTCAAGGAATGGCTGATCGCAAAAGAATGAAAAAAACAAGATCATCAAGATAGGAAGTTTTCTTCTGAATCCAAGCTATGCACAGAGTATATATGAACTTTGAGCCTAATGGATTGCACAATATATGATTACTTTGAGTTTCAACCTTCGATTATCAATTTGTGTCCTTTCGATACAATAGTGGCCAAGCAACTTTCTATATCAGAGGAAAACAAACTCACCTATTGGATTCTAGTCCTACAATTGTTCCTATCGGATATTTGGTTTGATTTTGAAAGCATAGTCTGCAAAAGTACACTTGCGATCATGATTATGCACTAAATATTCTCTAGGCATATAGTCAATATAATAGTGTGTAATCTTTTGGATGGAAATGTTGAAGAGAATCGTAGAGAACATACCCAATATTTTTAGGTTGTTTTATCCGCAAGTGATGCCAGTGTACAAACAGTACCAATCGGATTCATAGATGTCCATAGGATCCAACAGAAGGAATCAACACTATAAATACGAAGAAAATACCCAATTAGGTGATAATCTAGCTAGCCAACTAAGGTATATACATGAAAGTCGACAGAGAAAAATGAGATGGGGGATCAAGATGGGTGATGGAATTGACTCAGGAATCGATAGAACGTATCATCTTGCACTGTGTGATCTGGAGACCTCGTTGTGTTCATTGCATCACAACATTACTCATGGGAGCAATCCAATATATGCAATCCACCTGCCAAAATGCTGCTGTCTATTGAGTAACATTAGCAAGAATGATATGTCCTTTGTGTTTTTTTCTATCAGATTAAGCTTGGACTTCAAAACTATTCAATTATAGTTGAACATTGTGTCGATTGTTAGGGCTGATATGTATTGTTGAAAGTTCTGACACTCTGTGTCTTCTTATTCTTTCAGAAATATCATCAGCCCCTGATGTCTGTTTAGCAAAAAGAATTTTAGTAGCGGAATCTAAGAACACCTAACGTGTTACGTTCTTTGTGGTACCTCCGGTGGAAACAAACTGTGATCCATTCAGCTTGTTCAATATTTTGTTGGACAGAAATACTATCATACTCATTCTTGCATCCTTTTATTCTAAAAACTCAACTAGCAATAATATAAGACATTTTAAAAGATTGTTTCCAAGATATTGAAGGGTTGAAGTATGTCTGCTTACGTTTTTTGTTTTCTGCTAAATCAGACTCAAATTCTAATCTTATGTACTCAAGAGCACAAGGATGAATTCAATGGAGGATACTGCTGGTACACAACATCTTTACTTCTTGATCACCTATCTGAATTGTGCAAATCAAACATGGGTTGTTAATGCTATGTCCTTTGATTGTTTTTTTTGTGCAGTAAGGAAAGGCTCTATTGTTTTTTACAAGGACGGAAAGTATAACAGAATACATAAACAAACGTGGACAACCCAGATCTGGTAATGTTCTTTTTATCTCACTTAAGCTGTCCCTAGAAGTTGCCATAATGCATAAAATGCTTGTATGGGTTAAATTGCTAAATCTTCAATATTGCTAAATCTTGTGCAGGTACTCAAGGACAATCTTACACTTCAGTTTCTGCTAATGACATGTGTGCCCTAGATGAATGTCCATTCCATGCTCGCCTTTACCGTGCGTAACTACATGATGATACTTGCTCTAATTCAGTTGGCTAATTTTTTATATTCGTTTTTTGATTGCAGGACCCAAAGAATTAGATGGACAGGGTTCAAGTATTGGGAAAATGTGCATATTTTAGAGATTTCAAGCACCATGGTAGCAATGGACTTAACTCTGGCTACATTTTACCTGCGTTGCATTTAATGGATATTTGCTATGAGAATTATGATTTGTATGAACGTACATATTATACCTATGGATTTGAATTTTGTAATTCAGTGGCTGTATTTTTTATGGTTGCGATATGCTATTGCTGCAACTCACTTTCTGCTGCCTTAGGTTAGCACCACGGAAAATATAGTGTTGCGTCAAATCCTAGTCGCCACGACTACATGCTTTGTTGCGGTAGGATGTAGCAACGAAGCAGTTTATATTGTTGCGATAAATTGTTACAACATTTTTTTGCATGTTGTGATAACTATTTGGCGCCACGGAATAAAACTTTGTTGAAATAGTGTATGGCCACAAAAACTTCAAATTGTGGTAGTAGCTTGTTGCTACAAACATTTCTGCCGCCGCAATAAGTATTTAATGCCACAATAGTGAATTTTGTTGAAATAGACCATCTCCACGAAAAGTTCACTTTGTCGCAGTAGCTTCCCGCCACATAAAAATTGACCGTTGCCATACCTTTTTATCGCCACAAATGGAATGTTTGTCACCATAAGTTAAGACCACGAGCGTAGTGGGCCGTGGAAAATGGCTAATGCTACAAACGAGGAGATGTTGCCATAGGTTATTGCCACGATTCTCTATTGCCACAAAAGAGCATGCGCCACGAAACTTGGTTTCTTGGCATATGTTATTGCTACAAATGTCTATCACCACAAAATGTCAAACGCCACAATTCGGTTGCATGTTGCGTTAAACTATCTCCACAAATCAAATTGTGGAGATAAGTGAGTGTTGCCACGGGTAAACATGTGTCAATTTCCCACATGGTTATTGCAATAGACCACTTTATTGCCACGATTGGGTTTTCGTTGCAATAGCCTATTACCATACATTTAATTGCAACGCTTGCCAACGAACGCCATTTCGTGGCAATAGGTGCATATTGCTACAAAACGGCATCTATCGCGACAATTTTTTTTGTTGCAATAGACCCGATTCCTTGTAGTGAACATACTTATAGTTGCAATGCCTCATAATTCATAATGTGCACACAATTTTCAGAGACGGGTCAACGAACCTAGAAAATGCTAACAATTCTTGTTACCGCAATTCACCGGGTTCGCTAACTCCATCCTAAAAGTGATGTGTGTTGTCCTTGTTCTAATCATAGGCAAACCTGGATTCTAAAATCCCCTATTGTGGATATACTTCATAGGTATATTGCCATTGACATGGTCTGATTCCGGCAAGTTTGCCCACAGATGGTGGATGGGCATATGGCCTATCCGGGCGGCCCAATTGCTGATTGATCCAAGACGGAGAGCCCAGGTATAGGAGATCTAGCCGGATCCGTTCTATTCATCGTAAGCCGGATCCCAAACAACATAGGACATCCGGAGCCTTCCTTGTATTACAAGTTGTACTAGTTAGGTTAGAGCTAGTAGAATCTGTCATGGACTCCTCCAAGTAAACCCTAGATCTGGACGTCTTTATAAGCAAGATCCCGGGAGCCCTTAGGGAAAGACCACAACTCATTGTAATCGTGCACTTGTTTACTTATAGTCAATTATAGCAGCACGTAGGATCTCACCGCCGTTCTGAGATCCGAAGGTCGGTAACTTGTGTAACACCGTCGTGGACACTCCTCGCCTTATGACTCCCTCTATCTCCCCTCTGCGAGGCTCACCTCATCGGAGACTCGTCGAAACATACAACAACACCCCCAAAACCCTCCTATGTACATGATATATCCAAAACGTATCCACTTTCCCGAACACTTTTGCTGTTGTTTGCCCTCTATCTTGTGTATTTTGAATACAACTAACGCGGACTAACGCTGTTTTCAGCAGAATTGATCTGGTGTCTCATTTTTATGCAGAAATCCAACTTTCGGGAAAATTCCCGGAAAATATAGAAAAATCAATATTTCATCTGAAGACTCCCGAAACGAGAAGACGAGACGGAGGGGGGCTACGAGGGTCCCAGACCCACCCTTGGCGCGGGCCAGGCCTTGGCCGCGCCAAGGGGTGGTCTGGCAGCCTCGGCCACCCCTTCGACCTCTCCTTCGCACTATAAGAAGCCCCTGGACCTAAAAACCGAGGGGGGTTCGACGTTTTTCCAGAAAGAGTTATGCTGCTCCGCCGCCACGAGAAACCCCAATCCGGGAACCACGAGAAACCTGATGTCTACGGGAGCTTCTATTCTTGTAGACAGTGTTGGGCCTCCAAGAGCAGAGGTTTGTAGAACAGCAGCAAGTTTCCCTTAAGTGGATCACCCAAGGTTTATCGAACTCAGGGAGGAAGAGGTCAAAGAAGTCTCTGCAACCCTGCAACCACAAAGCAAGAAGTCTCTTGTGTCCCCAACACACCTAATAGGTGCACTAGTTCGGCGAAGAGATAGTGAAATACAAGTGGTATGAATGAATATGAGCAGTAGTAACGGCGCCGTAAAAGTGCTTGCCGGCGTGCGATTGATGGTATTAATATTGCAGGAAGTAAAGATGCAGTAAAACAAGTAAACAAGCAGCGATAGCGATATTTAGGAACAAGGCCTAGGGATCATACTTTCACTAGTGGACACTCTCAACATTGATCACATAACAGAATAAATAGATAGATGCTAGACTCTACACCCTCTTGTTGGATGATGAACACCACTAACCGTGTAGGATTACACGAACCCTCAATGCCGGAGTTAACAAGCTCCACAATATTCGATGTTCATATTTAGATAACCTTAGAGTGCATAACAGATCAACATAACCAAACCAAGTACTAACATAGCATGCACACTCGTCACCTTCACACTACGAAAGGAGGAATAGATCACATCAATACTATCATAGCAATAGTTAACTTCATAATCTACAAGAGATCACAATCATAGCCTACGCCAAGTACTACACGATGCACACACCGTCACCATTACATCGTGCGGGAGGAATAAACTACTTTAATAACATCACTAGAGTAGCACACGGATATATTTTGATACAAAACACATTGCAATCATAAAGAGATATAAATAAGCACTTCACTATGCCATTCATAACAGGTGAATAAGTATTCTCGTGAAATATAGCCTAAGAGACCCACGCGGTGCACACACTCGTCACCTTTACACACGTGGGACAAGGAGTCTCCGGAGATCACATAAGTAAAATCCACTTGACTAGCATAATGACATCTAGATTACAAGCATCATCATATGAATCTCAATCATGTAAGGCAGCTCATGAGATTATTGTATTGAAGCACATAGGAGAGAGATTAACCACATAGCTACCGGTACAGCCCCGAGCCTCGCCTCCTCATGGGAGACAGCAGCGTTGATGAAGATGGCGGTGGTGTCGATGGAGGAGCCTTCCGGGGGCACTTCCCCGTCCCGGAGGCGTGCCGGAACAGAGACTCCTGTCCCCCAGATCTTGGCTTCGCGATGGCGGCGGCTCTGGAAGGTTTTCTCTGGTTTCATCGAACGTGTCAGGGTTTTCGCGAAGGAGGCTTTAAATAGGCGGAAGGGCAAGGTCAGAAGGGGTCTGGGGCCACCAGACACTAGGGTGGCGCGCCCCCTCCTGGGCCGCGCCGCCACCATGTGTGGGCCCCCTGTGGCCCCTCTCTGGCGGTTCTCGGGTGTTCTGGAAGCTCCCGGGGATTCTAAGATCTTCGGTGTTGATTTCGTCCGATTCCGAGAATATTTCCTTACTAGGATTTCTGAAACCAAAAACAGCAGAAAACAGGAACTGGCACTTCGGCATCTCGTCAATAGGTTAGTTCCAGAAAATGAATCAAAACGATGTAAAGTGTGTATAAAACATGTAAGTATCATCAATAATGTGGCATGGAACATAAGAAATTATCGATACGTCGGAGACGTATCAGCATCCCCAAGCTTAGTTCCTGCTCGTCCCGAGCAGGTAAACAATAACAAAGATAATTTCTGGAGTGACATGCCATCATAACCTTGATCATACTATTGTAAGCATATGTAATGAATGCAGCGATCAAAACAATGGTAATGACATGAGTAAACAAATGAATCATAAAGCAAAGACTTTTTCATGAATAGTATTTTCAAGACAAACATCAATAAGTCTTGCATAAGAGTTAACTCATAAAGCAATAAATTCATAGTAAAGGTATTGAAGCAACACAATGGAAGATTAAGTTTCAGCGGTTGCTTTCAACTTGTAACATGTATATCTCATGGATAGTTGTCAATGCAAAGCAATATAACAAGTGCAATATGCAAGTATGTAGGAATCAATGCACAGTTCACACAAGTGTTTGCTTCTTGAGATGGAGATAAATAGGTGAACTGACTCAACATAAAAGTAAAAGAAAGGTCCTTCAAAGAGGAAAGTATCGATTGCTATATTTGTGCTAGAGCTTGGGTTTTGAAAACATGAAACAATTTTGTCAACGGTAGTAATAAAGCATATGTATCATGTAAATTATATCTTACAAGTTGCAAGCCTCATGCATAGTATACTAATAGTGCCCGCACCTTGTCCTAATTAGCTTGGATCACCAGGATTATCATCGCAATACACATGTTTTAACCAAGTGTCACAAAGGGGTACCTCTATGCCGCCTGTACAAAGGTCTAAGGAGAAAGTTCACATTGGATTTCTCGCTTTTAATTATTCTCAACTTAGACATCCATACCGGGACAACATAGACAACAGATAATGGACTCCTCTTGAATGCATAAGCATGTAGCAATAATTAATGTTCTCATATGAGATTGAGGATATTTGTCCAAAACTGAAACTTCCACCATGATTCATGGCTTTAGTAGCGGCCCAATGTTCTTCTCTAACAATATGCATGCTCTAACCATTTAAATGAGTGGTAAATCTCCCTTACTTCAGACAAGACGGACATGCATAGCAACTCACATGATATTCAACAAAGAGTAGTTGATGGCATCCCCAGGAACATGGTTATCGCACAACAAGCAACTTAATAAGAGATAAAGTGCATAAGTACATATTCAATACCACAATAGTTTTTAAGGCTATTTTGTCCCATGAGCTATATATTGCAAAGGCGAATGATGGAAATTTTAAAGATAGCACTCAAGCAATTTACTTTGGAATGGTGGAGAAATACCATGTAGTAGGTAGGTATGGTGGACACAAATGGCATAGTGGTTGGCTCAAGGATTTTGGATGCATGAGAAGTATTCCCTCTCGATACAAGGTTTAGGCTAGCAAGGTTATTTGAAACAAACACAAGGATGAACCGGTGCAGCAAAACTCACATAAAAGACATATTGTAAACATTATAAGACTCTACACCATCTTCCTTGTTGTTCAAAACTCAATACTAGAAATTATCTAGACTTTAGAGAGACCAAATATGCAAACCAAATTTTAGCAAGCTCTATGTATTTCTTCATTAATGGGTGCAAAGTATATGATGCAAGAGCTTAAACATGAGCACACCAATTGCCAAGTATCAAATTATCCAAGACATTTTATCAATTACTACATGTAGCATTTCCCGTTTCGAACCATATAACAATTAACGAAGCAGTTTCAACCTTCGCCATGAACACTAAAAGATAAAGCGAAGAACACATGTGTTCATATGAACTAGCGGAGCGTGTCTCTCTCCCACACAAGCATTTATTCAAACAAAAACACAAACAAAAGCACACAGACGCTCCAAGTAAGGCACATAAGATGTGACCGAATAAAAATATAGTTTCAAGAGAAGGAACCTGATAATTTGTCAATGAAGAAGGGGATGCCTTGGGCATCCCCAAGCTTAGATGCTTGAGTCTTCTTGAAATATGCAGGGATGAACCATGGGGGCATCCCCAAGCTTAGACTCTTCACTCTTCTTGATCATAGTATATCATCCTCCTCTCTTGACCCTTGAAAACTTCCTCCACACCAAACTTGAAACAAACTCATTAGAGGGTTAGTGCATAATAAAAAATTCACATGTTCAGAGGTGACACAATCATTCTTAACACTTCTAGATATTTCCCAAAGCTACTGGAAGTCAATGGAACAAAGGAATCCATCCCACATAACAAAAGAGGTAATGCGAAATAAAAGGCAGAATCTGTCAAAACAGAACAGTTCGTAAAGACGAATTTTAAAATGGCACCAGACTTGCTCAGATGAAAATGCTAAAATTGAATGAAAGTTGCGTACATATCTGAGGATCACTCACGTAAATTGGCATAATTTTCTGAGTTACCTACAGAGAATTAGGCCCAGATTCGTGACAGCAAGAAATCTGTTTCTGCGCAGTAATCCAAATCTAGTATGAACCTTACTATCAAAGACTTTACTTGGCACAACAATGCAACAAAATAAAGATAAGGAGAGGTTGCTACAGTGGTAACAACTTCCAAGACACAAATATAAAATAGAGGTACTGTAGCAAAATAAACACATGGGTTATCTCCCAAGAAGTGCTTTCTTTATAGCCATTAAGATGGGCTCAACGAGCTTTAATGATGCACTCGCAAGAAATAGTAGTTGAAGCAAAAGAGAGCATCAAGAGGCAAATTCAAAACAAATTTAAGTCTAACATGCTTCCTATGCATAGGAATCTTGTAAATAAACAAATTCATGAAGCATGATGCAACAAGCATAGAAGGATAAAACAAGTGTAACTTCAAAAATTTCAGCATATAGAGAGGTGTTTTAGTAACATGAAAATTTCTACAACCATATTTTCCTCTCTCATAATAATATCCAGTAGCATCATGAGCAAACTCAACAATATAACTATCACATAAAGCATTCTTATCATGAGTCTCATGCATAAAATAAGTACTACTCCCAACATAAGCATAGTCATTCTTATTAATTATAGTGGGAGCAAATTCAACAAAGTAGCTATCATTATTATTCTCATCATCAAATATAGGAGGCATATTGTAATCATAATCAAATTTATCCTCCATAACAAGCGGTACTAAAAGACCAATATCATTATAATCATCATAAATAGGAGGCAAAGTATCGTCAAAGTAAATTTTCTCCTCAATGCTTGGGGGACTAAAAATATCATGCTCATCAAAGCCAGCTTCCCCAAGCTTAGAATTTTCCATATCATTAGCAACAATGGTGTTCAAAGCGTTCATACTAATATGTTCCATAGGTTTTTTAATTTTCGCATCAAACCATCCATGTCTTAAATCAGGAAATAGAATAAGAAGCTCATTGTTGTCCATTATGCCTAACTAGTGTAAACAAGAAACAAAAAGATGCAATTGCAGGATCTAAAGGAAATAGCTTCGAGCACACACACAATGGCGCCAGAAAAGTACTTTACCTGGGACCGGAGTATGAGTGCCTTTTACCTTTCCTCCCCGGCAACGGCGCCGGAAAAGTGCTTGATGTCTACGGGAGCTTCTATTCTTGTAGACAGTGTTGGGCCTCCAAGAGCAGAGGTTTGTAGAACAGCAACAAGTTTCCCTTAAGTGGATCACCCAAGGTTTATCGATCTCGGGGAGGAAGAGGTCAAAGATATCCTTCTCAAGCAACCCCGCAACCACAAAGCAAGAAGTCTCTTGTGTCCCCAACACACCTAATAGGTGCACTAGTTCGGCGAAGAGATAGTGAAATACAAGTGGTATGAATGAATATGAGCAGTAGTAACGGCGCCAGAAAAGTGCTTGCTGGCGTGCAGTTGATGGTATTAATATTGCAGGAAGTAAAGATGCAGTAAAACAGTAAACAAGCAGCGATAGCAGTATTTAGGAACAAGGCCTAGGGATCATACTTTCACTAGTGGACACTCTCAACATTGATCACATAACAGAATAAATAGATAGATGCTAGACTCTACACCCTCTTGTTGGATGATGAACACCACTAACTGTGTAGGATTACACGAACCCTCAATGCCGGAGTTAACAAGCTCCACAATATTCGATGTTCATATTTAGATAACCTTAGAGTGCATAACAGATCAACATAACCAAACCAAGTACTCCCTCCGTCCCGTTAAAGATGTCGCAACTCTCCCTCCCCGCAGTTCATTTTCTCTTTTGCAATAACCCCCCTGATACATCTTAAGTGTTTTAAATCTGGGCTTCAAATCCAATTTCAAAAACGGGTTCTTCTCCGTCGCCGTTGATCGTCAGCTCCGTCGCCGGTCTGCTTCCTCGCACGGACGGCGGCCTACCGCGGACGTTCACGGCCGCACGCCAGCATACCGCAGACGCCCATGAGCTCCCGGACTCCATCATCTAGGACGCGCACGAGCTCGCGGATGCCGCCATCGCGAACGCGCACGAGGTCGCCGCTGCTGGACGGGGCGGCTCGACCTGGCGGCTGACCGGCTTGCCAGCCGAGCTCTTCATACGTTGGCGCCGCTCCATTCTTCTTTCTCCCCCGCCTCCGCAGCTCCCTCGCCGTCCGCCGTCGAGGAAGGAAGTCTCGCCGCCACGGCTGGAAGAAGCTCGCCCTGCCTCGCCGCTACGACCAGAGGTACCTGCGCGTCCAGAGGCCTCGCCGCTGCTCGGGCGCACCTCGCCGCTGCTGCCCTGCTGCTCGCGCGCACCTCACCGCTGCTTCCCTGCTCCTCGCGTGCGCCTCGTCGCTGGCCTAATCGCAGCCGCGCCTGAGGCCTGAGCTTGTCCTCGTCGTCCTCCCTACGCCGCCAGTCCTCTGCTCCGTTGTGTCTCCTTGTCGACAGCTCGCCGGGGCAGGGCCGCTCCTCCTCGACCTGCTCCTCCTCGGATCAGCTGCAGGAACCAAGCAAAACTGGCAGCGCTTACCCTGCTCTGTTGCTTGTTGCTCGTCCGAGGAAGGTGCTGCTCCCGTTCTCTGAAGTATAAGGCACAGATTTAATTCTTTGTGCAATGTTGATTGAATAACTGAAGCACTTCATTTATATTTATAAAACAAAATTGCAGTACCTTCATTTTTCTGTGAATATGCCCTTCCAAGTACAATTCCAAGTATTCCTTTGCATGTTCTTGTTTTGAAGTTTGCCATCATCACTTGTCACTCTAGCGACACGGTTGGTGAAGAATTCAGTTTCAAGTATTCTTGTGCATGTTCTTGTCAGCTGCGAAGCCGAAGCCCGACTTTCACTGTCGGTCTGGGACTGAATTGACACGGTTGGTGAAGAATTAGACGAGTCCCCTGTCTCTGATATATTTGCAACCAAGCATAGTTCAGGAATTCCCACATCCACCTCAAGAGGTACTGCTCGATTGTTTTCGGCTCAGTCTCCTTGTCGAAGCTGCCGCCTGAATTCCATTGTCCCCCAGTGCACAACACAAATACACAGAGACATTTCCAAACATCAGTTACTCTTATACTGATATGTCATGGCAAACTGACTTTACAAGAGTTCATAGTAAGGTGTGCGAACCTGAAGTGGGAGGCCGAGTAGCCTCTTAAAAAGACAGTTGTTTTCTTGGGAGTGACATTTGAATCAACCCACTTGGCCCAAGTGTTTAGATCTTCCTGATAGTAATCTTTCTTGTAGCAAATTTGACATTGGAACAGTAAGAAAGACTGAATCTCCCGGCTTCTTGTCAAAAAAGTCCTTTGAACTGCTTCCTTGCCTTCCTTTCAATTTCCTTTGTTTACACAACAAATCTTGGTTAAAGGTTTCGAAACGGTACGAGTTATTCATGTTTCCTTGCATACTGTAGCATCAGGCTCTGAAGACTTGTCGACGGTAAGCATCTAATGATATGCAATGACATATAGCTTAGAATATGGTTCTCACAATCAAAACTGGTACTGAAGTATGGTGCCGCTAACCTTATCAAAATCATTCTTTGCATCATCAAAGTCCCCACCTAACATGTATGACATTCCTCGGCGGTAAAGAGCTTTGACATGCACAGGGTTTGCATCTAGCACCTATCCAATCAGAAGTTAATAAGGACCATAATGTGAACCTTGTGCAAGCCCATATTTAAATACTATCATCCAAACTTCTGAAGAGAGTCCTGGTGTAGCAGATGTGGGTGGAGTTCAGGAGGTTAAGTACAGAACTTAATCAAAGAGGGGATTAAGCAAAAAATGCAAGTCCATATGACTCTTGGATCCCCCAAGTCCATACGAAGAGCACATAGTGATTTATTGCTAATACAGGCACATAGTGAAGAGCTGGAAAGAGAGCAGGTTCAAGCTAGCATTACTACAGGACTATTTCTAGTCTAAGTTCACATAAGTGACTATTTTTTCTGTGTGTACTCGTGTGTATCATACGCCAAGATTATAGTGCCTATGTTAACAAGAAAACTTATGCACAAGATTATCTTAACAAGAAAACTAAGGTATCCAAAATTATATGCACAAGCTTAATATTGAGTTATTCATGCTATTCATTCCTGTTAATGTGGAGAAATGGGTGATCAGATTATCTAGCTGTTCTTGTCTATCTTCCTCTGCTGTTTTTGTCTCTCTTCCTTCAGTTATGTAGCTGTAGAGAAAAGAAATTGACTAATTTTTAGAAAATGAACATCATGCTTTCCTTAACTGAATGATTTCTAACACCATACAGACCACAGTAGGTCCTGCGATCTCATTCATCGCTCGCGGCAGAGACACGAGCTGCAGATTGCAGTAGAGGATACCATCAACATCGCTCAGTCACATCTTGAAGTACCAGCAGCGTAGATTCGGGAACTAGCTATGATGCGCCTAAACGAAGAGGGGAAGGGTGGGCAAACCTGCATCGCGGCCGCGAACTCGCCAAAACCGACGAATCCCTGCAGCTTGGAGTAAGCAATCGCCCAAACCTTGAATCGATTGGCAAAGGATCGATTACACCACATTCACCAGCGGAAACTCGAGGTAGCAGCAGAGCGGCTCACTCACCTATTTGAGGATGGCACGGGAGAGGCCGGACATGGCGCCCGTGACGCGGCCGTCTCAATCCGCAGTAGGGAAACCAAGGAATAAACCACCGGAGGAGCAGCGAAGCATCAGCGGCGGGCTTCCTGATGCGCTCTTCCCCCAGATCGAGCGTCGCGGCGTGAGAAGCTCACCCCCGCCGCTGCTCCGAGGCGAAGCCGTGGTGGAGGAGCCACCGTGTCACCTCAAAAGCATCCATTTTTAGGACAGGGGAGTGGATGCGCCGATTGAAGCCCGAGGGAGAGGACCGGGAGTAGGGAGCGTGAGGAGGGAGCAGTGGAGGACCGGGAGGAGGCGCAGCAGAGTTGCCATGCGAGGGCGCGGTGGCCGGAGAGTGAGCGGCGGAGCAGGTGGTGACGCAGGAGACGACGCGGCGGAGGGGATTGGAGAAGATGGCGGAGTGCGGGCTTTGTCGGGGAAAACTAGAGGGGTTTTCTGTAAAATGTCGGCTGCGACATCTTTTACGTGACGGAGGGAGTACTAACATAGCATGCACACTGTCACCTTCACACTACAAAAGGAGGAATAGATCACATCAATACTATCATAGCAATAGTTAACTTCATAATCTACAAGAGATCACAATCATAGCCTACGCCAAGTACTACACGATGCACACACTGTCACCATTACACCGTGCGGGAGGAATAAACTACTTTAATAACATCACTAGAGTAGCACACGGATATATTGTGATACAAAACACATTGCAATCATAAAGAGATATAAATAAGCACTTCACTATGCCATTCATAACAGTGAATAAGTATTCGTGAAATATAGCCTAAGAGACCCACACGGTGCATACACTCGTCACCTTTACACACGTGGGACAAGGAGTCTCCGGAGATCACATAAGTAAAATCCACTTGACTAGCATAATGACATCTAGATTACAAGCATCATCATATGAATCTCAATCATGTAAGGCAGCTCATGAGATTATTGTATTGAAGCACATAGGAGAGAGATTAACCCATAGCTACCGGTACAGCCCCGAGCCTCGATGGAGAACTACTCCCTCCTCATGGGAGACAAGCAGCGTTGATGAAGATGGCGGTGGTGTCGATGGAGGAGCCTTCCGGGGGCACTTCCCCGTCCCGGCGGCGTGCCGGAACAGAGACTCCTGTCCCCCAGATCTTGGCTTCGCGATGGCGGCGGCTCTGGAAGGTTTTCTCTGGTTTCATCGAGCGTGTCAGGGTTTTCGCGACGGAGGCTTTAAATAGGCGGAAGGGCAAGGTCAGAAGGGGTCTGGGGCCACCAGACACTAGGGCGGCGCGCCCCCCTCCTGGCCCGCGCCGCCACCATGTGTGGGCCCCTGTGGCCCCTCTCTGGCGGTTCTCGGGTGTTCTGGAAGCTCCCGGGGATTCTAAGATCTTCGGTGTTGATTTCGTCCGATTCCGAGAATATTTCCTTACTAGGATTTCTGAAACCAAAAACAGCAGAAAACAGGAACTGGCACTTCGGCATCTCGTCAATAGGTTAGTTCCAGAAAATGCATCAAAACTATGTAAAGTGTGTATAAAACATGTAAGTATCATCAATAATGTGGCATGGAACATAAGAAATTATCGATACGTCGGAGACGTATCAGTGCCTAGTATCCGTTGTTAGTATTTTTGACATTGTTGCAACTTGCTATACTTAATGCTTGTCACTTTGGACCCAAGTGCCATGATCTCAGATCTGAACATGTTATTGATTCATGAGGATAATTGTTGTTTTTTGATCATATCGATCGGCAAGTTGTATACACATATTGTTGTCCGGGATCTGAGGCTCCAAAGTGACCAAGAATTGGGATAACCGGAGGGGATGGCTATGATGTGAGGATCACGTGTGTTCACAGAGTGTTAATGCTTTGCTCCGGTACTATATTAAAAGGAGTACCTTAATTACTAGTAGTTTTCCTAGAGGCCCCGCTACAACGGGCTGGTAGGACAAAAGATGTCGTACAAGTTTCTCATTGCGAGCACGCACGACTAAATAGGAACACACGCCTATGGTTATATTATGCTAGGATGCTTTTATCATTATTATTTGCAATGCCTATGTCTTGCTATTACATGGACTCTCTCATTCATGCAATACCCGTTAATCCATCCTTGTGCCTACAATATTTTAATCCCGATGTCTACTGCAATCATCGCTACTGCTTTTTTTTTGCTACTGTTGTTACTTCACTACTCCCACTGCCATAAAACTGTTACTACTGATAAACTGTTGCGAGCAAGTCTATTTTCAGGTGTAGGTGAATTGAAAACTCACTTGTTAAAGCTTATAAATATTCTTTGGCTCCCCTTGTGTCGAATCAATAAATTTGGGTTTTACTTCCCTCGAAGACTGTTGCGATCTCCTATACTTGTGGTTCATTGATGTGGGCATTACCCTTTGGGTAACTATATTACGCTACCTCCTACGGCCCAACCAGGGGCCCATGAAGATCATCCACCGATCAAGGCGGGTTGTTATGTCGGTTCCAAAGAAGGATTCTTGAAGAACAAGGCAAGAAGACGAAGAAACAAGAAAAGTTTAGACATAGAACTCTTTGTAACCTAGTCGTACCCGGACAGACCTCTCGAGACCTGGCTCACAATATAAGGGCCAAGAGAGGGTCTGCCGAGGGACACACAATCAACTTAGCCATAACCACCGAAGTCTAGAGCTAGGTCATACGAAATCTTAGCTTCTCGACGAGTTCATAGTCGAAGCCTTCGACTACCCCATTGTAACCCGATATTCTCAATAATCAAGATCAGACAAGCAGGAAGTAAGGGTTTTACCTCATCGAGGGCCCCGAACCTGGGTAAATCTCTCTCCCCGTTTGTTTGGTATCCGATGTCTCGTGTCAGCCTGCAGGATTCCGTCAACCCTAAGCCCCAAAAGGTGGGCGTTGCCGAGGAGTACCCTCGACAATTGGCGCCGTCTATGGGAAACCTGTTGGCGCAAGACCCGGCATCGGCTGCTTCGGCCATGTCATCAGCAACTTCATCAGCATCGCCGGTGTTGTCGTCGACCCCTTCATCACGAAGCTCAGGGAACTCGATTCGATTCGGGTCCTTCGAGGTCACTCCGCACAGCGACTCGTCTCGCCCGACCTTTTCGGATCTACACGGAGGGCTGGGCTTGACGTTCGGGAGCATCCACTACAGCATCAACGCCGAGGGGCATCCTTCGGCTGCCTGAACCGATCGTCTCCAACTCAGCAAGGAATCCATCCTCGTCAGCAACAGGATCAACTGCGTCGACTCCAGTCCCGATCGATCTATCGACTAAATTATCTGCATCGACAAACTCTTCACCGCCGACGAACCCCCCGATCAATATCATCTATGTCAGTTGGATCCGATGATTCTTGTCATCCGACATGACTTCATATTACTGCTTAAACTGCGATACCAGGCACTGGTTGGGCTCAGACGACACACCAATCGTCTGCAGCACCAACTACTTTTCGGGTGAGGAAAGTATCGACAGAGCCGCCATGACAGCCACTTGGAGGGTGGCGCATCATCAGATCTACGCTATCCTCTGTTCAGTTGACGGAGAGAAGAAGGAGAGCGCACACCACATGCTAGTAGGCGCCGCAACACCGAAAACAGCGCCAGCAACGACGACAACGATTACACTATTGCAGAAGAAGACTGGGCAGCAGCTCAAGCTGCTATATTCAACAATACTCAGCTCCCTTCCGGAACTTTGGTAGGGAATCTTAACGCATATCATTCTATATTGGAGAGGAATCGAGTGCGGCTATCAAACGAGCAAGCAAATCTCGATCGACGTTGGATCGTGGCTGATCAATCTAGTGAGCAACGGAGAGCCTCACAGGCAGGTGTGTCTCAGAGCAACCAAGGTTCAGGAAGACACCGACCAAGGATGCCTCGACTTTCGAAATATGATGCAAGGGAAATAACTTTGAACTTGTCCAAATCTTTTATGACTATGGACACCGCAGGCATGTTGAGACCAAAAACCGTTGAGGGAGCAACCGCCAACCTCACGGCCTATCTAATCAATCATCAGCAAGCACCCGAAGGGCCCATGGCGCAAGCTCATCGGGGTGCTCTGGAAAGCCTTGCAATTCTCGGAGATAAACTCGTTCCTCGAAAGGAGAAGTCTACACACCAGGGCAGTGGCTCCAAGCATCGTTCGAGAGACGCTCGAGACGATATTTCTCAAAGTAGCATTGATAAAGCTCGACGACGACGAGCCACAAGACAGGAATACGACAGCGACGACTCCGAAGAAACTCAGGATTACAACGGCGAACTGCGAGGAGCCGATTGTTTAAGCTATAAGATTCGGGAGACAATGCCACCCAAAAGGTTTAAGCCTACTCCCGCTGATGCTGCTAAATATGATGGGCAGCAGGAGCCGAGATCCTGGATAGATGATTGTCTACAAACTATGATCTTGCACAAAGGGAATGAAATAGCAGCAATGCAATGCTTGCAGCTTTACCTGAAGGATTCGGCACGAGCTGGTCTAGAGGTTTGCCAAAGGGTTCTATCAAATCATGGGAAGATTTGGTTGATACTTTCGTCAAAAACTTCCAGGCAACATACAAGAGTCCCATCGGAATCGAGGAATTACGTCATTGCCAGCAGAAGCCAAAAGAGTCGATGCGCACGTACATCAGACGATTTACCAAACAATTGAACGCTGTTGAATATGTTTCCGTCGATAGAGCAATTGATGCCTTCAGTGATTGCATCCGATGGGAATCATATATTGAAGAACTTGGTCGAAAGAAGCCAAAGACTATCACCAAGTTGATGGAGATCTCCAATAGTTGGGATGATGGAGAAGATCACGTGAGAAAACCTCGGCCGCGCAGTGATGATGAAGATGACGACCAGCCGAGGCATGACTCGGGCAATCGAAGAGATCGCCGCAAGAAGAGGAAAGATCGCGGATACGATGATACCAACATGGTAGCCGCCGGATATTCTGGTCGACGAGATGATCGGTATGATGACAGACGTGATGATCGTCACGACAACAATCGTAATAATTCAGGGAATCACGACAACTACAAAGGACGACCTGCAAGGGTCCTAGAATTGCCTTTTGCCGAGCAGCTAAATGCTCCCTGTTATTTACATGCGTACATCAAACCCAAGGATGACAAGAAGAAGTCGAGTCATCTGCTCAGAGACTGTTGACAGTTGATTGAGATGCAGAAGTTTATTCAGCAGCAGCAGTCGAACCTTCCACCACCACCACCACCACCTCAGCACCAAGTTCAGCAAGTGCAAACTCGTAACCCTAACGAGTCCTTCCCTCCACCGCGGGGACAGATGAGCATGATTAACAAAAATGGTGTTTCGAGAAGAGAGATGAAGAAACTCACGCAAGAAATCAACCTCACAGAAAGTACCATGGCAAATATTCCAGAATATGTCGACTGGTCATCCAAGAGCATCCTGTTCAACAGAGCGTATCACCCAATGACCATCCCAAAGCCAGGTCAATGCCCCTTGGTAGTTGAGGCACAAATAGGAGGATTCAATATGAGCAAAGTGTTCATGGATGGTGGAAGCGGATTAAATATGATATTCGCGAGCACAGTCAAAAACATGGGCATTGTAATGAAGATGCTAGAAGAATCTGATACATGTTTTCACGGCATCCTTCCTACTTTACCAGCATATTCTCTCGGCAAGACTTTCTTGAATGTTGTCTTTGGGAAACCCGACAATTTCAGGAAACAAAGGATAGAGTTCGAGGTAGTAAATTGGGAATCACAGTACCATGCTATACTCGGAAGACCAGCTTATGCCAAGTTCATGGTTGTGCCACATTATGCGTATCTCAAGCACAAGATGCCAGGCAACAATGGAACCAATATCACAGTCCATGTAAGTTTTCTCGCTCGGATACTTTGGATCGCGACTTTCAGAGGATTGCTGGTAAATTCGGAAGAAAACAAGAAGCTATCGACTTCCCTTCTATGCAACTGACTTTTCGAGATAAAGAGGATGACATTATCAAGAAGTTGAAAAAGAAACCATATGACGCTTGATACGTCTCAAACGTATCTATAATTTCTTATGTTCCATGCTACTTTTATGATGATACTCACATGTTTTATACACACTTTATGTCATTATTATGCATTTTCCGGCACTAACCTGGTTGACGAGATGCCGAAGAGCCAGTTCCTGTTTTCTGCTATTTTTCGTTTCACAAATCCTACAAAGGAAATATTCTCGGAATCGGACGAAATCAACGCCCAATATCTTATTTTTTCCGGAAGCTTCCAGAGCACCGAAGAGGGGCCAGAGAGGAGCCAGGGGGCCCCACCCCACAAGGCGGCGCGGCCAAGGGGGGGCCTATGGTGTGGCTGCACCAGGTCTCCTCCGAGGCTGCCCTTCCGCCTATATAAAGCCTCCGTCGCGAAAACCCTAGAAGAATAAGCCACGATACGAGAAAAGCTCCAGAGCCGCCGCCATCGCGAAACCAAGATTCTTGGGACAGAAGTCTCTGTTCCGGCACGCCGCCGGGACGGGGAATTGCCCCCAGAAGGCATCTCCATCGACACCATCGCCATCTTCATCACCGCTGCTGTCTCCTATGATGAGGAGGGAGTAGTTCTCCCCGAGGCTAAGGGCTGTACCGGTAGCTATGTGGTTCATCTCTCTCTCCCATGTGATCTTTATGTGATCATGAGCTTTGTGATCTAGTTGAATATCATCTATGTGCTACTCTAGTGATGTTATTAAAGTAATCTATTCCTCCTCCATGATGTAATGTTGACAGTGTGTGCATCATGTAGTACTTGGCATAGGTTATGATTGTAATCTCTTGTAGATTATGGAGTTAACTATTACTATGATAGTATTGATGCGGTCTATTCCCCCTTTCATAGCCTGACAGTGACAGTGTGCATGCTATGTTAGTACTCGGTATAATTGCAATGGTCTATTATGCACTCTAAAGGTTACTTAAATATGAACACCGAATGTTGTGGAGCTTGTTAACTCCGGCTTGAGGGAGCTCTTGTAGCCCTACACAATGAATGGTGTTTGTCATCCAACAAGAGAGTGTAGAGAAAGTAGTATTGGTTTATTCAGTTATGTGATCAATGTCGAGAGTGTCCACTAGTGAAAGTAGGATCCCTAGGCCTTGTTTCCAAATATTGAATCTCCATTTATTTACTGTTCCACTGCATGTTTACTCGCTGCCATCTTTATTTCAGATTGCTACTACCACTCATATTCATCCATATCACTTGCATCTCACTATCTCTTCGCCGAACTAGTGCACCTATACATCTGACAAGTGTATTAGGTGTGTTGGGGACACAAGAGACTTCTTGTATCGTGATTGCAGGGTTGCTTGAGAGGGATATCTTTGTCCTCTACCTCCCTGAGTTCGATAAACCTTGGGTGATCCACTTAAGGGAAACTTGCTGCTGTTCTACAAACCTCTGCTCTTGGAGGCCCAACACTGTCTACATGAATAGAAGCATGCGTAGACATCAAGCTATTTTCTGGCGCCGTTGCCGGGGAACGAAGAAAAGTTACACCACAGAGATTTCTACCTCCCACGTCAACTGCGCGCCAACAGTGGACATCAAGCTATTTTCTGGCGCCGTTGCCGGGGAGGTAAGGTAAAAGGTATTCACATCCTCCAACTACTAAGCTATTTCCTAGCATTGTTGCCGGTGTGTGAGTGCTCGAAGCTATTTACTTTAGATCCTGCAATTGCATCTTTTTGTTTCTTGTTTTTATTTTCACTAGTTAGGCTTAATGGAAAACAACAAAAAAATTAGAGATCTTTATGAACTTTATATTGAATTAGGACATGATGTGTTTGAAGAGAGAATTAAAAAACCCATGGAACTTTGTTTGCAAAATAGCAATGTTATTAGCATGAACTCTTTGAATACTATTATTACTAATGCTATGGAAGAATTTAAGCTTGGGGAAGCTGGTTGTGATTATTTTAGTCCCCCAAGTTTTGAGGAGAAAATTTTCTTTGATGATACTTTGCCTCCCATTTATGATGATTATAATGATAGTGGTATTTTGGTGCCACCTACTATGGAGGATAAAGTTTATTATGATTATACCATGCCTGCAATTTATGATGATTACAATGATGGTTGTGATAGTTTTACTCCCACTATTACTAATAAAATTGATTATGCTTATGTGGAGAGTAATGATACTTTTATGCATGTGAATAAGAATGCTTTATGTGATAGTTATATTGTTTAGTTTGTTCATGATGCCACTGAAAGTTATTATGAGAGCGGGAAACATGGCTATATGCATCTTAATAATATTAAGTTTCCCCTCTTTATGTTGAGAATCTTGAAGTTACTCGTGTTTTATCTTCCTATGCTTGTCACTTTGCTCCTCATGAATTTATTTGTGTACAAGATTCCTTTTCATAGGAAGTGGGTTAGACTTAAAAGTGTTTCATACTTGTTTTTTGATGTTCTCTTTTGCTTCAACTCTTATTTCTTGCGAGTGCATCATTAAAATTGCTGAGCCCATCTTAAATGGCTATAAAGAAAGCACTTCTTGGGAGATAACCCATGTTTTTATTTTGCTACTGTTTTGTTGTGTATTGGAAGTTGTTAATACTGTAGTAACCTCTCCTTATCTTTATTTTATTGCATTGTTGTGCCAAGTAAAGTCTTTAATAGTAAGGTTGATACTAGATTTGGATTACTGCGCAGAAACAGATTTCTTGCTGTCACGAATTTGAGTAGGGCTCTCTGTAGGTAACTCAGAAAAATATTTCAATTTACGTGTGTGATCCTCAGATATGTACGCAACTTTCATTCAATTTGAGCTTTTTCATCTGAGCAAGTTAAGTGCCCCTGAAAAATTCGTCTTTACGGACTGTTCTGTTTTGACAGATTCTGCCTTTTATTTCGCATTGCCTCTTTTGCTATGATGAATGGATTTCTTTGTTCCATTAACTTCCAGTAGCTTTGTGCAATGTCCAGAAGTGTTAAGAATGATTATGTCACCTCTGAATATGTGAATTTTTGATTATGCACTAATCCTCTAATGAGTTTGTTTTGAGTTTGGTGTGGAGGAAGTTTTCAAGGGTCAAGAGAGGAGGATGATACAATATGATCAAGAAGAGTGAAAAGTCTAAGCTTGGGGATGCCCCCGTGGTTCATCCCTGCATATTTCAAGAAGACTCAAGCATCTAAGCTTGGGGATGCCCAAGGCATCCCCTTCTTCATCGACAACTTATCAGGTCACCTCTAGTAAAACTATATTTTTATTCTGTCACATCTTATGTGCTTTACTTGGAGCGTCTGTATGTTTTTATTTTTGTTTTTGTTTGAATAAAATCTGATCCCATCATGTTTGTTTGGGAGAGAGACACGCTCCGCTCGTTCATATGAACACTGGTGTTCTTAGCTGTACTTTTAATGTTCATGGCGAAGGTTGAAACTGCTTCGTTCATTGTTATATGGTTGGAAACAGAAAATGCTTCATGTGGTAATGGGTATATTATCTTGAATAATTTGATACTTGGCAATTGTTTTGAGCTCTCAAATAGATCATGTTTAAGTTCTTGCATCATGTAGTTTAAACCTATTAGTGGAGAACTACCATAGAGCTTGTTGAAATTTGCTTTGCATGATTGCTCTCTCTAAAGTCTAGATATTTTCTAGTGAGGTGTTTGAACAACAAGGAGATAGTGTAGAGTCTTATAATGCTTGAATATGTTCTTATGTGAGTTTTGTTGTACCGGTTCATACTTGTGTTTGCTTCAAACAACCTTGCTAGCCAAAGCCTTGTACTGAGAGGAATTCTTCTCGTGCATCCAAACCGGTTCATGGGAAAATAGCCTTAAAAACTATTGTGGTATTGAAAATGTTACTTATCTATCTTATTTCTTATAAGTTGCTTGTTGAGCGGTAACCATGTTTCTGGGGACGCCATCAACTATTACACCTTTTTTGAATATCATGTGAGTTGCTATCCATGTTCGTCTTGTCTGAAGTAAGGGTGATTTATCATGATCAAATGGTTTGAGTATGCATATTGTTAGAGAAGAACATTGGGCCGCCAACTAAAGCCATGAATCATGGTGGAAGTTTCAGTTTGGACATCAATCCTCAATCTCTTATGAGTATATTATCTGTTGTTGAATGCTTATGCATTAAAGAGGAGTCCATTATCTGTTTTCTATGTTGTCCCAGTATGGATGTCCTAAGTTGAGATTTATCAAAAACGAGAAATCAAATGCAATCTATCACCTTGGACCTTTGTACAGGCGACATAGAGGTACCCCTTTGTGACACTTGGTTGAAACATATGTTATGCAATGATAATCCATGTAAATCCAAGCTAATTAGGACAAGGTGCGGGCACTATTGGTATTCTATGCATGAGGCTTGCAACTTATAAGATGTCTTATGCATAACACATATTGATTATTACTACCGTTGACAAAATTGTTTCTATGTTTTCAAATGAAAAGCTCTAGCACAAAAATAGTAATCCATGCTTCCCTCTGCGAAGGGCCATTCTTTTTACTTTATGTTGAGTCAGTTTACCTACTTCTTTCTATCTTAGAAGCAAACACTTGTGTCAACTGTGTTCATTGATTCTTACATGTTTACCTATTGCACTTGTTATATTGCTTTATGTTGACAACTATCCATGAGATATACATGTTACAAGTTGAAAGCAACTGCTGAAACTTATATCTTCCTTTGTGTTGCTTCAAAGCTTTCTACTAAGAATTTATTGCTTCACGAGTTAACTCTTATGTAAGTCTTATTGATGCTTGTCTTGAAAGTACTATTCATGAAAAGTCTTTGCTATATGATTCAGTTGTTTAATCATTGTCTTTACCATTGCTTCGAATCACTTCATTCATCTCATATGCTTTACAATAGTATTGATCAAGATCATGTTGGTAGCATGTCACTTAAGAAATTATCCTTGTTATCGTTTACCTACTCGAGGGCGAGTAGGAACTAAGCTTGGGGATGCTTGATACGTCTCAAACGTATCTATAATTTCTTATGTTCCATGCTACTTTTATGATGATACTCACATGTTTTATACACACTTTATGTCATTATTATGCATTTTCCGGCACTAACCTAGTAACCTATTGACGAGATGCCGAAGAGCCAGTTCCTGTTTTCTGCTGTTTTTGGTTTCAGAAATCCTACAAAGGAATATTCTCGGAATCGGACAAAATCAACGTCCAATATCTTATTTTTCCCGGAAGCTTCCAGAGCACCGAAGAGGGGCCAGAGAGGAGCCAGGGGGGCCCCACCCCACAAGGCGGCGCGGCCAAGGGGGGGGCTATGGTGTGGCTGCACCAGGTCTCCTCCGAGGCTGCCCTTCCGCCTATATAAAGCCTCCGTCGCGAAAACCCTAGAAGAATAAGCCACGATACGAGAAAAGTTCCAGAGCCGCCGCCATCGCGAAGCCAAGATTCGGGGGACAGAAGTCTCTGTTCCGGCACGCCGCCGGGACGGGGAATTGCCCCCGGAAGGCATCTCCATCGACACCATCGCCATCTTCATCACCGCTGCTGTCTCCTATGATGAGGAGGGAGTAGTTCTCCCCCGAGGCTAAGGGCTGTACCAGTAGCTATGTGGTTCATCTCTCTCTCCCATGTGATCTTTATGTGATCATGAGCTTTGTGATCTAGTTGAATATCATCTATGTGCTACTCTAGTGATGTTATTGAAGTACTCTATTCCTCCTCCATGATGTAATGTTGACAGTGTGTGCATCATGTAGTACTTGGCATAGGTTATGATTGTAATCTCTTGTAGACTATGGAGTTAACTATTACTATGATAGTATTGATGCGATCTATTCCCCCTTTCATAGCCTGACGGTGACGATGTGCATGCTATGTTAGTACTCGGTATAATTGCAATGGTCTATTATGCACTCTAAAGGTTACTTAAATATGAACACCAAATGTTGTGGAGCTTGTTAACTCCGGCTTGAGGGAGCTCTTGTAGCCCTACACAATGAATGGTGTTTGTCATCCAACAAGAGAGTGTAGAGAAAGTAGTATTTGTTTATTCAGTTATGTGATCAATGTTGAGAGTGTCCACTAGTGAAAGTAGGATCCCTAGGCCTTGTTTCCGATTATCGAATATCCGTTTATTTACTGTTCCACTGCATGTTTACTCGCTGCCATCTTTATTTCAGATTGCTACTACCACTCATATTCATCCATATCACTTGCATCTCACTATCTCTTCGCCGAACTAGTGCATCTATACATCTGACAAGTGTATTAGGTGTGGTGGGATACAAGAGACTTCTTGTATTGTGATTGCAAGGTTGCTTGAGAGGGATATCTTTGTCCTCTACCTCCCTGAGTTCGATAAACCTTGGGTGATTCACTTAAGGGAAACTTGCTGCTGTTCTACAAACCTCTGCTCTTGGAGGCCCAACACTGTCTACATGAATAGAAGCGTGCGTAGACATCAAGCTATTTTCCGGCGCCGTTGCCGGGGAATGAAGAAAAGTTACACCACAGAGATTTCTACCTCCCACGTCAACTGCGCGCCAGCAGTGGACAACAACGCTGCATTGGGAGTTTCAGTGGTTGAGCCTTCGAAAGATGACAATAAAGCCTCAGCCGAAGACGTTAATACTTTGGCGCTTGTCACAAGTACTCCTGATGAAATCATCGGCACCTCCAGAGCCACCGGCTCCCAAGACTAGACCCAAGATAAGAAGGACCCTCCTCTTGCCTAAAGAAGACGAGCGGCCTTATGCATCTTTAATTTTTCTTCTTAGAAGTTTTCTTTCATTAAGGCTTTTTTAGCTACATCATCCTTAGTTTATCTTATTAATAAAGACTAAAGTTTCGTTTATCTGAGTATCGAATTAATTTGGGACACCCGAACAAGTTCATCAAGACTTTTTCGCATACTACCGCGAACATCGATTTCGACCCATAAACTCGATAAATAAGTTCGAGGGTCGTTGTCGAAGACTATACCCGAAATTACCATCTAAAGCCTCTGAAAATACGAGTGCTGCAATAGAAGGTAAAATAAACGGGACTTATAAAAATACACAAATATCCTTTGCTAAAGCCTCAAGACTACGCGAGTGCTGCAGACAACAATGATAAAAAACTATATACTTACAAACAAGACCCATGCCGGTACTTTAAACTAAAGAGCTACTAAAGAGTGACGGAGTCGACGGCAAGCATAGTTCCCTCGATTCGCTCGGGGGCTGTCGCCAAAGTATACATCGTTGGTTGAAAGCAAAGTTGCAATTACAACAGGTTCAGCAAACCTGCAACGAGAGCTGATCACTCAAACAATTTGCTGCCGACAATTTTCATACATAGGCATCATAATACATATGCCAAAGTATTAACGAGCATTAAGATTTGCTATCTTAATAAAAAAAATCTTCCAACGACTTCTGAAGGAAAAATTGAAGAAAAAGTTATATCTAGCCAAAAGGGGGTACATATAACATCTCCAATGGATTTAAAGTTATACAGATGAATCCAGTGCACCCGAATAATCGGTTGCAATAAATATCGAGTGCATAAGTATCATCACTCCAACAGGAATATAAATGTTATCAAGACTGTTCTTCAGGGTTTTTTGCTTCTTCATCTACTTTTGAACTATCTTCTAGCCTCTCAATTGCAATGGCAGCAGGCAATTTTGCCATAGCGAAAATATTTCCTACATTACAATCGGCATTTGCAATCGCCATCAAATCCGCGGAAGGATGTTTCGAAAGCACGAGGGCAAAGGCAGTTTCGGCTCCAGCGATAAGTTGTGCATGAATTAGACTCTAGATCTTCTTGGTGTTGCTGAACTTTGACATCAAAGTCAATAGATTCGGAGGAGTTTCATTCAACGGAAACATCATCTTCCATATCATCTTCAAACCAGTGTAACATTTGTCAAAGAATCGGTGCACTTGTTGCACCCGATCTTGAAATTTTGCAACAGTGGCAGCCTTTGATTGGTTTCTCCAGAAGACTTCATCAAAGCACGTTAGATTGGTCAAAGAATTTACACGTTCATGCACGCGTTGGTTTTCTTCCAACAAGTTCAGAGCTATGACTATCAAAAGCAACGACATAGATGACATTAGAAAGATATCATTGGCAGTATCAAAGAAGCTAAGGAAGAGGAAAATACTTACAGTTCAAGCTTTTTGTGCTTTCTGCAACTCAGTAAGAGTGTATCGTTCTGCGTTAGTGGCTAGCTCACCTTTTTCTTTATAATGGCAGCCATGGCGTAAATACCACGCATATCTTTTTCCATCTCGAGAATACGGGACTTCATACGCTGGAGCCTATCATTTTCAGAATCATCAGCCGAAGAACCTTTGGTAAAAGAAGGTACGGGAGCCACCTGCAAAATACATCATTAAGTATGTTGTGGAATATGTGTAACTTCAATTGATCTTACTCCCATCGGGAGCGTACATTCAAAACTCCAAGTGCATTGCAATGAAAATAAGAAGGTACTGGCAACATTGCCAAACATGATTCATTACAATAAAAAGACCTTTTGAAAATGTATTTGTTTGAATCAAACAGAGAAGATTACAATTTGACAATGGGAAGTCAAGGAGCCTGGGTTTGGGTCGATAAACTTGGGCCAGCGGATGACTTGTTCGCTGAAACTAGTTCAAGAAGTTGCAGCACACACTTGCATGCTGATGATTTGTAAAGACTCAAGTCAATAATTTGCCCATATTGGTCCTTCGGCAGCTCCTTTCTCATCCGTTCCATATCGGCTTTAAAGCAATATCCCATCATAAGATGGAAAGCAAGGAGAACACTGTAGGTACGCGAGGTGTGTTTTAATACCTCGATAATTTCTTTGGTGCCGACGGCGAAAGCCTCCGTCAGCTGTTCCAGGGTCTTCGCTTGGTTGGCTTTTGGGAAGATCATGTCATGCATCCTCGACATGAATCCCTTGTTCTTCTGAAGAAGGGTTTGAATAAGCTTGCTAGACTCGATTGTCATAGACAAAGCATCGATGGGAGAATCATCCGGAAGCTTGTCCAAAGGACCAGCAGGAATATCGGCAGCTTCTGCAAAAGATAAATAGTAAAATTTGAGTTACAATAAAATTAAGAAAGGGAAATTCAAAGGCTGAGATGATTAAGATTACTAAGCAGGGCCAAAGTGGATTGGCGAAGAAGGCCATCCTTCTCATTCCGTTGGGCTTCGGCTTCAGCCCTCAGTGTTTCCTCATCCTTCAGTTTCTTCTTTAGCCGATCAAGCTCTTCCTTCAAAGAATATGAATTGTGGCAAGCTTCGGCAGCCATTTTCACTACATTGTTAAGCTTTGAGGAAGTAGATTTAACTTCCTTTTGAAGTCGAATTTTATCGGCTTCAAGCGAAGTAAATTGAGAGGCAAAACCCTTCAAGGCAGTGATGACCATTTGGAAGTCCTATAAAAAGAAGAAGAAGACGAAATCAGCACCTGCTAAAACAATGGTATATTTTCCAAAGTCCACGTTCAGCTGTGAGCAGTCGAATATAGACTCGGGGGCTATTAGAAGCAGGTCCATCATCAAAGAAAACGGAAAAACTTACAGGTTTTCAGTAGGAGGAGGAGGAGGAGAAGTTGTAGCAGCTGTTGTCGAAGGAATCTCCTTCCCTTTAGAAAGGGAAGAAGCTGTTGAAAGTTGGGCTGTCGGGGCTACCGCTTGAGCTGAAGCTTCAGAAGCTGCGGGAGTTAGCTTGCTGGAGCTTTCCTTTGCCTTCTTCAAAGGAGGTTCTATGAAGCCCTCGTCGCTGTAAGCATATAAACCAATCAGAATGAGTACTGGAATGCAAAGGAGTTCTTAGAGCAGTAGAAGAAACTTACAAATCATCTTCGTCTGTGAAGCCGCCAGACGGTATTTTTGAAGTTTGAGTGTTGGCCTTCTCTGGAGCTGCATCAACAAAGGCAGCATGATCAGCATCATTGTCGTGATTTGACTCTGCCGTATCACTTATGTCATCAGCAAAAGATCTATGGTCTATTGAAAGAGCTTCAGGATTTGCAGGATCATTATCTTCAAAGTCTTCATTTTCCTCGACACAGAATCTCCCTCCTCAAGGTTTTCATCCGATATATTCGGAAAATATTTGGCAGTTAACAGGACCTGTCGAAACAAGTAAAGGTTTTTAACAAAAGGAAAAGAGCACATCCCGAATACAAAAGTTATTGTAAGTACGAGAAACGAGTTACCTCATTCGGTTGGTGGTCAGAATCAAAGGGTGCTTGAGGAGCTAGAAGCGGGATTGAGTCCTCTTGACTGAAATGAGTTAGGCGCCTAACTTCATCTAATAATTCCTTCTCAGATAACTCAACAACATTTACTCTGGTCTCATCCATGGTACCCGGATATAACCACATTGGGTGGACTCTAGACATGATTGGTTGGATTCGGTGTTTTAACAAAACGGCCACTATTTCGGTGCCCATCATAGTCTGACCATCGGACTCTTTGATCCGAAGAATTTTGTCAAACAATCTATCGACTGCAGACTTTTCTTCGGGTGACAGTATATTCTTCCAAGATTTTTTCGGCACAGCTTCAAGAACATCAACAAACTTCGGCAGACGCATTTTTGCTGCTGATGAGTCTTTTATGTAGAACCACTTCAGCCTCCATCCTTGAACTGACTCTCTCATTGGGAAATTGAAGTAATTCGCTTCCTTGCGAACAAAAAACCCAACTCCACCAGTGACGAAAGAACCAGTACTAAAGTTATAGCGTTTTACAAAAAAGATGGTCTTCCACAAACCCCAGTGAGGCTCGATGCCCAGAAAGGCCTCACGAAGGGTAATGAAAATAGCGAGATGAAGGATCGAATTGGGAGTCAGTTGCCATAACTGGATCTCATACACATGAAGAAGACGCCGGAGAAACTTGTGGCCAGGGAGAGAAAGTCCACTGTACAAGAATGACATGAACATCACAGTAAAACCGGTGGGAGGATTGGGGCGTGAAGCCAAACCTGGAAGGATGATGTTCCCCTCGTTAGCGGAAATCAAACCAAGGCTACGAGCTTTCTTCTCATCGCGCTTGGTCGTTGTACAAGCAGGCCAATCACCGGGCGCAGGCGCCACGGTGGAAACCTCTGGCGCCGCGGCGGAGACATCCGATGCGCCCCTCTTTGGCGCACTAGATGTGACCTTGGCAGCGACGCCACCGGATGCGGCGCCGGCGGCAATCGTGTGGTTCTTTTTCTCCACCATCTTCGAGAGTGCTTGGTAATCGGAAGAAAGTCAACGAATGGCGGCGGCGGCGCGGTAGCTTTGAGGAAGAAGGGCGAACGAGGAAGGAAGGCTGTGAAAGGGGAGAGTGGAAAAATAAATTTCCTCCTTCTCGTTTATAAAACAAAGGTTATCAAAGGAGATCTGCGGTTAGGTCACCGCGTGTCATTGCATCTATCATAACAAAGGATACTTTTTTCCATCACGCACGGAAATCGAGGAGGTGCCTCGGTCAATACGCAAGGACTAGTTATTTCTTAACTGACCGCGCAGAAGTAGGGTGGGCCAGTCCAGTCACGTCTTGTCAATCAAACCACCGCAGTAGCAACGTCATTAATGATGTCATGAAAGGTATCGACTCGTCATGAAGCATCCGAAGGAAATTAAAACATTGAGTTGCTTGACTTGAGTCTACGCACGGCTGCAAGCATCCGCTCCTAGACTCGGGGGATACTCCCATCGGGAGTGCCGGACGCGCACCCGATAAAATACTAAGAATTCGAAGATTTCAAATTATTTCCAGAATCATGCCCGGGGACTTGATTCTGAGTAGAGTAACGTTGTTTTGCCATTGGCAGTTAACCAGTATCAATTTATCGAGTAAAACTGGGCACGTTACTCAAAATCCTTTTCATACTATCAACATGCATGGCCTAATTCCAAGGTATTGAAGACCCGATATACAAAAGGTATCGGATGACCGTGTCAGTTTACACAAAACGTCGGCAGCATAAAAATCATTCGAGTAATACAACTTGAGTCTACGCATGGTTGCAAGCACCCGTCCTTAGACTCGGGGGCTACTCACATCAGGAGCGCTGGACGCGCACCCAATAAAAAAAGGCGTTTCTGTTTCAAAGAACTCAAGATCTTCCGGGAATTATGAATGTTCGATAGAAGATAATTTTAGTTCCTGCCCGAAGCTTCTTCGGCCAGTCACTCGGGGACTACTGATGTGGGCATTACCGTTCGGGTAACTAGGATTACGCTACCTCCTACGGCCCAACCAGGGGCCCATGAAGATCATCCAATGATCGAGGCGGGCAATTATGCCGGTTCCAAAGAAGGATTCTTGAAGAACAAGGCAAGAAGACGAAGAAACAAGGAAAGTTAGACATAGAACTCTTTGTAACATAGTCGTACCCGGACAGACCTCTCGAGACCCGGCTCACAATATAAGGGCCAGGAGAGGGTCTGCCGAGGGACACACAATCAACTTAATTAGACATAACCACCGTAAGTCTAGAGCTAGGTCATACGAAATCTTAGCTTCTCGACGAGTTCATAGTCGAAGCCTTCAGCTACCCCATTGTAACCTGATATTCTCAATAATCAAGATTAGACAAGCAGGAAGTAAGGGTTTTACCTCATCAAGGGCCCCGAACCTCGGTAAATCTCTCTCCCCATTTGTTTGGTATCCGATGTCTCGTGTCAGCCTGCAGGATTCCGTCAACCCTCAGCTCCAAAAGGTGCGCATTGCCGAGGAGTACTGATACGTCTCCGACGTATCGATAATTTCTTATGTTCCATGCCACATTATTGATGATATCTACATGTTTTATGCATACTTTATGTCATTATTATGCGTTTTACGGAACTAACCTATTGACGAGATGCCGAAGGGCCAGTTCCTGTTTTCTGCTATTTTTGGTTCCAGAAATCCTAGTAAGGAAATATTCTCGGAATCGGACAAAATCAATGCCCATCATCCTATTTTTCCACGAAGCTTCCAGAAGACCCGAGAGCCGCCAGAGGAGGGCCCTGTGGGCCCCAGACGACAGGGTGGCGCGGCCCAGGCCTTGGCCGCGCCCCCCTAGTGTGTCACCGCCTCGTCGACCCTCCGACTCTACCTCTTCGCCTATATAAAGGTCCCTGACCTAAAAACCTCGACAGGTTCGACGAAACCAGAGAAAACCTTCCAGAGCCGCCGCCATCGCGAAGCCAAGATCTGGGGGACAGGAGTCTCTGTTCCGGCACGCCGCCGGGACGGGGAAGTGCCCCCGGAAGGCTTCTCCATCAACACCACCGCCATCTTCATCAACGCTGTTGTCTCCCATGAGGAGGGAGTAGTTCTCCATCGAGGCTCGGGGCTGTACCGGTAGCTATGTGGTTAATCTCTCTCCTATGTACTTCAATACAATAATCTCATGAGCTGCCTTACATGATTGAGATTCATATGATGATGCTTGTAATCTAGATGTCATTATGCTAGTCAAGTGGATTTTACTTATGTGATCTCCGGAGACTCCTTGTCCCACGTGTGTAAAGGTGACGATGTGTGCACCGTGTGGGTCTCTTAGGCTATATTTCATAGAATACTTATTCACTGTTATGAATGGCATAGTGAAGTGCTTATTTATATCTCTTTATGATTGCAATGTGTTTTGTATCACAATATATCCGTGTGCTACTCTAGTGATGTTATTAAAGTAGTTTATTCCTCCCGCACGGTGTAATGGTGACAAGTGTGTGCATCGTGTAGTACTTGGCGTAGGCTATGATTGTGATCACTTGTAGATTATGAAGTTAACTATTGCTATGATGGTATTGATGTGATCTATTCCTCCTTTCGTAGTGTGAAGGTGACAGTGTGCATGCTATGTTAGTACTTGGTTTGGTTATGTTGATCTATCATGCACTCTAAGGTTATTTAAATATGAACATCGAATATTGTGGAGCTTGTTAACTCCGGCATTGAGGGTTCGTGTAATCCTACACAGTTAGTGGTGTTCATCATCCAACAAGAGGGTGTAGAGTCTAGCATCTATCTATTTATTCTGTTATGTGATCAATGTTGAGAGTGTCCACTAGTGAAAGTATGATCCCTAGGCCTTGTTCCTAAATATCGCTATCGCTGCTTGTTTACTCGTTTTACTCGCATCTTTACTTCCTGCAATATTACTACCATCAATCGCACGCCAAGCAAGCACTTTTCTGGCGCCGTTACTACTGCTCATATTCATTCATACCACTTGTATTTCACTATCTCTTCGCCGAACTAGTGCACCTATTAGGTGAGTTGGGGACACAAGAGACTTCTTGCTTTGTGGTTGCAGGGTTGCATGAGAGGGATATCTTTGACCTCTTCCTCCCTGAGTTTGATAAACCTTGGGTGATCCACTTAAGGGAAACTTGCTGCTGTTCAACAAACCTCTGCTCTTGGATTCCCAACACTGTCTACAAGAATAGAAGCACCCGTAGACATCAAGCTATTTTCTGGCGCCGTTGCCGGGGAGGAAAGGTAAAAGGCACTCATACTCCGGTCTCAGGTAAAGTATTTTTCTGTCGCCGTTGTGTGTGTGCTCGAAGCTATTTCCTTTAGATCCTACAATTGCTTTGTTTCTTGTTTACACTAGTTTGGCATAATGGACAACAGTGAGCTTCTTATTCTATTTCCTGATTTAAGACATGGATGGTTTGATGCGAAAATTAAAAAACCTATGGAACATATTAGTATGAACTCTTTGAACACCATTGTTGCTAATGATTTGGAAAATTTTAAGCTTGCGGAAGCTGGCTTTGATGAGCATGATATTTTTGGTCCCCCAAGCATTGAGGAGAAAATTTACTTTGACGATACTTTGCCTCCTATTTATGATGATTATAATGATATTGGTCTTTTAGTACCGCCTGTTATGGAGGATAAATTTGATTATGATTACAATATGCCTCCTATATTTGATGATGAGAATAATAATGATAGCTACTTTGTTGAATTTGCTCCCACTACAACTAATAAAATTGATTATGCTTATGTGGGTAGTAATAATTTTATGCATGAGACTCATGATAAGAATGCTTTATATGATAGTTATATTGTTGAGTTTGCTCATGTTGCTACTGAAAGTTATTGTGAGAGAGGAAAATATGGTTGTAGAAGTTTTCATGTTACTAAAACACCTCTCTATGTGCTGAAATTTTTGAAGCTACACTTGTTCTATCTTCCTATGCTTGGTACTTTTTTCTTCATGAACTTGTTTATTTACAAAAATCCTATGCATAGGAAGCATGTTAGACTTAAATTTGTTTTGTATTTGCCTCTTGATGCTCTCTTTTGCTTCAACTACTATTTCTTGCGAGTGCATCATTAAAACTGCTGAGCCCATCTTAATGGCTATAAAGAAAGAACTTCTTGGGAGATAACCCATGTGTTTATTTTTCTACAATACTTTTATTTTGTATTTGAGTCTTGGAAGTTGTTACTACTGTAGCAACCTCTCCTTATCTTAATTCTGTTGCATTGTTGTACCAAGTAAAGTCTTTGATAGTAAGGTTCGTACTAGATTTGGATTACTGCGCAGAAACAGATTTCTTGCTGTCACGAATCTGGGCCTAATTCTCTGTAGGTAACTCAGAAAATTATGCCAATTTACGTGAGTGATCTTAAGATATGTACGCAACTTTCATTCAATTTGAGCATTTTCATTTGAGCAAGTATGGTGCCACTTTAAAATTCGTCTTTACGGACTGTTCTGTTTTGACAGATTCTGCCTTTTATTTCGCATTGCCTCTTTCGCTGTGTTGGATGGATTTCTTTGTTCCATTAACCTCCAGTAGCTTTGTGCAATGTCCAAAAGTGTTAAGAATGACTGTGTCACCTCTGAACATGTGAATTTTTGATTACGCACTAACCCTCTAATGAGTTTGTTTTGAGTTTGCTGTGGAGGAAGTTTTCAAGGGTCAAGAGAGGAGGATTATATACTATGATCAAGAAGAGTGAAGAGTCTAAGCTTGGGGATGCCCCGGTGGTTCATCCCTGCATATTTCAAGAAGACTCAAGCATCTAAGCTTGGGGATGCCCAAGGCATCCCCTTCTTCATCGACAAATTATCAGGTTCCTTCTCTTGAAACTATATTTTTATTCGGTCACATCTTATGTACTTTACTTGGAGCGTCTGTTTGTTTTTGTTTTTTTTTTGTTTGAATAAATGCTTGTGTGGGAGAGAGACACGCTCCGCTGGTTCGTATGAACACATGTGTTCTTAGCTTTTAATGTTCATGGCGAAGGTTGAAACTGCTTCGTTCATTGTTATATGGTTGGAAACGGAAAATGCTACATGTAGTAATTGGTAAAATGTCTTGGATAATGTGATATTTGGAAATTGTTGTGCTCATGTTTAAGCTCTTGCATCATATACTTTGCACCTATTAATGAAGAAATACATAGAGCTTGCTAAAATTTGGTTTGCATAATTGGTCTCTCTAAGGTCTAGATAATTTCTAGTAAGGAGTTTGAACAACAAGGAAGACGGTGTAGAGTCTTATAATGTTTACAATATGTCTTTTATGTGAGTTTTGCTGCACCGGTTCATCCTTGTGTTTGTTTCAAATAACCTTGCTAGCCTAAACCTTGTATCGAGAGGGAATACTTCTCATGCATCCAAAATCCTTGAGCCAACCACTATGCCATTTGTGTCCACCATACCTACCTACTACATGGTATTTCTCCGCCATTCCAAAGTAAATTGCTTGAGTGCTACCTTTAAATAATTCAAAATTTATCACCTCTGATTTGTGTTAATGTTTTATAGCTCATGAGGAAGTATGTGGTGTTTATCTTTCGATCTTGTCATTTACTTCGGACAGACTTTCACCAATGGACTAGTGGCTCATCCGCTTATCCAATAATTTTGCAAAAAGAGCCGGCAATGGGGTGCCCAGCCCCAATTAATTAACTTGCATTAATAATTCTCTTCACATGTTTTGCTCTGATCTATCAGTAAGCAACTTCATTTTGCAAATAGACACTCCTCCATGGTATGTGAATGTTGGAAGGCACCCGAGGATTTGGTTAGCCATGGCTTGTGTAAGCAAAAGGTTGGGAGGAGTGTCATCCATAAATAAAGAAAAACTAAACTAAAGTACATGTGTAAACAAAATAGAAGAGGGATAATCTACCTTGCTGGTAGAGATAACGTCCTTCATGGGAGCCGCTCTTGAAAGTCTGGTTGATAAGGTAGTTAGAGTGCCCACTACCATTCGTTGACAACAACAAACACCTCTCTAAATTTTACTTTTATGCTCTCTTTATGTTTTCAAAACCAAAGCTCTAGCACAAATATAGCAATCAATGCTTCCCTCCGCGAAGGGCCATTCTTCTACTTTTATGTTGAGTCAGTTCACCTATTTCTCTCCATCTCAAGAAGCAAACACTTGTGTGAACTGTGCATTGATTCTTACATACTTGCATATTGCATTTGTTATATTACTCTATGTTGACAATTATCCATGAGATATACATGTTACAAGTTGAAAGCAACCGCTGAAACTAAATCTTCCTTTATGTTGCTTCAATACCTTTACTATGAATTTATTACTTTATGAGTTAACTCTTATGCAAGGCTTATTGATGCTTGTCTTGAAAGTACTATTCATGAAAAGTCTTTGCTTTATGATTCAGTTGTTTACTCATGTCATTACCATTGTTTTGATCGCTGCATTCATTACATATGCTTACAATAGTATGATCAAGGTTATGATGGCATGTCACTCCAGAAATTATCTTTGTTATCGTTTACCTGCTCGGGACGAGCAGGAACTAAGCTTGGGGATGCTGATACGTCTCCAACGTATCGATAATTTCTTATGTTCCATGCCACATTATTGATGATATCTACATGTTTTATGCATACTTTATGTCATTATTATGCGTTTTCCGGAACTAACCTATTGACGAGATGCCGAAGGGCTAGTTCTCGTTTTCTCGCTGTTTTTGGTTCCAGAAATCCTAGTAAGGAAATATTCTCGGAATCGGACGAAATCAACGCCCAGCATCCTGTTTTTCCACGAAGCTTCCAGAACACCCGAGAGCCGCCAGAGGAGGGCCCTGTGGGCCCCAGACGACAGGGTGGCGCGGCCCAGGCCTTGGCCGCGCCCCCCAAGTGTGTCATCGCCTCGTCGACCCTCCGACTCCGCCTCTTCGCCTATATAAAGGTCCGTGACCTAAAAACCTCGACAAGTTCGACGAAACCAGAGAAAACCTTCCAGAGCCGCCGCCATCGCGAAGCCAAGATCTGGGGGACAGGAGTCTCTGTTCCGGCACGCCGCCGGACGGGGAAGTGCCCCCGGAAGGCTTCTCCATCAACACCACCGCCATCTTCATCAACGCTGTTGTCTCCCATGAGGAGGGAGTAGTTCTCCATCGAGGCTCGGGGCTGTACCGGTAGCTATGTGGTTAATCTCTCTCCTATCTACTTCAATACAATAATCTCATGAGCTGTCTTACATGATTGAGATTCATATGATGATGCTTGTAATCTAGATGTCATTATGCTAGTCAAGTGGATTTTACTTATGTGATCTCCGGAGACTCCTTGTCCCACGTGTGTAAAGGTGACGAGTGTGTGCACCGTGTGGGTCTCTTAGGCTATATTTCATAGAATACTTATTCACCGTTATGAATGGCATAGCGAAGTGCTTATTTATATCTCTTTATGATTGCAATGTGTTTTGTATCACAATATATCCGTGTGCTACTCTAGTGATGTTATTAAAGTAGTTTATTCCTCCCGCACGGTGTAATGGTGACAGTGTGTGCATCGTGTAGTACTTGGCGTAGGCTATGATTGTGATCTCTTGTAGATTATGAAGTTAACTATTGCTATGATGGTATTGATGTGATCTATTCCTCCTTTCGTAGTGAAGGTGACAGTGTGCATGCTATGTTAGTACTTGGTTTGGTTATGTTGATCTGTCATGCACTCTAAGGTTATTTAAATATGAACATCGAATATTGTGGAGCTTGTTAACTCCGGCATTGAGGGTTCGTGTAATCCTACACGATTAGTGGTGTTCATCATCCAACAAGAGGGTGTAGAGTCTAGCATCTATCTATTTATTCTGTTATGTGATCAATGTTGAGAGTATCCACTAGTGAAAGTATGATCCATAGGCCTTGTTCCTAAATATCGCTATCGCCGCTTGTTTACTCGTTTTACCGCATCTTTACTTCCTGCAATATTACTACCATCAACCGCACGCCGGCAAGCACTTTTCTCGGCGCCGTTACTACTGCTCATATTCATTCATACCACTTGTATTTCACTATCTCTTCACCGAACTAGTGCACCTATTAGGTGAGTTGGGGACACAAGAGACTTCTTGCTTTGTGGTTGCAGGGTTGCATGAGAGGGATATCTTTGACCTCTTCCTCCCTGAGTTCGATAAAATTGGGTGATCCACTTAAGGGAAACTTGCTGCTGTTCTACAAACCTCTGCTCTTGGAGTCCCAACACTGTCTACAAGAATAGAAGCACCCGTAGACATCAAGTACCCTCGACACTCATCAAGACTATTTTCTGGCGCCGTTGCCGGGGAGCATTGCTTTATTTACAATCCCACTTGAAGGTGATATTGTTCGCTGCATTTTATTTATCATGGGTAAAGCTCCTGAATCGAGGTTCCCTATATTGACATCCACTACTAGCAGAGGTACAACTCTGAACACCTATGTCGCTCTTGATTCGCCATCTGTTATGAGTAAGCTTCTTACTCCACCACATGCTACTGCTAATTCTACTGAATATGATAATGCTCCTGATGATTTTGATGGTGCTTCTGCTGTCCTTGATAAGAGTGGTTCGTTATGTCCTTTCCTAGATACTACAATTGCTAGATCTGAACAAATTGAAAATGCTGAAAATATTATTACACTTGTTAGTTTACCTCAAGCTAGGGGAATCCTAGCGATGATCTTGATGAAACTTATATTGAACTTTACGATGACTTCATTGAAGAATGTCATGCTACTAGA
The DNA here is from genome assembly GCF_022539505.1 of Lolium rigidum. NCBI lineage: Eukaryota > Viridiplantae > Streptophyta > Magnoliopsida > Poales > Poaceae > Lolium > Lolium rigidum. Next base: position 375,217,790 of record NC_061510.1, read on the forward strand.
ATTGCAAGTGCTATGAGAAGTCTTCTTGCAAGACGAGCTGTTAGATATTGTTTGTCTCCTAATTCTAAATTTGCCACATCTCCCATAAACATTAGAGATAAGGATTATGATTTCTCTCTGGATTTATCTTACATATATATTGTTGATAAAGAACCTTTATGTGGTACTGAAAATGAAAGTGCTATGAAACATATGAATGAACTCTCCACTTTGATCAATTTATTCTCCGATGATATTAAGATATGCACTTAATTTGTTACTAAAATTTTCCCTTTCTCTCTGAAAGGAGCAACTAAAACTTGGTATGATAATTTGTCTCCTGGATCTATTGATAGTCCTATTGGTTTGGTCAATGCTTTCTTTCAGAAATTTTTCCCTGCTAGTGCTCAACATTGTGCTTTGCAGAAAATCTTTGACTTTGTGCAGATAGAAGGAGAGAAATTGCCTGAATCTTGGGCAAGATTTTGTTCTTTAATTAGAGCACTACCTAAACATCAGTTAGCTAAAAATGAGCTCCTTGATATATTTTATAGTGGACTAACCGTTGAATCTAGGACATACCTGGATAGTTGTGTTGGTTGTGTTTTCAGGAAAAAACTACGGCTGAAGCTGACGAATTATTGGCTAAGATAAGCAAGAATTATGATGATTGGACTACACCGGAGCTAATACCAACACCGAAGAAAAGGGGAATCATTGAATTAAATGATGAAGTGATGAGGTAAGCCAAGAAATCTCTTAAGGAGAAGGGTATTAAATCTGAAGATGTGAAGAATCTACCACCTATAGAAGAATTATGTAAGCCAATCCCTCGTTCTTTCACTATTGAGGTACACTCTCTACAATGCTTTGATAATAGATATATTCCCTACTCTAAACCTCCTGATCAATGCTTATATGAATTTGATAATTATATTGTAAAACAAGATAATTTTAATAAGAGAGTGGAACATCACCTAATAGTAAATTCTAGAGCTATCAATAATTTGCATGATATTGTGGAAAGAACCTCTAATGATGTTAAAATACTTGTTAAACATTTCCATATGGTTCAAACTCAAATTTATCAGCTCACTAAAGTGCAAAAAGGTTTGGTAGGTAATGCTTCTAGAGAAAAACATGCTTATGAAATAAGAACTAGAAGTGGTGTTTCTACTCAGGATCCACTATATCCTGAAGGACATCCAAAAAGAATTGAACAAGATTCTCAACGAGTTGATGATACTAGGACTAAGTCTAAGAAAAAGAAAAAGAAACATAAAACTGTTGTAGAATCCTCTGAACCTGCTAAAGATCCTAATAGTATATCTATTTCTGATGCTGAAACTGAAAGTGGTAATGATAAAAATGATGCTTCCGATAAAGAGGAAATTGAAAAAGAACCTGAAAAGCATAATAAGAATAGAAAATACACTAAGGAAGATTTCATTCTTACTAAACATGGTAGTGAGAGAGAACCTTGGGGGCAAAAACCAATGCCTTTTCCTGATAAGAAACATAAATCATAGGAGGAAGAACATTATAATAAGTTATGGGAATGGATGAAACCTTTGTTTTTTGCAAATACCTTTGACTGATGCTATTAAATTGCCTCTGTATTCAAAGTATATGAAAGATATTGTCTCTAATAAGAGGAAGATTCCAAATGAGGAAATTTCCACTATGCTCGCTAATTACTCCTTTAATGGTATGGTTCCGAAGAAGCTTGGTGATCCAGGTATACCCACTATTCCATGCTCCATCAAAAATAATTATGTTAGAACTACTTTATGTGATTTGGGAGCAGGAGTTAGCGTTATGTTTTTTTCTCTCTATAGAAGACTTGATCTAGAAAAATTAATACCAACTGATATATCCTTGCAAATGGCTGATAAGTCTACTACTATTCATGTTGGTATATGTGAGGATGTTCCTGATCAAGTTGCTCATTATTGTATGATATTAACTGACTTTGTTGTGTTGGAAATGCCGGAAGATGATAATATGTCTATTATTCTTGGGGGACCTTTTCTTAACACTGCAAGGGCTATTATTGATTGCAATCAAGGAAAGGTAACTTTCAATGTTGATGACAAAGAGCATACGGTCTATTTTCCCAAGAAGATTGATGTGAATTATGGTCTAAACTCAATTATTAATGTTGATACCATCCAAATTGGAAAATTTCATTTGCCTTTGTCTAAGCCAAAGAAGAAGAATAATATTGTCATTATTGGAACTATTCCCGTCGAGGTTGAGGTAACATAATCATTGTGTGAAATACAAGGTTTTGCTTCATATAAAATTGTTTTGGTAACAAGACTTGATCAACCTTGTTAACAAAATAATTTTGAACGAATGAAACTATGTTTTCATGTACCATTGATTGACTTTATATTAGATTATCTTAGAGTTGCTATAGATTTGGTTTTGAATTTGTTTTTCATCATTCCATAATTGTTTTTCTGCGATAGAATCATAATTCAAATTCTGGAAATTTCCCAAAAATAAAGTTTCTCGAAAAATTCCAGAAAATTTATAGAAAATTTTTACGCATGAAAAGGGGCAGAGAGGCACCTTGGGCAGCCCAGGGGGACCCACAGGCCGGCCACACCATGTGGTGGCGCGGGGCACACCCTAGCCGTGCCAAGGCCTGGTGTGGGGCCGCCTGGCCCTCCACTTGCTCCCTCCTCTGCCATTCCTTCTCTCTCCCTAAAAAACACTCCAGCATTTATCAAACCCATGCTCTTGCTGTTCTTTATCACGATTTTTCGATCTCCTTCCTCAACCCATATTTCTTGCTGAAATTTGAAGCATTTGCTCCCCGGTATGTGACTCCTCCGATTATCCAAGTAGAATTTTGATTACTGAAGTGTATCTTGTATTTTTTGCTTCTGTAGATGACATGATAAGTGAGCTTGCATGCTTGTATTATGATGGGATAAGTTTTTTTGATGCATGTTTAGTCCTCTTATAAGTCTCCATAGTGTTCTCCTTCATTTGTTTGTCTTAAAACCATTTTTTATGAGGTTTATTAAAAATTTCAGAGATGGAAGGCAATGCATATCAAATCAACCAACATGAACTGGAGTTGTATGAATTCATGAAGGTTCACCGAGAAGAATTAGTTTTTCCTTCTGTTTATCCATGTGTGCAATTCAGGGGTGCTGCAGGAATTCTGCAAGATTTCCGGACTTTGGTTTCCAATGCAGGGTTGGAAAGTTTTGTTGATGGTGAACCATACGAACATGTTAAGCTAACTATGTATGTAGTGCAGTGAAGGAGATATGCCCTAGAGGCAATAATAAAGTGGTTATTATTTATATCTTTGTGTTTATGATAAATGTTTATATATCATGCTATAATTGTATTAACCGAAACATTAGTACATGTGTGATATGTAGACAACAAAGAAGTCCCTAGTATGCCTCTTAAACTAGCTTGTTGATTAATGGATGATTAGTTTCATAATCATGAACATTGGATGTTATTAATAACAAGGTTATATCATTATATGAATGATGTAATGGACACACCCAATTAAGCGTAGCATAAGATCTCGTCATTAAGTTATTTGCTATAAGCTTTCGATACATAGTTACCTAGTCCTTATGACCATGAGATCATGTAAATCACTTATACCGGAAAGGTACTTTGATTACATCAAACGCCACTGCGTAAATGGGTGGTTATAAAGGTGGGATTAAGTATCCGGAATGTATGAGTTGAGGCATATGGATCAACAGTGGGATTTGTCCATCCCGATGACGGATAGATATACTCTGGGCCCTCTCGGTGGAATGTCGTCTAATGTCTTGCAAGCATATGAATAAGTTCATAAGAGACCACATACCACGGTACGAGTAAAGAGTACTTGTCGGGAGACGAGGTTGAACAAGGTATAGAGTGATACCGATGATCAAACCTCGGACAAGTAAAATATCGCGTGACAAAGGGAATTGGTATCGTATGTGAATGGTTCATTCGATCACTAAAGTCATCGTTGAATATGTGGGAGCCATTATGGATCTCCGGATCCCGCTATTGGTTATTGGTCGGAGTGAGTACTTAACCATGTCCGCATAGTTCACGAACCGTAGGGTGACACACTTAAAGTTGGATGTTGAAATGGTAGTACTTGAATATGGAATGGAGTTCGAATATTTGTTCGGAGTCCCGGATGAGATCCCGGACATCACGAGGAGTTCCGGAATGGTCCGGAGAATAAGATTCATATATAGGAAGTCATATTCCAAGTTTGGAAATGATCCGGTGCATTTATGGCAGGTTCTAGAAGGTTCTAGAAAAGTCCGGAAGAATAGCATTATGGAAGGTGAAGTCCCGGAGGGACTCCACTAGCATGGCCGGCCAGCCCTAAGGGGAAGGAATCCCAGGTGGATTCCACCTGAGGTGGCCGGCCACCCCACCTAAGGAAAAGGTGGGAGTCCCACCTTGGGTAGGACTCCCTCCTTGAGTAGGTTTCCCACCTTTGGGAAGTTTTGGTGTTGGGGTCTTATTCGAAGACTTGGACTACAACTCTTGGGGCTTCCACCTATATAATGAGGGGCATAGGAGAGGGGCTGACCACCACAAGCCCATAGCTTGGCCGCACCCATAGGTGGCCGGCCACCCCCTCTCCCAACCCTAGCCGCCCCTCTCTCCTCCTCTTCTCCCGCACGCTTAGCGAAGCTCCGCCGGAGATCTCCATCGCCACCGCCACCACGCCGTCGTGCTGCCGGATTCAAGGAGGAGCTACTACTTCCGCTGCCCGCTGGAACGGGGAGAAGGACGTCGTCTTCATCAACAACCGAACGTGTGACCGAGTACGGAGGTGCTGCCCGTTCGTGGCACCGGAACCGATCGTGATCAAGATCTTCTACGCGCTTTTGCAAGCGGCAAGTGATCGTCTACCGCAGCAATAAGAGCCTACTCTTATAGGCTTTGGAATCTCTTCAAGGGTTAGTCTTGATCATCTCCTCGTTGCTACCGTCTTCTAGATTGCATCTTGGCTTGGATTGCGTGTTCGCGGTAGGAAAATTTTTGTTTTCTATGCAACGTTATCCTGCAGTGGTATCAGAGCCGTGTCTATGCATAGATGGTTGCACGAGTAGAACACAATGGTTTGTGGGCGTTGATGCTCTTGTTATCTTTAGTTGAGTACTTTGCATCTTTATGGCATAGTGGGATGAAGCGGCTCGGACTAACTTTACATGACCGCGTTCATGAGACTTGTTCCTCGTTCGACATGCAACTTGTATTGCATAAGAGGCTTTGCGGGTGTCTGTCTCTCCTACTATAGTAAAGATTCAATTTACTCTTCTATTGACAACATTAGTATCAACGTTGTGGTTCATGTTCGTAGGAAGATTAGATCTATATCGAAAACCCTAAACCACGTAAAATATGCAAACCAAATTAGAGAGCGTCTAACTTGTTTTTGCAGGGTTTGGTGATGTGATATGGCCATGATATGATGATGAATATGTATGAGATGATCATTATTGTATTGTGGCAACCGGCAGGAGCCTTATGGTTGTCTTTAAATTTCATGTTGAGTAGTTTTTCAAAGTAGTTGTAATAGTTGCTACATGAGGTGAACAACCATGAAGACGGCGCCAAGAACCTTGACGCTACGCCGACGATGATGGAGATCATGCCCGTTGATGATGGAGATCATGTCCGTGCTTTGGAGATGAAGATCGAAGACACAAAGACAAAAGGGCCATATCATATCACATATGAACTGCATGTGATGTTAATCCTTTATGCATCTTATTTTGCTTAGATCGCGACGGTAGCATTATAAGATGATCCCTCACATTAATATCAAGATAATAAAGTGTTCTTCCCTCGTATGCACCGTTGCATTGTTCGACGTTTTGAAGCATCTCGTGATGATCGGGTGTGATAAACTCGACATACAACGGGTGTAAGCCATGTTGCACACGCGGAATACTTGGGTTTGCTTGACGAGCCTAGCATGTACGGACATGGCCTCGGGACAACGGAAACCGAAAGGTTGAACACGAGTCATATGGATGATATGATCAACATGTTGATGTTCACCATTGAAGCTACATCATCTCACGTGATGATCGGTTTTGGTGTAGTGGATGTGGATCGTGTACCACTTAACAACTATGAGGGATGTTGTATTAAGTGGGAGTTCATTAGTAATTAGATTAAAACATGAACTAATTATCATAAACTTAGTCTCAGTAGTATTGTAAATTAATTTTGTAGTATTGGCATCCGTTTTTTCTACCATGCGCTAGTCTTGTTATTGAGATAGAAATACTGTTAAAATCTGACAAGAAACTTTACGGATTGGTACCGTATTGTTAATGAATCAAGAAATGATTAAGTCCTATTGCAAACATTTAGTGAAACTCACTTTGTTGATTCAGAGAGCTATGGTTTCAATTAGTACCTAAAGTTATCTTGTCTCCGTGAAACTTGAAGTTCAAATCTGTTTGAAAAGTAAGGAGCTGAAAATTTAGTTTTCAGAAATAATCAAGGTACGAGATATATGTGATATCTAAGACCTTATTGCAAGATGATAGAATATAAATTTGGTGAGACTACATAAACTCATAAGTTTTATGGGAATGTACGAAGGTTGAAGACGCAAGGCGTCCCAATCCTCCAACTATTGGGGCACTAACAATATTCGCATATCCATGAAGTGATTGTCCTTAGTATGCACCGTTGCTAAGACTCGTCGTTTCGAAGCATCACGTGATGATCGGGTGTGATAGATTCTACGTGTGTATACAACGGGTGCAAGCTAGATTTGCACATGCAAATACCAAGGTTAAAACTTTACGAGCCTAGCATGTACAGACATGGTCTCGGAAAGTCGTCATGATATGATGGATAAAATTATGAGTGAAATTGTTCATCATATTACAAGGTTACTAATAGTGAAATCCGGAACACTTGTCATATGATGATCAACTTCAAAATAAGAACCTCAAGGTTATTGGTATCAGACCAACAAACCTAGAAGTTATTAATGTTGAAGTGTTTTTCTGAATAATGAGGAAAGCTAAAAGAGAAACTGCAAAGATATTTTGGCAGAAAGAAACAAAAGACTAGAAAGTCTAGCTCAGGTGTATATAAATGATATACATGTTATGATTGTATTCCTAGTTAGGTCACACTATGAAATTCTTGGGTATTAGTACTATATTGGTTGGTATGAAGTGTCATACAAAAACAACGCAATACAAGAATTCAATGGCCTAAGTGACTGACAAGGAATATGATAGGAATGCACGCCTGGAACAAAAAAAAAATAAAGTGTTATTATGTTCATCGTTGGCATTCTATCTAACCCTTAGAATTTATAATAAAGAATTTAATAATTGTTATTTTGCTCTGGTCAAATGAAAACAATGAGTTGTTCAAATTATGACATTACTCCATGTATGATGGATAAGTTATTATAAATCTTAATGGTGAAACACACATACATAACACTGACGCTAAAAATGCCATAAGGCAAATGATTTGAATTCCACTTATTTGTGGAACCGCAATTTAGGTCATGTTAGAAAGGATCGCATGAAGGAACTCCATGCAAATGGATTTTTGGAGTCATTCGATTTGTTGAATCGTTTGGCACTTGCAAAATCTTTTCTAAAAAGGTAATGACTGAAATACCGTTCATAGGCCAAAGAGTTGAACGGGCAACTAACTTAGTGAAAACATACATAATGATATATGTGGTTCACTGGGCATAGTTGTGTGCGGAAGATTCTTCTACTTCATGAAAACTTTCAAACAATGAATTGAGTATATATGTGGATATATTCAATAAGGAAAAGTTTGAAACATTTGAATAGGATTCAAATAAATTTCAGCATGAAGTGGAAATCGTCGTAATAGAAATCAAATATCTATGATTGGATCATGGTGGAAATATTTGAATTACGAGTTTTAGCGAACATCTAAGAGAGTTATGAAATTGTTCTACAACTTACGTTTCTTGGAGTATCATAGTGATGATGAAGTATCCAAGAGATATATCCAAACTTTGTTGGATCAATGATGAGATAAAATATTGATGCCATTATATTTTTGTGGATTATGCTTTAGTGACTACCGCTTTTACACTGAATAGAGCATCATCATGATCCGTTGAAATGACACCATACAAGTTATGGCATGGGTATAAACCCTAATAGTCAACCAAAATCGGATGAATGTCTTTGTTGGTTATCCCAGAGATTTTATTGGGAATTCTTCCCACGAGACAAAGACAAAAGTGTTTGTCAATGTTTCTTATTTCCGAGAAATTGTTTCGAGTGAAGTATTTGAGTGGGAGGACAATATAATTTGATAAGGTTTATGAACCCGAGCATAATGATCAGAGTAGCGCAGCATCGGAATTGGTTTCGGAAGCGGCCACGACGATCATGGCTCTCATGACTACAAAGTGTTTTAGCCATGGAGATCGAAGTACATATTGGACCTTGTAGGTATGGTTTACTTTGTGATCAAATAAATGATTTGTGGACAAAGGATTGATTTTGAACAATGATAAACCAACTACAAAACAAAGAAGTTATGATGGGCCCCGACTCCATTAAAATGGCCATGCGCCATGAAATCCAAGATAGATGAATACTTTATGAAAGTAAATGGATCTATGAAATTGATAGACTTGGATGAAATATCCTTGAAGAAAGCTTGACTTATCGAAAAATTGTTTACGACAAAGTTCAAAGAGTTGAATACGATAAGATTAGATCTTCCGTAGCAATGCTTATAGTCTATATGGATTATTCTAGTAATCACTACATATTTCTTTTATGAGATATGCTAGTAGGATGGCAAAATACACTACTTAACAGAAGTATGTATACAAGATACAACCAAGAGTTTTGCTGGTCCGTGGAATACTAGATAGGTATACAAGCTTTAATTGGATAAAGTAAGTATCATGGAGTTGGAATCTTCACCAGATGAAATAGTCAAAGAGTTTTTGATTTCATCAGAGATGATGAAGAAGCTTGCATTTGCAAGAAATTAAGTGGGAGCGCTAAGACACATTTATAATACTTTATGTAGGTGACATATAGTTGGTTATAAATGATGTAATTATATACTTGATTAAAAGGTTTCATTGAGAATTAACTTCAATGAAAGGATATGGACTCGAAACAAATTTAGTGTCAAGATCTATGAAGATAGATTGAAACACATAAATAAGTTTAAAGTCAAAGTACATATGATGGATATTGAAGTAGTTCAATATAGAAATATTAAGAAAATGTTCTTGTCATGTGAAGGTTTAACAAGACTTGAGTGTATCTGACACTCAATGAGTAAAAACACATGAGTGATTATAGATCACGAATAATATGTACACAATCGGATATCATGTGCTATAAAGTGTTATGAGCATATACCAGAATGATTCATATGATGATCATTGGACGACGATGAAGAATATCCTTGAGTACTTTAGAAGAACTAAGGATATATATATATATATATTTTTGTATGAAGAAATGACAAACAAATCGCTGTAAGGTGTTACACCGATATTGGTTTTGTCACATATAAAATATAATTTCAATCTCAAATTAGACTAAGTGTTGTTTAAAAGGTAGCACAATGAGCTAGAAGTTGTCTATGCTAGATTTAGAAGTGTTCTAAATATTGTGATGGATTCTACAAAAGAAGGCAGAGTATGTCATTATTTTGACAATGACAAAGGATGTTAAGTCAAGAGGTTCTTTGAGAACTTGGTGTAGTTCCGACAGAGTCAGAACTTTGAAGCTATATTGTGTGTGACAATATTAGTAACATATTTCAGACAGCGGAATTAAGGTTCCACCAGAAGATCAAACATATTTAAATGCCAACTCATTTGGAAATGAGTGATGCGTTGAGACGCAAATGAATTACAAAATACATACGTTTCTGAGCGTGTCAGATCCGATGACTAAAAACCTCTCCCGTGAGCAATACATGATAAAGCACCAGAAGGCCAAGGTGTTATATCTTTACAAATGTAAACTAGATTATTGACTCTAGTGCAAGTGGGAGACTGAAGGAGATATGCCCTAGAGGCAATAATAAAGTGGTTATTATTTATATCTTTGTGTTTATGATAAATGTTTATATATCATGCTATAATTGTATTAACCGAAACATTAGTACATGTGTGATATGTAGACAACAAAGAAGTCCCTAGTATGCCTCTTAAACTAGCTTGTTGATTAATGGATGATTAGTTTCATAATCATGAACATTGGATGTTATTAATAACAAGGTTATATCATTATATGAATGATGTAATGGACACACCCAATTAAGCGTAGCATAAGATCTCGTCATTAAGTTATTTGCTATAAGCTTTCGATACATAGTTACCTAGTCCTTATGACCATGAGATCATGTAAATCACTTATACCGGAAAGGTACTTTGATTACATCAAACGCCACTTCGCGTAAATGGGTGGTTATAAAGGTGGGATTAAGTATCCGGAATGTATGAGTTGAGGCATATGGATCAACGAGTGGGATTTGTCCATCCCGATGACGGATAGATATACTCCGGGCCCTCTCGGTGGAATGTCGTCTAATGTCTTGCAAGCATATGAATAAGTTCATAAGAGACCACATACCACGGTACGAGTAAAGAGTACTTGTCGGGAGACGAGGTTGAACAAGGTATAGAGTGATACCGATGATCAAACCTCGGACAAGTAAAATATCGCGTGACAAAGGGAATTGGTATCGTATGTGAATGGTTCATTCGATCACTAAAGTCATCGTTGAATATGTGGGAGCCATTATGGATCTCCGGATCCCGCTATTGGTTATTGGTCGGAGTGAGTACTTAACCATGTCCGCATAGTTCACGAACCGTAGGGTGACACACTTAAAGTTGGATGTTGAAATGGTAGTACTTGAATATGGAATGGAGTTCGAATATTTGTTCGGAGTCCCGGATGAGATCCCGGACATCACGAGGAGTTCCGGAATGGTCCGGAGAATAAGATTCATATATAGGAAGTCATATTCCAAGTTTGGAAATGATCCGGTGCATTTATGGCAGGTTCTAGAAGGTTCTAGAAAAGTCCGGAAGAATAGCATTATGGAAGGTGAAGTCCCGGAGGGACTCCACTAGCATGGCCGGCCAGCCCTAAGGGGAAGGAATCCCAGGTGGATTCCACCTGAGGTGGCCGGCCACCCCACCTAAGGAAAAGGTGGGAGTCCCACCTTGGGTAGGACTCCCTCCTTGAGTAGGTTTCCCACCTTTGGGAAGTTTTGGTGTTGGGGTCTTATTCGAAGACTTGGACTACAACTCTTGGGGCTTCCACCTATATAATGAGGGGCATAGGAGAGGGGGCTGACCACCACAAGCCCATAGCTTGGCCGCACCCATAGGTGGCCGGCCACCCCCTCTCCCAACCCTAGCCGCCCCTCTCTCCTCCTCTTCTCCCGCACGCTTAGCGAAGCTCCGCCGGAGATCTCCATCGCCACCGCCACCACGCCGTCGTGCTGCCGGATTCAAGGAGGAGCTACTACTTCCGCTGCCCGCTGGAACGGGGAGAAGGACGTCGTCTTCATCAACAACCGAACGTGTGACCGAGTACGGAGGTGCTGCCCGTTCGTGGCACCGGAACTGATCGTGATCAAGATCTTCTACGCGCTTTGCAAGCGGCAAGTGATCGTCTACCGCAGCAATAAGAGCCTACTCTTATAGGCTTTGGAATCTCTTCAAGGGTTAGTCTTGATCATCTCCTCGTTGCTACCGTCTTCTAGATTGCATCTTGGCTTGGATTGCGTGTTCGCGGTAGGAAAATTTTTGTTTTCTATGCAACGTTATCCTGCATGCAGGACTTCACATTTACTTGGAAATTGCCTAACCCTATGGTTCATTACAAAATATATAATATAGCTGTCGATTTACCTCTCGATGATTTCCGTGCAGCTATCAGAGTGCCACAATGGGGATCATGCAAGAAAATCAAGGAGAGACCCAAGCCATTGCTGGAACTCTATAAAGAGATTTGTCAGGGGAGGAGCTTCTGAGAGGAGGATGGTAAAATCCGATGCATTCAACTTCCTTCTATTCGGTATTTTGCTTATTTTATAAATAAATGCGTTCTAGCGAGAAAGGTTGCAAGCAAATTATCCTCTCATGATTTAGCCTTCCTAGCTGCTGCCTTGAAACAAGATAGAGAATATAATTTGGGTGCTTTGATAGCCTCCCGCCTTACTATTAACCGCGAGAAAGGGGGAGTTTGTGGAGGCCTCATTGCCTCCGTTTATTAGCCTTTCACTGTCTAGAACCACATGCTTTGAACTTTCGATTTCCATTGGAGAGGCTTGATCTTAATTCAATGATGCAACATCAATTTTTTTATTATGGAGCTAACATGGAATACTTACCTTATGAAATTACCTTTCTCAAGAGAAAATCATTTCGGTGGGTAACTAAGACCGATCGTGTAGTCAATTTGCATGCACCCTTTTTGCTTAACCTTGATGCCAGCGAAGGATGGTCACTCACGGAACAAGAGCTTGACACATACATAGCCGGGCAGGGGCAACATATACAGGACGATGGAGGGGAGGCCAAATATAACTTCGTCCAGCCCTCCAACATTGCCGGGTTCCCATATCAGCAACCCAACTATGACTATGGGCCTTCGGCTTCTTCTTCCTCAGGAGGGTCGGGGTATGATCATGCTAGAGATGACCCACCATCCTAGAGTCACTATTCACCATGGGCTATCCTTGGGGGGAGGTATATCGACATCTCACTCATCTACATATCATATTCCGTCGAAACTTTGTATATCGATGTTTCGCTTTCCTTTTATTCTTGCTAGTTTGTTTCAGTAATTTCTCTTTATTTGAATCTTGGGAGTTGTTACTACTATAATAACCTCTCCTTATCTTGTTTATTTCGTTTTTATACCAAGGATAGCCTCTAATAGGAAGGAGGTAAGAATTTGGGGAGTTGCTATCTAAAAACAGATTCTGTGCTGTCACCATAAACATTCGTATAAATAGACAGAATGGAATTTTGAGCTGCCAATTTTTGAGCATATGCCCCAGGTTGTTCTCTAACTTTCGTTACTTTAGCACTTTCCGAGATGAGCTATAGAACATTTTCATAAAATCATCTTTGCCTACTGTTCTATGTTGGCAGATTTATGCCACTTGTTGTATTTGCGTGTTTATTTTAGTTTTCTTTCTTTTTGTTGTTCTTGCTTTTATTTCTACTTTCCAAAACACAAAAATACCAAAAAAAATCTGTTGTTTCTCTTCATTTTCTTCTTAGTTTGCTTCATTTTCTCATTATGGTTTGCTATACGAAAATCCAAAAAGATTTTGCTTTGTGTGTTGATTAAAAATCGAAAACCCAAAAATATTTGTTGTTCTTCTTTGGTTTTGTAAAGTTGCTGCAGGGTTCAACGGTATTCCGTGACTTCATTGGAGCTTGGTTATCATTTCATATTATTCAATCCACACAAGTGAAGAGTAATAATGATGGTCATGACAATTCAAGTTGTGGTGAGAGGCTGGTATGAACTTTATTTATTTTCATTTTTGTACATATACTCATTTATGTGAACATGCTTAGTTTGTTTGTGTAAGGTGTATGCTACTTGATGATGTTCAATAGTTTATGCTCTCTCATGATTAGTTCCAATTTACTAATAGTTGGTAACATGGCATATAGATGTTTGCTTGCATTGCTCTATTCATATAACGGTATGACATTGTGGTATCCTCCTCTGAATGTTTCATTCGAATCGACTTGGCACATGCTCAAGCATGCATGAGACTAAAACAAAAGTCATTTAATCCTCGATGATTTATCTTGACTCGGAGTTCTTGTATTACTTTTATGCTTCTGTTAATTTAATCCGTCGCAAGCATGATTATGACAGTTACTGCTTTCTTGATTATCGCCTCCCAGTCTATTGCTAGCCTTCACTTGTATTGAGTATGAGCTCTACTCGTGCATCCAACTACTAAAAACCAAAGAGCCAATTGTGTCCACCATACATACCTATATGTGGTATTTCACCGCCACTCTAAAGTGAATTGCTTGTGTGCTACCTTTAAAATTTCAAAATTATTATCACTTATTTTGTGTGATTTATAGCTCATGGGAAAGTAGTCTAAAAACTATTTATGCTAAGTCTTATGTCTTATGTATTTCAGTTCTTATAAATTTCCTGTTGTGTGATAACCATGCTGTCATGGGGAACACCATCAATATACCCTTGTTGAATATCGTGTGAATTACTATGCATGCTCATCTTGTTTGAAGTAAGGGAGATTTACCATGAGTTGCAAAGATTGGAGTATGCATATTGTTAGAGAGGAACATTGGGCCGCCAACTAAAGCCATGTTCACATGGTGGAAGTTTCAGTTGGACAAAAGTCCAAATATCTGTTGTCCTTGTCTTCCCGGTATGGATGTCCAAAGAGTTGAGATTTATCAAAGTTGAGAAATCAAATGAGATTAATCTCCTAGGAACTTTGTACAAGAGGCAAGGAGGTACCACTTTGTGATACTTGGTTGAAACATATGTATGCAATGAAAATCCATGGAAATCCAAGCTAATTAGGACAAGGTGTGAGTCCTATTAGTATATTATGCATGAGGCGAGGAGCTTATAGGAAGTGTTATGAATGAGCCATATTATTTATTACTACCGTTGACATCAGTTGCACTTCTAAAAATACATATTTTCAACACTCCTATCTTACTTCCCTCTGCACAGGGCTGATCTTATACTTTTATGTTGAGTCACCATCCATTCTTCGAGCATTCTCTTGAAAGCATAGCTTTCATTCTTAGTTTAATGTGCTTGTCCCGGAATAGGATTAATTGTGGTATAACTGTGATGTTTGAATCTTTCGATATTTTTACTTCTAGTCCTCTCTTGAACTTCAGAGGTACCCCGGCATTTATGTTTTGTTCCAAAAATAGGGCAAGAGAGATACCACTTTATCATATCATTCTATGAACATTGCAATCCTAGAAATACTTATGTTTCATGTTGCTTATTATTGTGTTGGTATCCTTTCATGACTTGCATAACTATTGAGTATTCTTAGTTGCATGCTTCTTATTATTAATAACCTGAGCATTTGATCATGTAGTGAGAATATATACATCATATGAAGCAAATAGGTTTGTGAAAGTTTCTTTTATCGCACTCAATTGTCACTGAATTGCTTGAGGACAAGCAATAAGCTAAACTTCGGGGAAATTGATACGTCCAAAACGTATCCACTTTCCCGAACAATTTTGCTGTTGTTTTCCCTCTATGTTGTGTGTTTTGAATACAACTAACGCGGACTAACGCTGTTTTCAGCAGAATTGATTTGGTGTCTCTTTTTTTGCAGAAATCCGACTTTTGGGAAAATTCCCAGAAAATATAGAAAACCCAATATTTCACCTAAAGACTCCCGGAGCCAGAAGACAAGACGGTGGGGGGCTATGACGGGCCCACACCCACCCTTGGCGCGGGCTAGGCCTTGGCTGCACCAAGGGGTGGTCTGGCCGCCTCGGCCACCCCTTCGACCTCTCCTTCGCACTATAAGAAGCCCTTGGACCTAAAAACCAAGGGGGGTTCGACGTTTTTCTAGAAAGAGTTCCGCTGCTCCGCCGCCACCAGAAACCCCAATCCGGGAACCAGAAGCTCCGTTCTGGCACCCTGCCGGAACGGGGATTTGGAGGAGATCATTGCCATCACCGACACCTCTCCATCAACCATCCATGATTCCCCCATCCATGTGTGAGTAATTCCCTGCTGTAGGCTGTAGGGGATGGTAGGGATTGGATGAGATTGGTCATGTAATAGCTATAATGTTGTTATGGGCATAGTGCCTAGTATCCGGTTGTTAGAGCATCTCCAGCCGTTGGGGCTCCCCAGGCCGAAATCCGGTGCTATTTAGCGCCGGATGGATGTAACATTTGGCCTGGGGAGACCCATATTCCCAGCGGAGAGCCCAGGGTGGATGTAAAATTTGAACAAATATAGGCGAATTCAGATAAAACCAGACGAAATACGTTCAAACATAGGCAAAATTTAGAGATGTTTAACATATATAGGCGAGTTTGTACATATATAGGCCGAATTCGTAATATATTTGAATTCGGCCAGAGGGAAACATAAACTAAAGTTAAAACACGGCGATCTACATGCCGAAATGGCGGTAGAACGCCGTCTAGTCGCTGTCGTCGTCGTCGTCACTGGAGTTGTCGGCGTCCTGGGGCGGCGGCGCCTGCTGGCGGCTCTGGCCGGCGTCTCCGTACCAACGGATAGAACCCTGGCCAGGGTCGCCGTGTAGCGGTGTCGGCCGATATATCTCGTCGTCGCTGCTCTCCACGAGCTTGATGAGCGGCCCGGGTGCGACAGGTGTGGTGGGTATGGCGCGGGTGGCGCGGCGCCGCGCGGCCACCAGGTCCAGCAAACGCCTCTGCTGCTCCGCCTCCTGCCTCTCCTAGTCATGCCTGGACCAGGCGAGTGCGGCGTCCATCGGGAGGGCGTTGTCGGCGGGGATGAGGTCGGTCAGCGACCTCGCGATGGCCTCGCGGATCGCCTCGTCCTCGGCCCGCTTGGCCTCCTCCTCGGCGAGCTGGGACGCAGCGGCGGCCGCTGCGGCCTCCTTCTTCGACGTCTTCCTCTTGCGGCCGCGCGATGGAGACGACGACCGGAGCCCCCCTGGCGGATGACGAGGGCGCCGCTGCTGCGCCCTCTGGTTGGCGGTGGAGATGTCGGCTCCTTCTTGATGGCCCTCGGTGTCGCAGGTGGAGGAGCGGACCCGCCCGACCTCAATGCCGACCTCAATGCCGACCCAGAGGACGAGGACGACGGCGCCATCCGTCGCGGCATCCACGAGCTCCCTTGCCGGCGCGACAAGGTAGACGCCATCGGCGGCGGCATCCCTAGTACGGGGTAGTTGCCATCCTCGATGTGCGCGAGCACGTTCTCGAGGGTGCGGTCCTGCCCGGTCCACCAGCGGTGGCGACCGGCGGTGTTGTTGCATGCGGGAGGAGGGGGAGGGTCATCGTAGGCGGCGAGTTCGCGCTCGTACCTTTGCCGGAAGTAGTCGGGCCACGCCTCGTAGTTGTCGGGGTAGAACCGAGGCTCGGCGCGCTGCTCGTCGGTGAGGGTGACGAGCACCACGTCGATCTCTGCCTCGAGGGCGGCGCGTCCGATTGGCGGCGGCGGGATCGGGATGTCCCCCGCGCTCAGGCGCCAGCCTCCCGGTGCGCGGAAGTCAGGCGCCGCGGGGTAGCCCGCCGCGTGCAGCAACCTCCCCTCCCATTGGTGGAGAGATCGTCGGCCGAAGCCGTTGTTCGCCGCACCGTCCGCCATTGTTCGTTCGAAGAGATTGGGAAGACAGGTGGTGAATAGGGAGAGATTAGGGAGAGGGGTGGTGAATGCAGCCAAACGCGGTAGTTCCGCGATAAATAGAGGGCGACGCGTGTGAAACCGAGGCGATGACATTAACTCGCCGCGTGGAAGATACGCGTCCAGCGAAGACTGACCGACGGTAGGCTTTTACATCGCGCGTAAGACGATGCGATGAGGACGACGATCGGCCTTTCTCGCCGACAAGTTGGGGCCACCTGCCGCGCGGGAAGTTTTCTCAACGTTTCCCGCGCTTTCGTTTCCTCCGGACTCCCCGAGCGCTCCCCGGGGGGTCGGGGATGACTTGGGATCCCCCGATGGATGATAGACCAAATCCAGGAGAAAACGAGGATCCGAGGGCGTGACTGGGCCGTTTTCATCAATCCGGATGAAAAAGGGGTCCTGGGTGCCTTCCCGGGGAGACGGCTGGAGATGCTCTTAGTATTTATGGCATTGCTGCAAATTGCTATACTTAATGCTTGTCACTTTTGGGCCCGAGTGCCATGATCTCAGATCTGAACATGTTATTGATTTATGAGGACAATTATTGTTTTTGATCATATCTGCAAGTTGTATACACATATTGTTGTCCGGAACTCGAGGCCCCAAATTGACCAAGAATTGGGATAACCGGAGGGGATGGCTATGATGTGAGGATCACGTGTGTTCATGGAGTGTTAATGCTTTGCTCCGGTACTCTATTAAAAGGAGTACCTTAATTACCAGTGAGGCCCCGCTGCAACGAGCTAGTAGGACAAAATATGTCGTGCAAGTTTCTCATTGCGAGCACGCACGACTAAATAGGAACACACGCCTATTGTTATATTATGCTAGGATACTTTTATCATTATTATTTGCAATGCCTATGTCTTGCTATTACATGGACTCTCTCATTAATGTAACGCCCGTTCATCCATCCCTCTGCCTATAGTATTTTAATCTGGTTGTCTACTGCAATCATTGCTACTACTGTTTTTATTTGTCTACTGTTGTTACTTCACTACGTACTCCCACTGCCATAAAACTGTTACTACTGATAAGCTCTTGCGAGCAAGTCTATTTTCAAGTTCTAGTGAATTGACAACTCACTTGTTAAAGCTTATAAATATTCTTTGGTTCCCCTTGTGTCTAATCAATAAATTTGGGTTTTACTTTCCTCGAGAGAGAGTGAGAAGTGGAGTGGGGGCAGTGATAGGATGTATGCCGCGTGCGCCCCGAAGGGACGCGACGTCTCCCTCCCGTGCACCACGCGTGCAGTGGGGCCCTCTTTTTCGCTCGACCTGGCCTGTTTCAGTTAAAATGGTGAAATTGACCGTTGTCTTCGGACCTGCCCTGACTGCTTTAAACGGTGTGTGGTTGCAGCCCAAATCCTCATGCGGGCAACCTTTGGGGACGTGTGCACCTACCCTGCCCCACCATTTGCAGCCTAAGAGCATCTCCAACAGGGGCGCTATATCAGGCGATGTATATTCGGGTTTACAGCGCACGCTATGCGGATGCAGCGCGCATCGTCGGCGAGAGCTTCATCGGGTGTCGTAAACCGCCGCGCTAAAATGCAGCGCTGAATTGGTCCTTTTGCAGATCCGCTAAAATGCAGCCCAAAAACAACATTTTCACACAATTGCACATGTAAATAGATCAAACAAAATGCAAAAAATAGACTGAAAATATAAACATATTGCATAGTTCAACCCACATTTGGTACAACCGAATTTAAAATTAGACTACACTAAAAAACTAATCGGACCCCGAGTCGAAATCGGAGGAGTTTGGTGTTGTGGACGACATCGGAGTCGACGTCCACTCGAACTCCGAGGAGGAAGAGTCCACGGTGATGGTCGACGGACTAGAGCCATTCTTCTTCTCCTCCCTCTTCCTCGCGACCTTCTCCTCCTTCTCCTTCTTCTTGGCCCTCCTCGCTACCCGACCGCGCTTCTTCTCCACATTCTGCGCCGCCTTCAGCTCTTTCTTCTCGGCGTAGAAGGCGACCTCCGCTGCCACATCCTCCGGGAAGTGTCGCGCCCACTCGAGGCGCAGGCGCACGTCCCGCTCGACGACAACAAGGCGTTGTTCCAGCTCGCGCTGCCGCTTCCTCGCCTCTCGCGTGACGGCCAGCGGCGGCGGCGCGAGGGCTTTCTCCTGCTGCCGCGTCCAGACATCAGAGAAGTTCAGGGATCGGAGAGAGCGGCCGAGGCGCCAAGCGACCGCGTTGTACCCGCGCGCCGCCTCGTGCACTGTCTCGAACATGTCGAGCTGGATGCGCTCCTCGCCGCTCTGGATCTCGGCGTAGAATGTCCCGTTCGGATGCCCGCGCACACACCGTGGTAGCCGGAGCTCAAGCGGCTGCGGGGAGTCATCACGGCGGAGGTGGCGCGGCGTGCGAGTTGAGGTGGAGCGGTGGCGAAGCGACGCGCGGCTGAAACTTCCTGGCGGTTGTGTGCGCGCACTTGTTTTATAGCGTGCTGGAAGCCGCGCGTCAGCTTTGGCGCGCTGTCAACACCCGGATTTTTAAGTCCAGATGCCTATTATGCCATACATTGCAATCCTAGGAATATTGTTTTTGCAAGACATAATAGATTGATATCACAGAACATCATTCATTACAAACCATAATTGTCTTACATCAAGGGATCACATGATCCAGTCTTACAAAATAGTGGATCTAGAGATCCAATTACAAAATACATAGCGGAAGCGAAGTAGCGGTCACGGTCCATCTGTTCCACATGCAACTTTTGACGTCAGGAGTGGTCCTAGTTATCGTAGACGTCCTGCTGTCCATCTTCATGGTACTGGTTCTCCTCTTCATAGTCTGGCCATTTGAATAGCTAGGGACAAAGCCATGAGTACGTTAAACTACTCGCAAACTAATACTAATGTAAGCAATATTAACTATAGCAAGGGATTTCTAAGGTCTAGGTTTATTTGCATAAAGCTAGTTTTATTTCATAAGCACTTTAGTAGTAAAAGACTCTGTATTTGCCTAACTAACTCAAGTGGGAACATTAGTGTCATTCCCACAACTCTGTTGTGATTCAATTCAATTCATCTTTCAAGTTCAAATCAAAAGTCACCAGTCACATGTAATATTTTTGAAAAGTTCTGATGACGGAACAGTATGGCCTTTCCAACCGTCCATAACCGTGGACACGGCTATTCGAATAGGTTTACACTCTGCAGAGGTTGTACACGTGTGCCACAACTTTTGATTACATCCGTCAGAGATAACCCTGAATAATCATACTTAGTATGCGGATCATCAACCATAACCTTTCACTTACATATCCTAGTATAGGCACCTCTCCCCATGAGCTTGGCCTCCCAGTGAAGACAAACCGTCAACCTGGGAACTGCACAGGGCTTGGGTCGGACATTCACCACATTTCACGTCATTTCATATCATTTCACTTTCAACGAAGGTAGCCTCGGCATAACCCCTATGATGCTTGTTTAGAGGGAACTCATACTAAAATACATAAACTTCTAGTTAAGCCCTACCCATAATCAGGTATTGTGGGGGTACTCAAAAATTGGAATGGTATCGCATCCGAACCCAACCATCAGTTTTTGTAAAGTTCACCATGTCATTCACAAGTCACATTCACCTTCAAAATCTTTCAATAGAATGACTCATCATTCCAAGGTTTTCAAAGTCATTTGATTTCACATGTTCCCATCTAGAGTAGTCAATTTTAGTTTAGCACTAGCAACTAATCATGAGGGGTGCTAACTAGCTTGTATTTCTCTAGGCTAAATTTGATGCTCTTATACAACTCCATATCTAGACCAAGTGAATCATGATTCAAAAATAAACTTTGATAAACCAAAGTCAAAACTTGTAAGGTAAAAACTTGGGTTGGGATCATTAAACACAAAGTAATATGTAATGGTGCCTTGCTATTGTAGAGCTTGGCACTTAGGGTAACTTGCAAGAGTATAGCTTGCAATAATATAGCTTGCATTAGTCTAGCTTGCCTTGATTGGTGTAGTGATCAAAGTTCTCTTCTTCTTCTTCGTAGCCTTCTTCTTCCTCGTAGTATCCGGTACTAGCGTCTATAAACGAATACGAGGATACAATCACCAAACAAATACTTAAGTAAACTAGTAACCATAATGTTTCACACAATATGACCTATTATCATCACAAGCATCCATACTAGGGTTTTTATTTACTTTGAAAAGTAATTTCCTCTCATTGAAATATTTACTAGGGTTTCTACTTACTTTCTTTTGAGAAACAATTTCCTCTCATTGAATCTTGTTAAGATTTAATCTCCTCAACTAATAAAGTATGAGTACAAGTTGACCAAGATCAACCTTTCATATTTATCATTTGGGGAAAATGATTTAAATGAGGTACTCCTCTCATACAATTTAAATACTACTAGGATTTAATATCCTCAAGTAATAACAGATGAGGTCATGAACACTAATGTCATCACCTCACTTGAAATACTTGTGAAAGTGATTTAAATGAGATGCTACACCTCATAGATTTGGATTACTAAATTTGAAATAATTTAAATGAGCTAGAAATGACTACATAGCCATTATTTGATTCTAGCCCATGATCATTTGAAACAACCATGTCCTATTTTTACATATTCAGATAGACAATATGAAATGTGATTTTTTGAGAGTTGGAATCAACTCAAAATCATTTATGGTTGATTTTTAATAAATGCTTGAAGTTTGAAAAGGCCCTGCCTTGTTATTTTTGCTACATGAGTTCTACAACAAATCTAATGTTGAGACCAGTGGGGTTTGATAGAGAATTTCACAAGCTTTCCAAATATATAAAATTCATCAAATTTGGCTCAGTGGATTTGAAGTTATTCGATTTCTAGCAAAGCACCAGTATTCAAATTTGATTAAACGAATTAAACAAAGTTTGAATGAAATGGGCGCGCGGGAAAAGAATTGGGCCGGCCCAGCTATGCTCACGATGCACGCGGGCCGTCTGACAGTGGGCTCCACTGTCAGCGAGTCTTAACCCACCGAAACGGTACGTGAGCCAGGGAGCGTTGGATTAGAGTAGGATCGAACAGACGAGAGGCATCGTCGTCTCCGGCGAGATGGGGCTACTGGCGCGGCGAGGGTAGGGGTTGGCGAGCTCACCGGCGGCCGGCGGTCGTGGGCGTGGACGCAGGAGGAGGTTGTCGTGGACGGCGGAGGGTCTGGTACAGGTGGCGTCGCCGGAGGTGGCTCTAATCGACGGCGGCGTCTGCGGCGGCTCCGCGGACTCCAGCGAGATATTGAGTGGCTACCGGCGGCAATGTGAGGTGGAGAGGAGCCGAGGAGAGTCAGAGAGGAGAGGGGAAGGCGATGGTGTGAAGAAATGGCTCTGGGGAGCGCTCTATTTATAGAGGCGCGAGGTGGCCGAGGAGGAGCGGGCAGGTTATGGTGGCGACAGCGCTACGGGCTGCGAAGGGGCAAGGGAGGGGGCGCGTAGGCTTGCTGGCATCATGGCGAGTAGAGCGAGCGTGCTGGGGCAGCAAAAGGAGGACGAGGGCGTGCGGGCGACGTCAAGGTCTCCGTAGTACCGTGGCGGAGGTTCTTGATGATGGCGATGGCGACGGAGCACGGGCGAGGGTATGGTCGTGTCTGGCGCCTTTCTGGTGTAGTGGCGTGTGCGCGTGCAAGAGAAGGGAGCGAGGGGAGGACGGATGCGACGGCGCGAGCGTGCGCACTGGCGCGTCCAGGGACATGTCTGGGCGCGTCTGGGCACGTCTGGTTCTGGTCGTTGCCATGCTCCTCTTCGACCAGGGAAGGTACGAGCGTGCTTTGGAGGGTGTGGTGAGCCTCGTTGACATGGTGAAGGGGACCAGGGAAGAATGGAGAGGAGAAGTTGCATGGTGATGCCAAAGGTGCTCGGCATGGCATGCTTTTGATCATGTCTCCACTTTTATCAGTGTTGCAGTGCATGGCTTGATCCAGAGGAGGTACCAGGGTTGTGATGATCACAAATGGTCCCTGGTTTAGCCCAAGATCCAATGGGTTTTAGCATGTATTCACTTTCAAGATTATTGCACATAAAGTGCTCGACCAAATGGCCGCATGAAACTAAATTTGGAATTTTGCAAAGATTTTTGGTGGAGTGGATTCAAATATGATTTGGCACACAATGGTGGTGGTGGTGTGCAAAATGGAAGTGGTTTGTGAAAATTCAAAATAGACATGATCTTAATTCTTATTCAACATCACAACTTGGCATCCTTATATTAAGCAATGGAGAAAGATTTTTCTATGTTGGTCTTTACCAAAGTTGTTCACCTTGATGAGGTCTTGGATGAGGTGCAAAGAGTTGGGAGAGTTTGGTTTAAGAATCTCTTAATGCAGGGGCTCAAAGAGGGTAAGATGTTAAAATTGTCACATGTGACCATTATCACATGTCACTTGAATTTGATTTTTCTTTTGATTTGATTTGGGTTTTCTTGATTCAAAAGTGATTCTTATTGGTTTACTAACATTTCCAAACTATTTGCACAAGTCAATATGGCCTTGGTTGAAGATTTGCAAAAATGACCATAGCCTCATATGAGGTGATATTCTTATTTTTCTTTTTCTTCTATCTTGTTTCACTTGATTCACTTGGGCATGGTTTATGGTCCATTTAGGGTTAGATTGGGTTTAGTAATGGTTTCAAACCATTTGGGTAAAGTATGAGGGCATAGGTCAAGATTTTCCATTATGGCTATATGCCACATATGCCTCTATGTATATTTTCATTTTCTTTTTGTTTCACCTTTGATTTATTTGGTAAGTGATAGGTTGGGTTTGTGGAGGTTTTTCAAACCATCTAAACAAGGTAGAACATGGCATAGTTTATGATTTGTAAATATCGCTATTTGCTCACATAGGCTTTCCTTTTTAATTTAATTTCTTTTTATTTTGTTTTATCTTGGATGGTGAAAAGAAGAGTAAGGTTTAGGGTTTAGGAACATTTCAAAGTACTCCACATAAGCATCATGGAAATATCACAACATATAAGCATGAGTACTATGCACAACCTCTAACTCAATTAAAGTTTTAGTTGTTTCCAAATTTTGGAAATAGGGAAATTCATTTTCTCTTTGTTTTAAAATTTGGGATGTTACAAACCCTTCCCCCTTAAACAAATCTCGTCCCGAGATTTAAGAAAAGTTAGGTTCCTAAGAGAGATTGGGCAGATGGGTTAACAGGAAAACATACTTTGCATGGTCTGGGGTGCTTCCTGGGCTTCTGTGGCACTCAGGTGGTAGAGACGGCCGTTGCGATTGTTCGGGTTCCTTCTTGCTGCGAAGCGGCGCTGTTGCTGGGCAGGTGCAGCAGTATTGGGGGCAGTCTTGGCAAGCTTCTTGGGGCACTCATTGGAGTAGTTACCCACAGTTCCACATTCGTAACAAGTCACAGTTGACTTGTCCTTTGGGGTGACGGGGACAGCATTGCTTCCAGTCCTTGGAGCAGTATTGGGGTTGTTGTTGTTACTGTTGGGGTGGTTGCTGTTGTTGTTGTTGTGGTGGTGGTGGTGGTGGTGGTTGTTGTTGTTGTTGTTGTTGCCTCTGGGCTTCGGGGGTCCTCCATTGTTATTGATGTAGTTTGGGCGGTATGTCTGAGCAGGTGGCTTGTTGTGTCTTGGGGCAAATCTTCCAGATGAATTGTTGCGGTACTTCTGTGCATTATTGGGTCCATTCTGGTGCATCATTCTTCGCTTGCGGTTCTCGTTGGCTTGGTGTAGCTTCCCTTCCATCTGTATGGCTGAATCCACAAGGGCTTCCAGGTCAGCAAACGGAATGTTCACTAACACTGTTTGCATCTCATCATGCAGTCCATTCAGAAATCTTTCCTTCCTCTTCTCGTTGGTGTCGGTCTCATCCGGGGCGTACCTAGACAAAGTGAGGAATCTATCATGGTATTCCACCACGGACATCCTTCCTTGCTTAAGTTCCCGGAACTCGTCTCTCATCTTCTTGATCAGTCCTTGGGGTACATGGTACTTGCTGAACTTGAGTTTGAAGTCTTCCCAAGTCATCATTTGTCCGGCATTCATTGCACGGGCACTTGTCGACCAGGCTCTGGCAGGTCCTGACAGGTAGTGGGTGGCGAACAGTACTTTCTCTGCAGCTTCTACTCCTGCAACTTCTAGGTTGTTCTCCATTGTTTGGAGCGAATCATCAGCATCTAGAGGCTCTTCAGTCTTGCTGAACATACGAGGGTTAGTATTTTGGAAAATTTTCAGCTTAGATGTAGGATGATCATGGTTTCCGTGGCCTTGGTTGTTCTGAGCTAACTGATGTAGTACGACAAGGTTGGCTTGTCGCTCAGCTCTTTCTACTTCTCGATCTGCCATCATCATCTGCAGCATTTGCAGCATTGCATCCTGGTTGGCGCTGCGGGTTGGAGGGGCCATCTGAACATTTGAGGTAGATCATAAGATAAGAGGGAAATTTCTATGGTTTGTTTGGGTTAAAGTTCAAAAGTTTAAAACTTGAGTAGTGTTCAGGGGGTAAAAAACAACAACACTTTTTCATTCATACCAAACATCACACATTATAAAGCTAACACACCGTTGGTTTTAAGAACCATTCATTCGTTCTACGATACAAGGGGACGGATACAAACTCACACCTACGAAAGTGCTTTTGTGATACTATTCTTCATCCGGAATGGTGGGTTCTTCATCCTCATGGGTAATGTGCTTGGCGAAAGGCGCGGGCGTTGTCCAACTCCTTGCGAGTTTTGTACAACATGAAGTCCAGGTATGCAACATAGTGGTTCATCTCCGGGTGCGGTGGCATGGTTATTGGTCTTCCCATGGGATCATGTCTTGGGTAGTAAACAAAGCGAGTGTTCTTGATCTTGTTCACATTCTGTCCACATACACGGGCAATTGCTTCTTGCATGGCTTTGGCTATTCCTTCCTTCCAAGTGTTTCCCTTTACAGAAAACCATATGGTTTCCCGAATTGGGGCTCCTAGCTTTCCTCTCAGATCTGCAGTAACTTCCCACCGAGGTTGTCTTCCCGACTGATTATTGAGTGGCACTCCAAAGAACTCGGGATACGGGCGTCCTAAATATTCAACTAGTTGCTTCAAATCCTTCTCGAACATTAGGTTTCCTCCGTGGCCAAGCTGATAGGACTGATACGTCTCCAACGTATCTATAATTTCTTATGTTCCATGCATGTTTTATGATAATACCTACATGTTTTATTCACACTTTATAATGTTTTTATGCATTTTCTGGGACTAACCTATTAACAAGATGCCACAGTGCCAGTTCCTGTTTTCTGCTGTTTTTGATTTCAGAAAAGTTGGTTTACAAATATTCTCGGAATTGGACAAAACAAAAGCTCACGGCCCTATTTTCAACGGAGTGTTCCAGAAATCCGAAGAAGAGTCGAGGAAGGGCAGCAGGGGGCCCACACCATAAGGCGGCGCGGCTGTGGGGTCCCCCGCGCCGACCTATGGGGAGGGAGCCCCTGGCTCCCCGACGCTACCCCTTCGCCTATTTATTCCTTTGTCGCGGAAAACCCTAGTACCGAGAGTCAAATTACGAGAGCAGTTCCTGAGACGCCTCCGCTGTCAACCCCATCTCGGGGGTACATAAAATCTCCTCCGGCACCCTGCCGGAGAGGGGAATCATCACCGGAGGGCTCTACATCACCATGCCCGCCTCCGGATTGATGCGTGAGTAGTTCATCCTTGGACTATGGGTCCATAGCAGTAGCTAGATGGTTGTCTTCTCCTATTATGCCCTCATGTTTAGATCTTGTGAGCTTCCTATCATGATCAAGATCATCTATTTGTAATGCTACATGTTGTGTTTGTTGGGATCCGATGAATATGGAATACTATGTCAAGTTGATTATTGATCTATCATATATGTGTTATTTATGATCTTGCATGCTCTCCGTTGCTAGTAGAGGCTCTGGCCAAGTTGATACTTGTAACTCCAAGAGGGGGTATTTATGCTAGATAGTGGGTTCATGCCTCCACTGAATCTGGGACAGTGACAGAAAGTTCTAAGGTTGTGGATGTGTTGTTGCCACTAGGGATAAAACACCAATGCTTCGTCTAAGGATATTTGTATTGTTTACATTACGCACAGTACTTAATGCAATTGTCTATTGTTTGCAACTTAATACTGGAAGGGGTGCGGATGCTAACCCGAAGGTGGACTTTTTAGGCATAGATGCATGCTGGATGGCGGTCTATGTTCTTTGTCGTAATGCGCTAAGTAAATCTCATAGTAGTCATCATGATATGTATGTGCATTGTTATGCCCTCTCTATTTGTCAATTGCCCAACGGTAACTTGTTTACCCAACATGTTATTTATCTTATTGGAGAGACACCACTAGTGAACTGTGGACCCCGGTCCATTCTTTTACATCTGAAATACAACCTACTGCAATCATTGTTCTCTTTTCTTTACTGCAAGCAAACATTATTTTCCACACCATACATTTAATCCTTTGTTTTCAGCAAGCCGGTGAGATTGACAACCTCACTGTTAAGTTGGGGCAAAGTATATTGATTGTGTTGTGCAGGTTCCACGTTGGCACCGGAATCCCTGGTGTTGCGCTGCACTACACTCCTTCACCAACAACCTTCACGTGGTCTTCATCTCCTACTGGTTCGATAACCTTCGTTTCTTACTGAGGGAAAACTCGCTGTTGTACTCATCATACCTTCCTCTTGGGGTTCCCAACGGACGTGTGCTTTACCGTCACAAGCAGCTAATTTTCTGGCGCCGTTGCCGGGGAGATCAAGACACGCTGCTAGGGGAGTCTCTCACACCCAATCTCTTTACTTTGTTTATTGTATTGCTTTATTTTATTTTCTGTCTTGTTTGCTTTCTTTATATCAAAAACACAAAAATTAGTTACTTGTTTTACTTTATTTAATTCGGTTTTTCTTTATTTATTCTTATTATTGCTAAAATGAATACTCCTGAGAACACTAAGTTGTGTGACTTCACTAGCACAAATAATAATGATTTCATATGCACTCCTATTGCTCCACCTGCTTCTACAGCAGAATTTTATGAAATTAAACCTGCTTTACTAAATCTTGTTATGAGAGAGCAATTTTCTGGTGTTAGTACTGATGATGTTGTTGCCCATCTTAATAATTTTGTTGAACTTTGTGAAATGCAAAAGTATAAGGATATAGATGGGGATATTATAAAACTAAAATTGTTTCCTTTCTCCTTGAGAGGAAGAGCTAAAGATTGGTTGCTATCTTTGCCTAAAAATAGTATTAGTTCATGGACTAAATGTAAAGATGCTTTCATTGGAAAATATTATCCTCCTGCTAAAATTATATCTTTGAGAAGTAGCATTATGAATTTTAAGCAATTGGATACTGAACATGTTGCCCAAGCATGGGAGAGAATGAAATCTTTGGTAAAGAATTGCCGCACCCATGGACTAACTACTTGGATGATCATCCAAACCTTTTATGCAGGATTAAATTTTTCTTCAAGAAACCTATTGGATTCAGCTGCTGGAGGTACTTTTATGTCCATCACTTTGGGTGCTGCAACAAAGCTTCTTGATGATATGATGATCAACTACTCTGAATGGCACACTGAAAGGACTCCTCAAGGTAAGAAGGTAAATTCTGTTGAAGAAACCTTTTCCTTGAGTGATAAGATTGATGTTATTATGTCTATGCTTGTTAGTGGTAAATCTCATGTTGATCCTAATAATGTTCCTTTAGCTTCATTGGTTGCTCAAGAAGAACATGTTGATGTGAACTTCATTAAAAATAATAATTTCAACAACAATGCTTATAGGAATAATTTTGGTAACAACTATAGGCCATATCCTTCTAACAGTGGCAATTCTTATGGCAATTCCTATGGTAATCTATTATATATTAAAAGTAAATTACGGGCTCACCAGAAAAAAGAAATTACTGTAGAAAATTCCACAATAATCAGAAACATCTGACCGTCAATTTAACATAATAACTGATAACAGCCAATGGATTTTAAAGTTATCCAATTTTACCCACCAATGCCATCCTATGGTACGACTCGTGTTCCTCTACTAAAACCTAAAAAACAGTTTCGCGTTGCACGCACTACTACTCGGACGTATTGAGATGAACATTGCCGCCGCCGTCGTTAGGTTCTCAGGAGAAAAAGCAATCATACAATACAATCCACCACTGCCGTTGGGGTTCTCGAACGGCCGGCCAGTGTGATGCTTACCTGTGGATATAGAATCAGGCATGCATGCCAATACCAGGGAGCTAGATACGATCGAGATCGATCGAATACGGCGTGCTGGCCGGCCGACTACCCATGCTTGCAGATTGCTGGGCTCATGTTTCAGAATTGTATCATGCATGCATCCCAATACCAACGATCTATCTAGGTACGAGATCCATGGAAGACCAGCCTTGCATATATTACAACACCTACAAGATTAATCGGAGATTTGCCTCATGCTGACACCGTAGATCTAGGCCGGAGAACGATACAGATCGAGGAAGACAACTTCACTGAGATGATGCCGGAGTCTCGGAGATGGAGGATCGCGGGATCAGAGCGGTGGCCGGTGGGGCGTAGCAGCAGCCACAGTCACACGCTCAAGTAGGTCCTGTACAAGTTTTTCCCTAGAGGTCACATCATCTTCCGGATTCTACATGTCCAGGCGCCAGCCACACATGACCCATTACCATGGTGATCACTCAAAGTCAGTATTCTCATTTTTCCTACCTCTCTGCTGCATCTTACTCTGAATTTGTTCTCTTTTGATGGTTCCAATTCTACATGCAAGAACACGTCGACAGCCAAAGACTATTTCAAGTTTTCAATGTCCCAGGATTTGCAGGAGTTACGGGCAACAGATGCTCGCGCCGGCCGTCCCGAACCGGAATTGCGATCTACGCATCGTTAAAGTGAACATAAGCTTTATGATTTCCTTGCATCATGTGGCCAGTGGCAATGTTGATGTTGCTCTAATAAAAAAATTGGCAGTTTTCAGGTTATTGAATAAGCTAGGTTGTGTCTAAGGAGCGGCGCCATTGCGAATGACAAAGACATGGTTCAGGGATTTCCATTGATCGCGGGGACGAAGCTCCATGAAAGCATATGCATATAAGGAGCGGCGCCATTGCGAATGACAAAGACATGGTTCAGGGATTTCCATTGATCGCGGGGACGAAGCTCCATGAAAGCATATGCATATACATACATACGAGCAAACATGAATAGGAATCGGCAGAAAAACAGAAGGTGTGTATTGGTCAATTGATCAGCAATATAGTATGGGCACACGCTCCTTACGAATGTTAACTAAATATTACAGAGTATTGTTTAATTTTTGCCAATTTATCTTAATTCATTCCATCTACCGGCTGTCCCGCGCGTTGGATGCATGGACTCCAATGGCTGACGGGGGTGAGGCAAGAAGAATTGCCTCATGCATCAGGTGTGTCTGGCTCCGGCAAGAAGACTTGCTCATGCATCATGTACGGTAGAGATACGCACTGCCAATGATATCACCTATGCCTTTTCTACTTCTACAGAAGCAGAAGAAGATTAGGTTTGAGTTGCGTCCTAAAAAAGTACTTTGTTTTTGGGTAAACATGTGTGAGGTGTGTGTCATTCTAATTAATTGCATGTCTATGCTAGAGAAAAAAATGCTCATGTAAGCATTTATATTATTGACGAGTCATTTTTTTGTTTCATGACTTATCATATAATTATGACCAGAATATTTATCATATTAATTACTGGATATTCTGGAACACTGGCTGTAAATTTTATCTGTTAGGACCCAACAAATCAGCCCATTTATTTGCTCCATTTAAGTATTACTTCTCTTTGGTAAATCTTATCTTATCACCAACAAACACACCTCAACGCACCGTACCTTCTATGCAAGCATGATTGTATAGGTTAGATTGTTAATAACCATTCTTCTACTTAGTTCTTATGTTGATGATCTTATTCAAGTATCATCACAGATTAAAAAAAAATTACTACCTTATGTATAACTATGAAAATTGTGTACTCTTGGTGATTTGGAGGTATCATTGTCTTTGTTTATTTTTTGTACCAAGGTAGTCGCGCTTTAATCTTGACTAAGAATCATATCCAAGCATGGCTATTGCGCATTTAGGTAAGTTTATATTTATTTCAAGTCGGTCTGAGCTCATTTATGCTCTAAGATAGTTTTGACTAAAATTATGTATGATTCATTCTTATTAGTATAATAGTTTGAATAAATAAATTATCATTCAAGGTAATATATCGTGGTATTTTGTCGTACAATAGTGTCATCACGATTTTTTTCTTTCAATCTTACTTCCATATGTGATTACAAAAATTACAATCCAAGCATCAAGTGAACAACCATTTTATATTTAAACCCTACAAAAACTGCGTTTGTGTCAAACTCACGAAATGAGATTGTGGAGCCTCGGTACTTCGAAGGGCAAAATTGGTATGCATGCTCAAAGGTACTTCATATTTTATTTCCATTTTCTGCTTCATCGTCACTTATTTTGTATAAATATATACAACTATATATGTGTTTTCTCTCTTCATCTTTAATTTATGCTGAACTCATAATTTTCTGTGAATCCAAAAAATTGTGTCATACTATGTTGTCAACCATGATCTAGGATATTATGTTCCTTTCTTAAGTTACTTCCTAACAATCCTTTTGACAATACTAAAATAAGAACATGTCTGGTATCTTTTGGTGATATATTATCTCCATTTGTGGGTACTAAATGATTTCCATAGTGGTAACCACTACACCATGTCTATGTCCTAATTGTAGATTCTTTTAAATATGACCTCTTGAGGTATTCACCCTAACCTCATAGAATCTAATTCCAAAACTCCATATACAATTAATGTTTCTAGCTTGACCGACTACAAGTGGGACCAGGAATAAGTTCTCTAGCCTGAATTCCAAAATAAATATTAAATATATATAATAGACATGAGTAAAAACCAAACGTGATTTGGGTCCACCTACTCCAAAAGATATAAATTGTAGTTTACGATACTAACTGCTAGAGCAATTTGCAAAAGGGTATCACCAATCATATATATTCAACAAATATTCTTTTGGGTGAAAGTAAGGAAAAAAACAGATGTGAACAGAGGCGCCATTATAGTAAAACATGTAATAATATAAGATTGGTCAAGATAGAGAACTAACACATGCATATACAAATATAAGATAACTTTCATGCAAACACAAATGATATTATCTTCATTTTCGAACATTGGATGCATATGTAAATATAAGATATGTTAAAATAGAGAACTAACACATGCATATAAATTTATTTAGAATATTTTTTGGCAAATTCCTATATAAGTTAAATGCTTATAATATTATTTAGGCTTCGCTAATGAAAACATTACTAAGATTTAATAGTAGGGGTACTTTATTCAGGCTTTACCTAATTGAATGCTTTTGTATTCCTTTGATGATTTAATCTGGCAAAATATTGTATTGATATTAATAATATTATAATTACAAAAAATATCAAAATTGTAGATTCAATTTAATATGCAAATACTATAGATTTTTATGAGTAATTTTATATTAAAATAATATATGTATTTACTGGATTCTCAAGACATCCTAGGATAAACGTGAGAAATTGCACTAAGCCATTTCACTTATAATACACCCAAAACATAAATAGAATCACATACACCATCAACACATATTTAAGGCATATATATGGCTAATGCTTCACGGCCATGTACCTTTGCATATATTAGTGACTGAAGTTTCTACACAAATGATGATACACATACTTATATGCCTTATATTATTGAATAATTACATAATAAAAATAATAGATATATTAAATATGGTTGCCCGCGCATGTGCGCGGGCCACTGTGCTAGTTCTTACAACAATAGTAGGAGTGTACCCTCTGATCTTGAAATCATGCTTAAAGAATTTATTAGTACACAAACTGCTTTTAACAAATCCGTTGAGGAAAAGTTTGGTAAAATTGATGTTCTTGCTTCTAAGGTTGATAGTCTTGCTCGTGATGTTGATCTTTTGAAACTAAAAGTTATGCCTAATGAAGTTGAAGATATTAAGTCATTTTCTACAGAAAATGCTATCCAAGTTCGAATTAATGACAATATTAAAATGATGGCTGAATTGCATGCTAGGTGGCAAAGAGAAGAAAAACTTGCTAAAGAGAAAAATATAGCTAGAGTTTGGACTATTACCACCACTAGTAATGTTGATGCTTCACATGTTTCTAAACCTCCTACTATCAATGGTAATATAATTGGTGTTGGCAATGTTTCTACTTCTACTACAAAGCGTGCAAAACTGCCTGAAACTGCTGAAACTGTTTGTGATAAAAGTGCTGAAATTTTTCAAAGTGTTGGGGACAATGGTCCCATTGCTTTAGATCATAATGGTTTTGATTTTGATAATTTTCATATTTCTGAAGTTATTAAGTTCTTGCAAAAACTTCCTAGAAGTCCTAATGCTAGTGCTATAAACTTGGTCTTTACAAAACATATTACAAATGCTCTCATTAAAGCTAGGGAAGAGGAATTAAAACTTGAAGCTTCTATCCCTAGGAAGTTGGAAGATGGTTGGGAGCCCATCATTAAAATGAAGGTCAATGATTTTGATTGTAAAGCTTTATGTGATCTTGGTGCAAGTATTTCTGTTATGCCTAAGAAACTTTATGATATGCTTGACTTGCCACCTTTGGAATGTTGTTATTTGGATGTTAATCTTGCTGATAATTCTATAAAGAGAACTTTGGGGAGAATTGACAATGTTCACATTACGGTTAACAATAACCTTGTCCCCGTTGATTTTGTTTATTTGGATATTGAATGCAATGCATCTTGTCCTATTGTTTTGGGAAGACCCTTTCTTCGAACCGTTGGTGCTATTATTGATATGAAAGAAGGAAATATTAAATATCAATACCCTCTTAAGAAAGGTATGGAACACTTCCCTAGAAAGAGAATGAAGATGCCTTTAGATTCTATTATTAGAACAAATTATGATGTTAATGCTTCTTCTCTTGATGTTACTTGATTTTCACTTTCTGCGCCTAGCTGAAAGGCATTAAAGAAAAGCGCTTATAGGAGACAATTCATTATTTTATTTCTGCAATTTTTGTTTTATATTTGAGTCAAGGTGCTTGTTACTACTGTAGCAATACCTTTGTATCTTTATTTTCTTGCATTGTTGTGCCAAGTAAAGTCTTTGATAGAAGGTTGATGCTAGATTTGGATTTCTGCGCAGAAACAGATTTTTAGCTGTCACGAATTTGAGTTTTTCTCTCTGTAGAAGAATCTAAAAATTCTGGAAAAATTCATGAGTAATCCTCAGATATGTACGCAACTTTCATTAAGCTGGAGCTTTTCCATCTGAGCATGTTAAGTGCCTCAAAAAAATTCATCTTTACGGACTGTTCTGTTTTGACAGATTCTGCCTTTTATTTCGCATTGCCTCTTTTACTGTGTTTGAGTGGGTTTCTTTGCTCCATTAAATTTCAGTAACCTTGGGTAATGTCCAGAAGTGTTGGGAATGATTGTGTCTTTGCTGAACATGTGAATTTTTGATTATGCACTAACCCTCTAATGAGATTGCTTTGAGTTTGGTGTGAAGGAAGTTTTCAAGGATCAAGAGAGGAGGATGATATAATATGATCAAGAAGAGTGAAAAGTCTAAGCTTGGGGATGCCCCCGTGGTTCATCCCTGCATATTTCAAGAAGACTCAAGCGTCTAAGCTTGGGGATGCCCAAGGCATCCCCTTCTTCATCAACAACTTATCGAGTCACCTCTAGTGAAACTATATTTAAATTCCGTCACATCTTATGTGCTTTACTTGGAGCGTCTGTGTGCTTTTATTTTCGTTTTGTTATTTTCATTCTCTGAATAAATCGGATCCTAACATGCTTGTGTGGGAGAGAGACACGCTCCGCTTTTTCGTTTAACACTTGTGTTCTTCGTTTTATTTTTCATGTTCATGGCAAAAGCTGAAAGCCGTAGCACTTATTGCTATTTGGTTGGAAACAGAAAATGCTTCGTGTGGTAATTGGTATATTGTCTTGAATAATTTGATACTTTGCAATTGTTTTGAGCTCTCAAGTAGATCATGTTTAAGCTCTTGCATCATGTAGTTTAGACCTATTAGTGGAGAACTACTGTAGAGCTTGTTGAAATTTGGTTTGCTTGATTGGTCTCTCTAAGGTCTAGATATTTTCTGGTAAAAGTGTTTGAGCAACAAGGAAGATAGTGTAGAGTCTTATAATACTTGCAATATGTTCTTATGTAAGTTTTGTTGTACCGGTTTATACTTGTGTTTGCTTCAAACAACCTTGCTAGCCAAAGCCTTGTACTGAGAGGGAATGCTTCTCGTGCATCCAAAACCTTGAGCCAAAACTTATGCCATTTGTGTCCACCATAACTACCTACTATGTGGTATTTTTCTGCCATTCCAAGTAAATACTTCATGTGCTACCTTTAAACAATTCAAAACTTTATTACTCCTTATTTGTGTCAATGTTTTATAGCTCATGAGGAAGTATGTGGTGTTTTATCTTTCAATCTTGTTGGGCATACTTTCACCAATGGACTAGTGGCACATCCGCTTATCCAATAATTTTGCAAAAAGAGCTGGCAACGGGGTGCCCAGCCCCAATTAATTAACTTTCATTAATAATTCTCTTCACATGTTTTGCCCTGATTTATCAGTAAGCAACTTAATTTTGCAATAGACACTCCTCCATGGTATGTGAAATGTTGGAAGGCACCCGAGGAATCGGTTAGCCATGGCTTGTGAAAGCAAAAGGTTGGGAGGAGTGTCATCTATAAATAAAACTAAAATACATGTGTAAACAAAATAGAAGAGGGATGATCTACCTTGCTGGTAGAGATAACGTCCTTCATGGGAGCCGCTCTTTGAAAGTCTGTTTGACAAGGGGGTTAGAGTGCCCACTACCATTCCTTGACAACAACAAACACCTCTCAAAACTTTATTTTTATGCTCTCTTTATGATTTCAAAACTTGAAAAGCTCTAGAACATGATTTAATCCCTGCTTCCCTTTGCGAAGGGCCTTTCTTTTAGTTTATGTTGAGTCAGTTTACCTACTTCTTTCTATCTTAGAAGCAAACACTTGTGTCAACTTTGTGCATTGATTCTTACATGCTTACTTATTGCACTCATCATATTACTTTGTGTTGACAATTATCCATGAGATATACATGTTGAAAGTTGAAAGCAATTGCTGAAACTTAAATATTCCTTTGTGTTGCTTCAAAACCTTTTATTAAGAATCTATTGCTGTATGAGTTAACTCTTATGCAAGACTTTTTGATGCTTGTCTTGAAAGTACTATTCATGAAAAGTTTTTGCTATATGATTCAGTTGTTTAGTCATTATCTTTTCGTTAACAAACTATAGACCATTTCTTTGAGTCACTTCATTCATCTCATATGCTTTACAATAGTATTGATCAAGATTATGTTGGTAGCATGTCACGTCAGAAATTATTCTTTTTATTTTTTACCTACTCGAGGGTGAGTAGGAACTAAACTTGGGGATGCTTGATACGTCTCCAACGTATCTATAATTTCTTATGTTCCATGCATGTTTTATGACAATACCTACATGTTTTATTCACACTTTATAATGTTTTTATGCATTTTCTGGGACTAACCTATTAACAAGATGCCACAATGCCAGTTCCTGTTTTCTGCTGTTTTTTATTTCAGAAAAGTTGGTTTACAAATATTCTCGGAATTGACAAAACAAAAGCCCACGGCCCTATTTTCCACGGAGTGTTCCAGAAGTCCGAAGAAGAGTCGAGGAAGGGCAGCAGGGGGCCCACACCATAAGACGGCGCGGTTGTGGGCCCCCGCGCCGACCTATGAGGAGGGAGCCCCTGGCTCCGCCGACGCTGCCCCTTCGCTGGCATATTTATTCCTTCGTCGCGGAAAACCCTAGTACCGAGCCAAATTACGAGAACAGTTCCAGAGACGCCGCCGCCGTCAACCCCATCTCGGAGGGTTCAGAAGATCTCCTCTGGCACCCTGCCGGAGAGGGGAATCATCACCGGAGGGCTCTACATCACCATACCCGCCTCCGGATTGATGCGTGAGTAGTTCATCCTTGGACTATGGGTCCATAGCAGTAGCTAGATGGTTGTCTTCTCCTATTATGACATCATGTTTAGATCTTGTGAGCTGCCTATCATGATCAAGATCATCTATTTGTAATGCTACATGTTGTGTTTGTTGGGATCCGAGATGAATATGGAATACTATGTCAAGTTGATTATTGATCTATCATATATGTGTTATTTATGATCTTGCATGCTCTCCGTTGCTAGTAGAGGCTCTGGCCAAGTTGATACTTGTAACTCCAAGAGGAGGTATTTATGCTAGATAGTGGGTTCATGCCTCCATTTAATCTGGGACAGTGACAGAAAGTTCTAAGGTTGTGGATGTGCTGTTGCCACTAGGGATAAAACATCAATGCTTTGTCTAAGAATATTTGTATTGTTTACATTACGCACAGTACTTAATGCAATTGTCTGTTGTTTGCAACTTAATACTGGAAGGGGTGCGGATGCTAACCCGAAGGTGGACTTTTTAGGGATAGATGCATGCTGGATGGCGGTCTATGTTCTTTGTCGTAATGCCCTAAGTAAATCTCATAGTAGTCATCATGATATGTATGTGCATTGTTATGCCCTCTCTATTTTTCAATTTCCCAACTGTAATTTGTTTACCCAACATGTTATTTATCTTATTGGAGAGACACCACTAGTGAACTGTGGACCCCGGTCCATTCTTTTACATCTGAAATACAACCTACTGCAATCATTGTTCTCTTTTGTTTTCTCGCAAGCAAACATTATTTTCCACACCATACGTTTAATCCTTTGTTTTCAGCAAGCCGGTGAGATTGACAACCTCACTCGTTAAGTTGGAGCAAAGTATTTTGATTGTGTTGTGCAGGTTCCACGTTGGCACCGGAATCCCCGGTGTTGCGCCGCACTACACTCCTTCACCAACAACCTTCACGTGGTCTTCATCTCCTACTGGTTCGATAACCTTGGTTTCTTACTGAGGGAAAACTCGCTGTTGTACTCATCATACCTTCCGCTTGGGGTTCCCAACGGACGTGTGTTTTACCGTCACAAGCAAGGACTCACAGTTGTACTCCATCTGTGAACCATTTAGGATGAGTAAGTTAGTGAAGTGGTCAAGTGTGCAAACTTTTATGTAAAGTTACAAGGAAAAGTAGAGCATGGATTTCTTATTGTAAAAATATCTCAGGGATAAGAGGGAGAATAAGTTTTCATAAATATTCACTTCATTTGTTTTTGAAACTAAGTTTTTCAGACGTCCATTCTAACTAAGGTCTCCTAAGGTCAAAAAAATGGCTCTGATACCAACTTGTCAACACCCGGATTTTTAAGTCCAGATGCCTATTATGCCATACATCGCAATCCCAGGAATATTGTTTTTGCGAGACATAATAGATTGATATCACAGAACATCATTCATTACAAACCATAATTTTCTTTCATCAAGGGATCACATGATCCAGTCTTACAACATAGTGGATCCAGAGATCCAATTACAAAACACATAGCGGAAGCGAAGTAGCGGTCACGGTCCATTTGTTCCACAGGCAACTTTTGACGTCAGGAGTGGTCCTAGTTATCGTAGACGTCCTGCTGTCCATCTTCATGGTACTGGTTCTCCTCTTCATAGTCTGGCCATTTGAATAGCCAGGGACAAAGCCATGAGTACTTTAAAGTACTCGCAAACTAATACTAATGTAAGCACTATTAACTATAGCAAGGGGTTTCTAAGCTCTAGGTTTATTTGCATAAAGCCAGTTTTATTTCATAAGCTCTTTAGTAGTAAAAGACTCTGTATTTGCCTAACTAACTCAAGTGGGAACATTAGTGTCATTCCCACAACTCTGTTGTGATTGAATTCAAATTCATCTTTCAAGTTCAAATCACAAGTCACCAGTCACATGTAATGTTTTTGGAAAGTTCTGATGACGGAACAGTATGGCCTTTCCAACCGTCCATAACCATGGACACGGCTATTCGAATAGGTTTACACTCTGCAGAGGTTGTACACTTATGCCACAACTTTTGATTACATCCGTCAGGGATAACCTTGAATAATCATACTCAGTATGCGGATCATCAACCATAACCTTTCACTTACATATCCTAGTATAGGCACCTCTCCCCATGAGCTTGGCCTCCTAGTGAAGACAAACCGTCAACCTGGGAACTGCACAGGGCTTGGGTCAGACATTCACCTCATTTCACGTCATTTCATATCATTTCACTTTTAACGGAGGCAGCCTTGGCATAACCCCTATGACGCTTATTTAGAGGGAACCCATACTAAAATACATAAACTTCTAGTTAAGCCCTACCCATAATCAGGTATTGTGGGGGTACTCAAAAATTGGAATGGTATCGCATCCGAACCCAACCATCAGTTTTGTAAAGTTCACCATGTCATTCACAAGTCACATTCACCTTCAAAATCTTTCAACAGAATGACTCA
This sequence comes from Lolium rigidum, assembly GCF_022539505.1. Classification (NCBI taxonomy): domain Eukaryota; kingdom Viridiplantae; phylum Streptophyta; class Magnoliopsida; order Poales; family Poaceae; genus Lolium; species Lolium rigidum. The sequence goes on from NC_061510.1 coordinate 375,257,744, forward strand.
TCATTCCAAGGTTTTCAAAGTCATTTGATTTCACATGTTCCCATCTAGAGTAGTCAATTTTAATTTAGCACTAGCAACTAATCATGAGGGGTGCTAACTAGCTTGTATTTCTCTAGGCTAAATTTGATGCTCTTATACAACTCCATATCTAGACCAAGTGAATCATGAATCAAAAATAAATTTTGATAAACCAAAGTCAAAAACTTGTAAGGTAAAAACTTGGGTTGGGATCATTAAACACAAAGTAATATGTAATGGTGCCTTGCTCTTGTAGAGCTTGGCACTTAGGGTAACTTGCAAGAGTATAGCTTGCAATAGTATAGCTTGCATTAGTCTAGCTTGCCTTGATTGGTGTAGTGATCAAAGTTCTCTTCTTCTTCGTAGCCTTCTTCTTCCCCGTAGTCTCCGGTACTAGCGTCTATAAACGAATACGAGGATACAATCACCAAAAAAATACTTAAGTAAACTAGGAACCATAATGGTTCACACAAGATGACCTATTATCATCACAAGCATCCATACTAGGGTTTTTATTTACTTTGAATAGTAATTTCCTCTCATTGAAATATTTACTAGGGTTTCTATTTACTTCCTTTTGAGAAACAATTTCCTCTCATTGAATCTTGTTAAGATTTAATCTCCTAAAATAATAAAGTATGAGTACAAGTTGACCAAGGTCAACCTTTCATATTTATCATTTGGGGAAAATGATTTAAATGAGGTACTCCTCTCATACAATTTAAATACTACTGGGATTTAATATCCTCAAGTAATAACATATGAGGTCATGAAGACTAATGGAATCACCTCACTTTAATTACTTGTGAAAGTGATTTAAATGAGATGCTACACCTCATAGATTTGGATTACTAAATTTGAAATAATTTAAATGAGCCATTATTTGATTCTAGCCCATGATCATTTGAAACAACCATGTCCTATTTTTACATATTCAGATAGACAATATGTCTGGCGCCTTTCTGGTGTAGTGGCGTGTGTGCATGCGAGAGAAGGGAGCGAGGGGAGGACGGATGCGACGGCGCGAGCGTGCGCACTGGCGCGTCCAGTGACATGTCTGGGCGCGCTCTGGCGTGGCCTGTGTCTGGGCGCATCTGGGCACGTCTGGTTCTGGTCGTTGCCATCCTCGTCTTCGACCAGGGAAGGTACGAGCGTGCTCTGGAGGGTGTGGTGAGCCTCGTTGACATGGTGAAGGGGACCAGTGAAGAATGGAGAGGAGAAGTGGCATGGTGATGCTAAAGGTACTCGGCATAGCATGCTTTTGATCATGTCTCCACTTTTATCAGTGTTGCAGTGCATGGCTTGATCCAGAGGAGGTACCATGGTTGTGATGATCACAAATGGTCCCTGGTTTAGCCCAAGATCCAATGGGTTTTAGCATGTATTCACTTTCAAGATTATTCCACACAAGGTGCTCGACCAAATGGCCGCATGAAACTAAAGATGGAATTTTACAAAGATTTTTGGTGGAGTGGATTCAAATATGATTTGGCACACAATGGTGGTGGTGGTGTGCAAAATGGAAGTGGTTTGTGAAAATTCAAAATAGACATGATCTTAATTCTGATTCAACATCACAACTTGGCATCCTTATATTAAGCAATGGAGAAAGATTTTGCTATGTTGGTATGTACCAAAGTTGTTCACCTTGATGAGGTCTTGGATGAGGTGCAAAGAGTTGGGAGAGTTTGGTTTAACAATCTCTTAATACAGGGGCTCAAAGAGGGTAAGATGTTAAAATTGTCACATGTGGCCATTATCACATGTCACTTGAATTTGATTTTTCTTTTGATTTGATTTGGGTTTTATTGATTCAAAAGTGATTCTTATTGGTTTAGTAACATTTCCAAACTATTGGCACAAGTCAATATGGCCTTGGTTGAAGATTTGCAAAAATGGCCATAGCCTCATATGAGGTGATATTCGTATTTTTCTTTTTCTTCTATCTTGTTTCACTTGATTCACTTGGGCATGGTTTATGGTCCATTTAGGGTTAGATTGGGTTTAGTAATGGTTTCAAACCATTTGGGTAAAGTATGAGGGCATAGGTCAAGATTTGCCATTATGGCTATATGCCACATATGCCTCTATGTATATTTTCATTTTCTTTTTGTTTCACCTTTGATTTAGTTGGTAAGTGATAGGTTGGGTTTGTGGAGGTTTTTCAAACCATCTAAACAAGGTAGAACATGGCATAGTTTATGATATGTAAATATGGCTATTTGCTCACATAGGCTTTCCTTTTTCATTTAATTTCTTTTTATTTTGTTTTATCTTGGATGGTGAAAAGAAGATTAAGGTTTAGGGTTTAGGAACATTTCAAAGTACTTCACATAAGCATCATGGCAATATCACAACATATAAGCATGAGTACTATGCACAACCTCTAACTCAATTAAAGTTTTTGTTGTTTCCAAATTTTGGAAATAGGGAAATTCATTTTCTCTTTGTTTTAAAATTTGGGATGTTACACGCGCAGATGGCGCAGAAGCCCGCGCGCGGCGAAAAAAATTTAGCGCGCGCCACGTTTTCGAGCGCCTGCTCGAGCTTCGCGCGTCCACTCCCACGCTGTATTTCGGCGGTTTTTTAACGCGCGTATATTTTGACGCGCCTGTTGGAGATGCTCTAAGAGCATCTCTATCGGCGCACCCCATAGCGGCCCGATAGCGATTTGGGGGCTAGGAGCAAAAATGGGCTCACACTGGCGCGCTCCAAATAGCGCTGGTGCTTTCCCGAGCCTAATAGAAGCGTCGGCAACCCCGTGCCGGCCCCTTGGCCAAGGGTGTGAATCAGGCGCGCCGGCGCCTCATGAGGCAGAAAATTTTGGACGTGGGAGCCACATGTCAGTGACGCCAGGGCACCGCGCGGGATATTTTACTGCCACGACGCCGGGCTAGAAACTCTTCCACCACAATGCCGCGCGGGAAATTCTCCCGCCACGACGCAGCGCGGGAGGTTTCCCATCTCGCTGCTGGTCTATATTATCCCTCCTCGCCCGTCTCATTGATGCAAAAACCCTAGAAAATAGCACAATGTTCGATTCGTGGGAGGAGGCGGTGCTAGAGGTGGTCATAGAAGTCGTGGAGGCGGACCCGCAGCTCGCAAAGTACGAGGCGTAGGAGGAGGTGGCGCTAGCCGCGACCGTAGATGCCTTCGTCGCGGACAAGCGGCAGGGCCATGAGGCAGAGCGGTGGCAGTGTGAGGAGGCAGAGCGACAGGAGTGCGAGGAGGCGCGGCGGCGGCGGGAGGCGGAGCGGCAACGTCGGTGGGAGGCGCGCCAGCAGCAGGGGTGGGAGGAGCTTGCGTTGCGGCGGTTGATGCGGGAGGAGACGCAGCGTCAGGATGAAGTCTACGAGTGGCGGCGTTTGGTGGAGATGCAGCTCCGGCTACAGAGGCAGGAGTTGGATCACCGTCGGTGGCTGGAGGAGCTGGAGCAGCTGCTGCGTCAGGAGGCGGTCGCCGCAGATAGATCCCCCTACTTGACGTTCGTGGCGGAGAGAGCAGCGGGGGATCGACGACAGAGGAGCAGCGGAGAAAGCAGGGGAGAGAGCAGCGGAGAGAGCATCGGAGAGAGCTGCGGGCGATCGTCCACCTCCACAGAACCTGGTGGCAAGTAGGTAGTAGGCTAGATATAAGCAGGTTGCACATGTCATCCGGGGTCGAGGAGTGAATAATGTTTTACTCGGATTTGTCCAAAAATATTATTCATTCCTTAATCCTGAATGACATTAAAATAAAACTACAAGTACAAAAAATTAGTTTATGTAAAAAAACTCCTATCGGGCCGCCGGTTTGGAGGTGCCGGTGTGGGAACAGCTCCCCCAATAAAGGATGTAGTTCCGGTGCCCCTCATACGGAAGTACCGGCGCCTCTGCTGACGACTATTTAAGAGACCCCGGTAGAGATGCTCTAACAAGGCATCCATAGAGATGAGCCATCCCCGGCCCCCGGGGAGCGCTCGGAGACTCCGGACGAAACGAAAGCGCGGGAAACGTAGAGAAAACTTCCCGCGCGGATGGTGGCCACGACTTGTCAGCGACAGAGGCCAATCATATTCCACGCGCTTCAAAAGCCTGCCGCCAGTCAGACTTCACCGGACGCGTCGCCTCGGATTCACGTGCGGCTCCCTCTATTTATCGCCGAACCTACCGCGTCTCGCCGCATTCACCACCGCCGTCTCCCTCCTCTCCCCAGCCCTGTCTTCTCTCCCCAATCCACCTCAACCAGCGAGCAATGGCGGGCCACGGCGCAGCGAACAATGGTTTCGGCCGCCATTCCCTGTACCAGTGGGAGGCGGGACATCTGCACATGGCGAGCTACCCGGCGCCATCGTACTTCCGCGTGCCCGGAGGATGGCGCCTGAGCACGGGGGGGTTCCCGATCCCACCGCTTACGGTGGGATGCGATGAGCTCAAAGCCGCTATCGACGTTGTGCTGGTCACCCTCACTGACGAGCATCACGTGGAGGAGCGGTACCGCGCCGTCAACTACGACGCCTGGAACGAGTTCTTCCGTCTCCGGCACGAACGGGAACTCGCTGCCTTCGACGGTCCTCCCCCTCCTCCAACGCGTAACAACGCCGCCGGCCGCCGCCGCTGGTGGGGTGCACCGGGCCGCACGCTCGCCTGTGTACTCGCGCACATCGAGGCCGGCAACACCCCCCTTTGGGGATGCCGCCGGCGGCGCCGAACGTCGGGACCTCGAGCGACGACGACATGTACTACTTTTTTATGTTTCCATCTGGCCAAATTCAAATATATGTACGAACTCGCCTACGTATGTTAAATACCTTTAAATTTTGCTTTTGTTTGATCAAATTTCGCCTTGTTTTGTACGAATTCGCCGTTATTTATCAAAAACTTTCATCCATCTTGGGCTCGCCACTGGGAAAAATGGGCTCCCCGGGCCTAAAATTACATCTATCCGGCACTAAATAGCGCCGGATTTGGGCGTGGGGAGCCGGATGCTCTAATATTTACCAATCTAAGAGCATCTCTAACAGGCGCACTAAAAATCGGGACGCTAAAAATCGTTTTCTCCGCGCTATAAACTGATAGCGCGCGCTGCGCTGAAAGTTGCTCGCCGGATGCGGCATTTTGCGGCGCGTGCTCGGGCGGTAAAAGTGCTCCTCCACCGGGCGCGCCATTATGCAGCGCGCGGCGCGAACGGCTAGTTTGATCGTTTTTTATTCGAATCAAATCAAACAAAACACGAAAAATTAACTAAAAATACGAAATATATTAAAAGTTTTACGGTACAACGACATTTTATATAAACTACCCTAAAATCTACTCTGAGTCCCAGTTGAAGTCCGACGAGTAGCTGCTCGGAGTAGTGTCGGACACCGGAGTAGACGTCCATCGAAGGAGGAGGAGGAGGAGGAGAGGATGATCGTCGACGGCCCGGCGCCATTCTTTTCTCCTCCGCCTTCCTCGCTGCCTTCTCCTCCCTTGCTCCCTTCCTCGCCCCGGACTCCGCCCGGCGCTTCTCGCGGTCCGCCTCTTCTTTGCCGCCGCCGCCTTCTGCTCCTCCTTTTGCGCGTAGAACGCCTCCATCGCGGCGACGTCCTTCGGGAACTGCCGCGCCCACTCGAGGCGGAGGCGCTCGTCCTGCTCCTCGATGCGGAGGCGCTACTCGAGCTCGCGCTGGCGCCGTTGCTGCTCGCGCATGACGGTCGGCGATGGCGGTGCGAGCTGCTCCGCCTGCTCCCGCGTCCACACATTGTGGAAGTTCATCTGGCGGCGGGAGCGGCCGAGGCGCCAGACGACGGCGTCGTAGGCGCGCACCACCTCGTGCGCCATGTCGAAGGTGCCAACACGGATGCGCTCCTCGCCGGAGCGGATCTCGGCATCGAAGCGGCCGCTTGGCCGCAAGCGAACACCGCGGTAGCCAGAGGTGGAGCGGTGGCGCGGAGGCATGCTGTCGTCGGAGATGGAGCGGCGGCGCGGAGGCATGCTGTCGTCGGAGATTGAGCGGCAGCGCGGGCACAACATGGGAGGCAGAGTGGCGAGAGGAGGGAGGCGGAGGCGGAGCGACACACGGGGGCAACCGAAGATTCCGGACGATTGGCGTGCGCGTCCGCGTGGCGTTTATAGCGCGCGCTAGCCGAAGCGGCAAGTTTCCCGCGCGGGATAGCGCAAAAGCGCGGGCGCGGTAAAAAGTTTAGCGCGCATCTGCTGGAGGTTCGCGCGGGCGCCCACGCGCGTCAAACTGGCGGTTTTTTTAGGGCGCGCGTCTTTTGCCGTGCCTGTTAGAGATGCTCTAGTGTGGGGTGAATGAGCAACAAACCAGTGGGCCGAGGTTACTATAGATGACCAGCATGAGCACTCCCACTAGCAAAGAGGACACAGGATGCCATATCCAGCGGCATACCTTACGAGCCAGTAGAAGCTGTTAGCCTGTTACGGACAACCACTCATCCATTTGGCCGACAGGCTACTTTCAGACATGAACCGTCTGAAATACCTTGAACCAACGACGAGGTTTCTTAAACGATAATGCCATGCACAATTAACTGAGCGAATCCATCTTAGGTTTCTTAAACGATAACGTGGGCTTCCATAATGCTCGATGCGCTACACACTAATCAACTACAGATTTATTGTTTCAAAGACGCATAGTAAATATGTACAACTCTAAGTAGAAAATGAGAAAGTTTATACTAGAAAGGATATGATATTCTTGTGCAATTTATTTTCTCGTGTTTTTTTCAACTTAAATATATACCAGAGACAGTAACTCAACATTCATTGCACATCATCTTTCTACAATAGCACAACCACTACATAAATATCACGTACGTCAGTAGCTAGGTAGACGATGTTACGCCATGGAGCCCGAATCACTCTCCAGGCCTACATAAAACTCTGATAACCTCCATATAGATCAACATTGAAAAGTACCTCTCCAGAAGATAAGCTTTGACATTTCCGAACTTTGGTAACCCATAGGATTGGATGAACAAGTGAGGTTTTGGTTTAGCTAGGTCAAGTAGAATGAGGATGTCGGTCAAGCTTCGATGTTGCAGTAGAAGTAGGAGGCATTGGGAAAATAAGTTCAAGTAGATTGGGGCCACCATGTATACAAGGGGGTTTGACATCTACACCGCATCCTTGACATCCTCCGCTCTAGTCTATTTGATATTCCGTAACAAATAGGACTGGATGCAAAAGTGAGGTTCTCGTTCAGCTAAGTGTTAAAAGAGTATGTTGATCGACTAATAGTTGCAGTAGCACTACGGGACATTGGAGCAAGACTTTAAGTGGAATATGAATAATTTGTATGCAAGGGGCTTTGATATGTTCTTGTCCGATGTAATGTATCCACGAGCTTGCTTCTGTTCCAGTATCTCGCCCAACTATAAAATATATGAAGTCTCCTAGTAAAAAGACAATTCTTTTGAAGAAAATGATGCACAATCTATTTTTATTAGAAGGCATATTTGTCTATTTTCTAACTTAAAGTTTCAAGCAAAAGCATGACATCCACTCTTGTTTGGATGCACATAGATGCGTGTAAGATCTGCAAAGCTTCATTGAACGTTAATCGGCGGCACTTGTAGTGGCCAACCCAGCAGACATTACAAATATTTGCTTTGATTTCTCTTCATGATCCCTATGTGTTATAGTTTTGTAATAGATTTATATATATACAAGCATCGTGTTTGCGACAGGATCGATTAACATTATATACATTTTTTTGTAGGTAACATTATATACATGTTTATTCAATTGGTGGGAGCTCAAGAACCTCCCAACGCATCGATCGGTTTCTATTGGTCATGGGCTTCTGGCAGCTACTAGTACTAAACTATTGCTAATAAGCGTGTGCACGGTTTTTTTTTTTGAGAACGTGTGTGCTTTATTAATCACTTAGACATAAAGTCAATACAAATTGTTTCCTGGATACACTCGGGGGCACACCACGCTACACGGATCTACTAGATAACTCAACAGACCTGGCTAAAACATGCGCTGCAACATTTTACAAGCGACTAACATGGCGAACCGTACACCCTGAAAGGAGGCCACCATAGTCTTTATATCATGAACCACAGGAGCGCACATTGACCGGTCCTCTCCCTGGGACTGAAGACGTTGAACAACTGACAGGCAATCAGAAGCAACAATTATATTATCCATACCTTGCTCGGCTTGAACAACTGACAGGCAATCAGAAGCAACAATTATATTATCCATACCTTGCTCGGCTGCAAATGTTAGGGCCGATCTGATTGCCATAGCTTCAGCAAGCTCAGCATTGGTGACAGCGTGAAAGCATTCACCACAAGCTCCAATGAAATCTCCTGCATGATTCCGAATCACAACACCAACGCCCATGCATTTAGAAGAGGCAAATAAGGCCGCATCAACATTGATCATCAGAAAGCCTTCCGGCGGCGGAGACCAAGAAACTACTTGGGAAGTCTCACGCTTGTGGTCAGTATCTGATGAAACGTGGTGCGAAGTGATTAGATCAATATAAGCTTTAATCTTTATAGCAATACTTGCAGGAAGAACAGATCCCCCTTCCTCCCGAAGCTTGTTCCGCGTGTCCCACAAACGCCAGAACGTTACTGCTAGCACTGTGGACTCTAGTTTAGAGAATCTCCCTAAAAACTCAAAGAGCCATAGTTTGGGCGAGCTGAAATCCTTACGGTTCAAAATCTGAAACGACTCCTTGACCTCATCCCATACCTGTCGTGCAAACGGACAGAACAGAAAAGCATGATCGATACGCTCCTCTGCCGCACAATGGATACACTCAAAAGACGCTGGGATCTTGCGACGTTGGAGCTGAACACCACTAGGAAGGCAATCGTGAGCAAACCGCCAGAGCGTGATCAACATTTTCCCCGGGGCCTGTATCGCCCACAGAGCTTTCCAGTACGTCGAATCCGTTACACTTGCCGAAGACATTCCACGACCATTTGCACTGCGGGTCACCTGGACAGCATCCCCCCTAGCCAAGTGGTACGCTGACCGGACCGAGTACACACCATACCGGGTATGCGGCCAAGACACGAAGTCATCTCCTCCGAATCGGCTTATCGGAATCTGCAGTACCTTTTCAGCCACCTCCTCCACAAAAACAGAACGAACAATCTGTTCATTCCATGACCGTGCATCTGCTGCAAGCAGAGAACCCACCGTCTGACCCTCCATGAGTGGTACCAGGGGACTTAGCAAGTAGGGCGGATATCCCGGGATCCAATTGTCCTGTAGGATTCGAATCTTCGAGCTATTGCCAACACCCCATCGAATTCCTTTCTCAATCAATTTTCTTCCATGGAGGATACTTCGCCAAGTATAGGAGGCTGACCTAGGGCATGTAGCCTCCAAAAAATCCACATTAGGAAAATAGCGACCCTTCATAACACGAGCACACAAGGAAGATGGATCCGTTATGAAACGCTGATGGCGTGTATTTCACACGTTCGTTGGGCAACCCCAAGAGGAAGGTATGATGCGCACAGCAGCAAGTTTTCCCTCAGAAAGAAACCAAGGTTTATCGAACCAGGAGGAGCCAAGAAGCACGTTGAAGGTTGATGGCGGCGGGATGTAGTGCGGCGCAACACCGGAGATTCCGGCGCCAACGTGGAACCTGCACGACACAACCAAGCTACTTTGCCCCAACGAAACAGATGAGGTTGTCAATCTCACCGGCTTGCTGTAACAAAGGATTAACCGTATTGTGTGGAAGATGATTGTTTGCAGAGAAAACAAGTAGAAACAAGTATTGCAAGTAGATTGTATTTCAAGTAAAGAGAATTGGACCGGGGTCCACAGCTCACTAGAGGTGTCTCTCCCATAAGACGAACAGCATGTTGGGTGAACAAATTACAGCTTGGGCAATTGACAAATAAAGAGAGCATGACAATGCACATACATATCATGATGAGTATAGTGAGATTTAATTGGGCATTACGACAAAGTACATAGACCGCCATCCAACCGCATCTATGCCTAAAAAGTCCACCTTCGGGTTATCATCCGAACCCCTCCAAGTATTAAGTTGCAAACAACAGACAATTGCATTAAGTATGGTGCGTAATGTAATCAACAACTACATCCTTAGACATAGCATCAATGTTTTATCCCTAGTGGCAACAGCACAACACAACCTTAGAACTTTCGTCACTCGTCCCGAGTGTCAATGCAGGCATGAACCCACTATCGAGCATAAGTACTCCCTCTTGGAGTTAAAAGCATCTACTTGGCCGGAGCATCTACTAATAACGGAGAGCATGCAAGATCATAAACAACACATAAGCATAACTTTGATAATCAACATAACAAGTATTCTCTATTCATCGGATCCCAACAAACGCAACATATAGAATTACATATAGATGATCTTGATCATGATAGGCAGCTCACAAGATCCGACAATGATAGCACAATGGGGAGAAGACAACCATCTAGCTACTCGCTATGGACCCATAGTCTAGGGGTAGACTACTCACTCATCACTCCGGAGGCGACCATGGCGGTGTAGAGTCCTCCGGGAGATGATTCCCCTCTCCGGCAGGGTGCCGGAGGCGATCTCCGGGATCCCCCGAGATGGGATCGGCGGCGACGGCGTCTCGGTAATGTTTTCCGTATCGTGGCTCTCGGTACCGGGGGTTTCGTCACGGAGGCTATTTGTAGGCGGAAGGGCAGGTCAAGAGGCGGCACAGGGGGCCCACACCACGGGCCGGCGCGGCCAAGGGGGGCCGCGCCGCCCTAGGGTTTGGCGCCCCGTGGCCCCTCTTCGTCTCTCCTTCGGACTTCCGGAAGCTTCGTGAGAAAATAGGCCTCTCGGGCTTTTATTTCGTCCAATTCCGAGAATATTTCTTTACTAGGATTTCTGAAACCAAAAACAGCAGAAAACAAAGAATCGGCACTTCGGCATCTTGTTAATAGGTTAGTTCCGGAAAATGCACGAATATGACATAAAGTGTGCATAAAACATGTAGATAACATCAATAATGTGGCATGGAACACAAGAAATTATCGATACGTTGGAGACGTATCAGCATCCCCAAGCTTAGTTCCGCTCGTCCCGAGCGGGTAAAACGATAACAAAGATAATTTCTGGAGTGACATGCCATCATAAACTTGATCATACTATTTGTAAAGCATATGTAGAGAATGCAGCGATCAAAACAATGTGTATGACATGAGTAAACAAGTGAATCATAAAGCAAAGACTTTTCATGAATAGCACTTCAAGACAAGCATCAATAAGTCTTGCATAAGAGTTAACTCATAAAGCAATAATTCAAAGTAAAGGTATTGAAGCAACACAAAAGAAGATTAAGTTTCAGCGGTTGCTTTCAACTTGTAACATGTATATCTCATGGATATTGTCAACATAGAGTAATATAACAAGTACAATATGCAAATATGTAAGAATCAATGCACAGTTCACACAAGTGTTTGCTTCTTGAGGTGGAGAGAAATAGGTGAACTGACTCAACATAAAAGTAAAAGAATGGTCCTCATAGAGGAAAAGCATCGATTGCTATATTTGTGCTAGAGCTTTGATTTTGAAAACATGAAACAATTTTGTCAACGGTAGTAATAAAGCATATGCATCATGTAAATTATATCTTATAAGTTGCAAGCCTCATGCATAGTGTACTAATAGTGCTCGCACCTTGTCCTAATTAGCTTGGACTACCTGGATTATCACCGCAATACATATGCTTTAACCAAGAATCACAAAGGGGTACCTCTATGCCGCCTCGTACAAAGGTCTAAGGAGAAAGCTCGCATTTGGATTTCTCGCTTTTGATTATTCTCAACTTAGACATCCATACCGGGACAACATAGACAACGGATAATGGACTCCTCTTTTAATGCTTTAAGCATTCAACAACAATTAATTCTTTTCTCATTAGAGATTTGAGGATGTTTGTCCAAAACTGAAACTTCCACCATGGAACATGGCTTTAGTTAGCGGCCCAATGTTCTTCTCTCACAATATGCATGCTCAAACCATTCAACTCAGTGTAGATCGCCCTTACTTCAGACAAGACGAACATGCATAGCAACTCACATGAAATTCAACAATGAGTTGATGGCGTTCCCCAGTAAACATGGTTATCGCACAACAAGCAACTTAATAAGAGATAAAGTGCATAATTACATATTCAATACCACAATAGTTTTTAAGCTATTTGTCCCATGAGCTATATATTGCAAAAGTGAATGATGGAATTTTAAAGGTAGCACTCAAGCAATTTACTTTGGAATGGCTGGAAAATACCATGTAGTAGGTAGGTATGGTGGACACAAATGGCATAGTGGTTGGCTCAAGTATTTTGGATGCATGAGAAGTATTCCCTCTCGATACAAGGTTTAGGCTAGCAAGGCTATTTGAGGCAAACACAAGGATGAACTAGTACAGCAAAATTCACATAAAAGACATATTGAAAGCATTATAATACTCTATACCGTCTTCCTTGTTGTTCAAACTCAAAACTAGAAATTATCTAGACCTTAGAGAAACCAAATATGCAAACCAAATTTTAGCATGCTCTATGTATTTCTTCATTAATGGGTGCAAAGCATATGATGCAAGAGCTTAAACATGAGCACAACAATTGCCAAGTATCACATTACCCAAAACATTTATAGCAATTACTACATGTATCATTTTCCAATTCCAACCATATAACAATTTAACGAAGGAGAAACTTCGCCATGAATACTATGAGTAGAAACCAAGGACATATTTGTCCATAAGCTACAGCGGAGTGTGTATCTCTCCCATAAAGTGAATGCTAGGATCCATTTTATTCAAACAAAACAAAAACAAAAACAAAACGACGCTCCAAGAAAAAGCACATAAGATGTGGCCGAATAAAAATGTAGTTTCAGGGGAGGAACCTGATAATTTGTTGATGAAGAAGGGGATGCCTTGGGCATCCCCAAGCTTAGACGCTTGAGTCTTCTTGATATATGCAGGGGTGAACCGCCGGGTGCATCCCCAAGCTTAGAGCTTTCACTCTCCTTGATCATGTTGCATCATACTCCTCTCTTGATCCTTGAAAACTTCCTCCACACCAAACTCGAAACAACTCATTAGAGGGTTAGTGCACAATATAAATTGACATATTCAGAGGTGACACACTCATTCTTAACACTTCTGGACATTGCATAATGCTACTGGACATTAGTGGATCAAAGAAATTCATCCAACATAGCGAAAGAGGCAATGCGAAATAAAAGGCAGAATCTGTCAAAACAGAACAGTTCGTATTGACGAATTTTAAAATGGCACCAGACTTGCTCAAATGAAAATGCTCAAATTGAATGAAAGTTGCGTACATATCTGAGGATCATGCACGTAAATTGGCATAATTTTCTGAGCTTCCTGCAGGGCAGTGGGCTCAGATTCGTGACAGCAAAGAAATCTGGAACTGCGCAGTAATCCAAATCTAGTACTTACTTTTCTATCAACGGCTTAACTTGGCACAACAAAACTCAAAACTAAGATAAGGAGAGGTTGCTACAGTAGTAAACAACTTCCAAGACACAAAATAAAAACAAAGTACTGTAGGTAAAAACATGGGTTGTCTCCCATAAGCGCTTTTCTTTAACGCCTTTCAGCTAGGCGCAGAAAGTGTATCTCAAGTATTATCGAAGGGTGGTGTATCAACATTACCTTGGGCCTTACCCTTACCTTTCTTATTGTTTTTCTTTCCCTTTGGTTTAGGAAATATACGAGTTTCTCCCGGTATAGAGGCGAATTTCAAAGTGCCTTCTCCAACATCAATGACTGCTCCCAATAGTTTCAGCAGGGATCTTCCGAGTGTGAGTTTTCCTGTTTCAACAACAAGATAATCAATGGATATTGTTCTCCCACATATAGTTGTATGCACACCTGCGGCTATTCCTTTAGGGATTATAGTAGAGTTATCAATGAGAGTTATCTTTTCTCCTCCTTCCTCAACTCCCCAAAGTTTCAAAGATTTATAAATACTTTCAGTGCATAAGGCAAAATTCATACATAATATCACAAGTAGGCATGGAGTGTTCGATCACCGATAAAAATTTTAACGTAAGGATCCCACAATGAGAGTTTAGAGTTCACTAAGACTTGTTCAAGACGATTACGAACGTGGCAATAGTTATCATTCAAGCGAGATGTACTTATCTCCGAGTATTTAATCTACTATATATGCTAGCGAGGACTCGAATCAAAGTTATTAGCTGAATCATATGATGCAACCAACTTCTTTATGGCATTAAAAGCTTGATCCCCATTGCAATGAAGGAAATCTCCTCCCACTAAAGTATCCAAAGCATATCTATAGCGAACCATAAGACCAAAATAAAAATTACTAAGGAGCAAACTTAGAGTCATTTGAGGTTCAGTTTCACGATAAGAAGTAAAAATTCTAGACCAAGCATCCTTAAAACTCTCCTCATCCCCTTGTTTAAAAGTGAAGACTAATTCTTCAGGCGAAGAAGTAACAGGTTCAGAGCTAGACATGGTAGTAAAAAAAATTTTTGTATTTTTAATATAGAGTGCAAGACAATAAAGCAAACTAGATAAAGTAAATGCAAGTAAACTAATTTTTTTGTGTTTTCGATATAGCAAACAAGATAGCAAATAAAGTAAAACTAGCAACTAATTTTTTTTGTGTTTTGATTTAGTGCAGCAAACAAAGTAGTAAATAAAATAAAGCAAGACAAAAACAAAGTAAAGAGATTGAGAAGTGGAGACTCCCCTTGCAGGCGTGTCTTGATCTCCCCGGCAACGGCGCCGAAAAAGAGCTTGATGGCGTGTATTTCACACGTTCGTTGGGCAACCCCAAGAGGAAGGTATGATGCGCACAGCAGCAAGTTTTCCCTCGGAAAGAAACCAAGGTTTATCGAACCAGGAGGAGCCAAGAAGCACGTTGAAGGTTGATGGCGGCGGGATGTAGTGCGGCGCAACACCGGAGATTCCGGCGCCAACGTGGAACCTCGCACGACACAACCAAGCTACTTTGCCCCAACGAAACAGATGAGGTTGTCAATCTCACCGGCTTGCTGTAACAAAGGATTAACCGTATTGTGTGGAAGATGATTGTTTGCAGAGAAAACAGTAGAAACAAGTATTGCGAGTAGATTGTATTTCAGTAAAGAGAATTGGACCGGGGTCCACAGTTCACTAGAGGTGTCTCTCCCATAAGACGAACGAGCATGTTGGGTGAACAAATTACGGTTGGGCAATTGACAAATAAAGAGAGCATGACAATGCACATACATATCATGATGAGTATAGTGAGATTTAATTGGGCATTACGACAAAGTACATAGACCGCCATCCAACCGCATCTATGCCTAAAAAGTCCACCTTCGAGGTTATCATCCGAACCCCTCCAGTATTAAGTTGCAAACAACGGACAATTGCATTAAGTATGGTGCGTAATGTAATCAACAACTACATCCTTAGACATAGCATCAATGTTTTATCCCTAGTGGCAACAAGCACAACACAACCTTAGAACTTTCGTCACTCGTCCCAGGTGTCAATGCAGGCATGAACCCACTATCGAGCATAAGTACTCCCTCTTGGAGTTAAAAGCATCTACTTGGCCGGAGCATCTACTAATAACGGAGAGCATGCAAGATCATAAACAACACATAAGCATAACTTTGATAATCAACATAACAAGTATTCTCTATTCATCGGATCCCAACAAACGCAACATATAGAATTACATATAGATGATCTTGATCATGATAGGCAGCTCACAAGATCCGACAATGATAGCACAATGGGGAGAAGACAACCATCTAGCTACTGCTATGGACCCATAGTCCAGGGGTAGACTACTCACTCATCACTCCGGAGGCGACCATGGCGGTGTAGAGTCCTCCGGGAGATGATTCCCCTCTCCGGCAGGGTGCCGGAGGCGATCTCCGAGATCCCCCGAGATGGGATCGGCGGCGACGGCGTCTCGGTAATGTTTTCCGTATCGTGGCTCTCGGTATCGGGGGTTTCGTCACGGAGGCTATTTGTAGGCGGAAGGGCAGGTCAAGAGGCGGCACGGGGGGCCCACACCACGGGCCGGCGCGGCCAAGGGGGGCCGCGCCGCCCTAGGGTTTGGCGCCCCGTGGCCCCTCTTCGTCTCTCCTTCGGACTTCCGGAAGCTTCGTGAGAAAATAGGCCTCCGGGCTTTTATTTCGTCCAATTCCGAGAATATTTCTTTACTAGGATTTCTGAAACCAAAAACAGCAGAAAACGAAGAATCGGCACTTCGGCATCTTGTTAATAGGTTAGTTCCAGAAAATGCACGAATATGACATAAAGTGTGCATAAAACATGTAGATAACATCAATAATGTGGCATGGAACACAAGAAATTATCGATACGTTGGAGACGTATCAAACGCCTAACACTGACGGCCCAACATAGCTTGATTAAACAGTTCCAAATCCCGAAAACCCATACCTCCCAAAACTTTGGGAGTTGAGAGCCACTCCCAAGACCGCCAGTGCATCTTTCGCTTACCATTCTCAAAACCCCACCACTGGTTTGCAACAGTCTTCCTCATCTGCTCGCAGGTTGAGACTGGTAACCGAAAACAACTCATAACGTAAGTCGGAATTGCCTGTATGACATCCTTAAGCATGACCTCAAGACCCTTCCTTGAAAGTGGCCTATCCGAGAGACCAATAGCCTGCCTCCACATCTTGTCAAAGAGATACCTGAATGTGATTGTAGGTGAGCGGCCAATATTAGTGGGCATCCCAAGATAGGAATCTTGGAGTGACTCATCGAACACACCCAACTTTTTCTTCACTTCAAGCTTAACCTCCTCGCTGCAGCCTTGACCGAAAAATATTGTAGATTTGTCAAGATTGATTCTCTGTCCAGACCCATCACAATACAGATTTAGGTACGGTGCAATGCATCAACGCTTCTCTTGTCACTTCTAGCAAAGAAAATGCTGTCATCCGCAAACAAAAGATGTGATATAGCAGGACCAAGTCGACCATTTTTTATACCATGTCGACAAACCTTCAGTGCAAAGAAGGAAAAGATACGGGCTGATGGGGTCACCTTGACGGATGCCTCTAGATGGCACCACAGGCTCAGTAAGATCACCGTTCACACGAACCGCATAACGTGCAGAAGTAACACATCTCATAACTGAGTTTATCCAAGCATCAGCAAAACCCACTCGCGAAAGGCAGCCAAGTAAATAATTCCACTCCACACGGTCATACGCCTTCATCATGTCAATCTTAAGAGCAAAGAAAGGCCTCTTTGCCTCTGTTGTTTGATAGTATGGAGGCATTCAAAGGCAATCAATGCATTGTCCATTATGAGCCTGCCTGGAACAAACGCACTTTGATTTTCAGAAACAACAGAGGGTAGGATCAACTTCAACCGGTTAGCCAAAACCTTCGAAGCAATTTTGTATAACACATTACATAAGCTGATTGGGCGGAAGTTCTTCAAATGTTGAGGGTTAGTGATCTTCGGAATAAGCACAATGACCGAATCACAAAAACCATCTGGAATGTCCCTGCCAGCCAAGAAATTTCGCACCGCACAACAAATCTCCTCCTTGAGGAAGTCCCAGTGGGTTTGATAGAAAAGAGCCGGGAACCTGTCCGGTCTTGGCGCCTTAGTAGGGCCCATCTGGAACAGAGCAATCTTGATCTCCTCATCTGTGTACTCTTTACAAAGAGACGCATTCATATCATCGTTAACTTTTCGAGGAATAGCATCAAGAACTTGATCAATCGAGGGGCAATCTTCTAAGGAAAAAAGATGTTCATAAAAGTTCTGCACCATACCTTTAATCTCAGAAAATTCATTACATACGTACCATCCTCCCGCAGAAGACACGATATCTTATTTGCACGTTTGCGTGCCGTCGCTCTCGCATGAAAATAAGATGTGTTCCTGTCCCCCTCGCGGAGCCAGTCCACCCTAGATCGTTGCCTAGCCATGACTTCTTCCCTCTCAAATAATTCACACAAAGAAATTTCCAGCTTTCGAATCTCGCTTGATCTGAATTTGAGCACCGTAGAGCCCTCAGCTGGCGCTCTACTTTCCCAATTCTCTTCCGTACGGCGCCAAACGAGTCATGGCTCCAGCGCTTCAGCGAGCCCGCAAGACGTTGCAAGTTATCATAAGTTGATTGTAGGGACTTGGTACCGTCCCTACCTTCCTCCCATGCCCGCTCCATAACTTCACGATAATCTGGAGCACGGAGCCATGCAGCTTCAAACCGGAAATGTTGATGTACGGGAGCCGATTTAGTTGCAACCTCCATATTGAGCGAAACCAACACAGCCAAGTGGTCAGAGGTTGTGGTTATGACATTCTCCACTTGAAGTTCGCCAAAAAGATCCATAAACCCACTGTTCGCTACGGCACGGTCAAGACGAACCAAAACAAGATCCTCACCACAACCTGCAAGATAGGCTACCATTGAGTTTGGAATTCTGTCAGCCAAGCGGGCCGAGAACGTGCCTGTGGGCCTAAATGTTTGCCAATGTAAGTGCGAGCCGAGTGAGCAACAAACCAATGGGACAAGGTTACTCTAGGTGACCGGCACTGCCACTCCTACTTCTCCACCTATAAGTATTCTTCACAGTGTCAAAACAAATTGAGATCTAAGAAGAACCTAGCAGGCTCAAGCATAGTATAGGCACACCTTAAATGCCATGGCAGTAGCTAGGTAGGTTCTGCCACACCATAGATAATGAATCACTATGTGTACCTCCTTAAAAAGGACCCCCCCCCCTTGCCGTAACCTCCACGAAAGATCGACAATGAAAAAAACATCTAAAAAATCAAGTATCCCGTCTCCAGTCCTAGTAACCCGTACGACCAAATGCGGAAACTGTTGGAGATATGCCCAAGAGGCAATAATAAAAGTGGTTATTATATATCTTTATGTTTATGATAAATGTTTATATACCATGCTATAATTGTATTAACCGAAATATTGATACATGTGTGATATGTAAACAACAAAGAGTCCCTAATAAGCCTCTTAACTAGCTTGTTGATTAATAGATGATTAGTTTCATTATCATGAACATTGGATGTTATTAATAACAAGGTTATATCATTATATGAATGATAAAATGGACACACCCAATTAAGCGTAGCATAAGATCACGTCATTAAGTTATTTGCTATAAGCTTTCAATACATAGTTACCTAGTCCTTTCGACCATGAGATCATGTAAATCACTTATACCGGAAAGGTACTTTGATTACATCAAACGCCACTGCGTAAATGGGTGGTTATAAAGGTGGGATTAAGTATCCGGAAAGTATGAGTTGAGGCATATGGATCAACGAGTGGGATTTGTCCATCCCGATGACGGATAGATATACTCGGGCCCTCTCGGTGGAATGTCGTCTAATGTCTTGCAAGCTTATGAATAAGTTCATAAGAGACCACATACCACGGTACGAGTAAAGAGTACTTGTCGAGGAGACGAGGTTGAACAAGGTATAGAGTGATACCGATGATCAAACCTCGGACAAGTAAAATATCGCGTGACAAAGGGATTTGGTATCGTATGTGAATGGTTCATTCGATCACTAAGTCATCGTTGAATATGTGGGAGCCATTATGGATCTCCAGATCCCGCTATTGGTTATTGATCGGAGAGAGTACTCAACCATGTCCGCATAGTTCACGAACCGTAGGGTGACACACTTAAGGTTTGATGTTGAAATGGTAGAACTTGAATATGGAATGGAGTTCGAAGATTTGTTCGAAGTCCCGGATGAGATCCCGGACATCACGAGGAGTTCCGGAATGGTCCGGAGAATAAGATTCATATATAGGAAGTCATTTTATAAGTTTGAAAATGATCCGGTGCATTTATGGAAGGTTCTAGAAGGTTCTAGAATATTCCGGAAGAAAGTCACTTTGGAAGGCGGAGTCCCGAAGGGACTCCACCACCATGGCCGGCCAACCCTAGGGGGTGGAGTCCCGGGTGGACTCCACCTAAGGTGGCCGGCCACCCCCTCCCAAGGGAAGGTGGGAATCCCACCTCTAGTGGGAGTCCTAGCTTGGGTAGGTTTCATGTCATATGGAAGGTTTTGGTTTGGGGTCTTATTCGAAGACTTGTAGACCAACTCTTGGGTGTTCCACCTATATAATGAGGGCCAAGGGGAGGGGGCCGGGCACCCCAACACCACAAGGTGGCCGCACCCCTTAAGTGGCCGGCGCCCCCCTCTCCCCAAACCCTAGCCGCCCCACTCCTCCTTCTCTCCCGCACGCTTAGCGAAGCTCCGCCGGAGTTCTCCACCACCACCGCCACCACGCCGTCGTGCTGCCGGATTCAAGAGGAGCTACTACTTCCGCTGCCCGCTGGAATGGGGAGGTGGACGTCGACTTCATCAACACCGAACGTGTGACCGAGTACGGAGGTGCTGCCCGTTCGTGGCGCCGTGATCAATATCTTCTACACGCTTTTGCAATCGGCAAGTGAACGTCTACCGCAGCAACAAGAGCCTCATCTTGTAGGCTTTGGAAATCTTCAAGGGTGAGTCTCGATCATCCCCTCGTTGCTACCGTCTTCTAGATTGCATCTTGGCTTGAATTGCGTGTTCGCGGTAGGAAAATTTTTGTTTTCTATGCAACGTATCCCTACAGAAACTAGGTTTAGGTTTAACTCTGTGTAAAGAGGACGTTGGCCACCGAGTGTCACCAATGTTGCGGTACAAATGGGAGGCACTAGGAACACTAGTTTTAGTAGGCTACGACAATTATGTACGCAAGGGGGTTTGCCATCTACTTGGTGTAGGAGGAGGATGCTAATATGATGGCAATGATGTTGCGCTAAAAATGGAAAGCATGGGGAGTAAGAGTTTAAGTCAAACCAAGATGACAAATGTTTGGTTTCACTTGGAAGGCTTACAATAGTTTGCTAGTGGTGTCTATAGGAACACAGAGATGGATAGCCTAATTTGATTTCTCAGAAAAATCCCTAAGCTTACTTGAGTATACCGTTAATTGTTCACACTTGTTACTAACAAGTACGCGAGTTTGCTCACCAAAACTTTTAGGCACCCTTAGCTCCAAATTAATCAGTTGATTTCCATCTATCTAGTGTTTGTCGTACTCTTTGCACTTCGAATTGTGGACCTCTCGGCACTTTATCTCAACTCGATCTATTTGACATTTGGAATTGCTTACATCAAAGAAGAAGCTAGAAATTAATAAACTCCAAAGTTCGAATAAGTTAAACCACACCCGATCTATGCTGGTGGATCACCGCTTATGTTACTTCACACCGAGTTTTTTGCAAGCATCTCACTTTGCACCTACTCCAAAACAATATCACAACACTTGCAGTTCTTGTGCCGAACAAGAGGCTAGAAATTAATTAACTTCCCAAGCTCAAATAAGTTATCTGATGCCCGATGTTTCAATGTGGGTTGAGCCTGGGGTATGTCCCAATCTTACAGATTGACCTCGAGGTGAAAGGATTCGTGGGGAAGGGTGAAGACGCGCGCGCAACCTTGTTCGTCCTTGTTAACCTAAAACACCAACTCGATAAAGGTTGCGAGAAAGTACCTTTCGGTAGATGTCCTGCAAAGAAATCGAAAAATCAAAGGATAGAACCCCTACAAGGGTTGAAAAGACCGAGTTTATAGAAGAGCAGGAAAACGACCAAATAAGGTATAAATGCAAGCAAAAGATCTACTCTAGTAGAAGTCACCAAAGCGGGAAGATCATTCGATCAAGAGAACAAGTGATACAATCATACAATAGATGATGAATCTATGGTAGGGTTCCCTCAAGGGGTCAAGAGAAAAGCTCATGTGTGATCTCATTCTCATTCTAAGGTTTCCTCAAGGGGGTGGGGACATATATATATATATATATATATATATATATATATATATATACCAGCACTATTCTGCAACCGGTTGCAGAATAATATTCTGAGCACCGACTTGTACTTTCCGGATAACAGCGTTCAACTTTCTGTCGAACTTACCTGAACTTCCCATTTTCTTCAGAGCTACTGATTCTACTTCGTGTTTCCCAACCATTGGTCGGAACTATGCAAATGATATACCGTTGGATAGATAATGAAAAACCGCACCTTTTTCATGTTCACACTTTTCACAGATTTTGCACGGTTTAAATTTAATTTTGAAAATACGAAAACGCTTCTATATGGCCAGAAAACGAACTTTTAGTTCGGTTTTTGAATTGCTTATTGAAACTGTGCAAATGATATACCGTTGGAAAGATAATGAAATTGCGCAACTTTTTTATGTTTTATGTTTTTTCTAAATCCTCACAGTTTTTGAACAATTTTGAAAATACCAAAATTCGGACGTACTCAAAAAACGAGCGGACAGTAATTTGGATGATTTGTTTCAACCGTATGTCGGAATGATGCAAATGATATGGCGTTGGAAAGCTATGGACTAGGCGCAACTTTCTTATTCCAATTTTTTTCTCTAATTCCTTACAGTTTAAGAGAAAAACTTGAATTACTGTCCGCCTATTTTATGTGATGGGTACCGAATGATTTCCCCGCGATTTCCATGCAGTATATTTAAACAATGGAAATGATATACGGTTGGAAAGGTGTTAAAATGGCGCATATTTTCTGTATGTACCATTTTTGCCAAATCCGAACGGTTTAAAACTAATTTTAGAAATTTTGAAATCATGTTTTCGGTATATTTTGTGGGATAACGATTTGAAATTGATGGATTATATCCTTTTATTTGTTGTAAAATGTTGTAGGCAATGAAGTTAGACATATACTCTACCATATAAAGCTTTTGGTTACAATGATTGAAGTGGTTGGTGATCAAATGGATGAGATTTGGACAATAGATTTCCGCCCCGTAAAAACAGAGCACTGAACTTCCCTCGACGTGAACTTGTACTTGTCGGGAAATGTGGTTGTACTTATTTGTGCGGTTAAAATGTTGTAGGCAATGAACTTCCCGGATAACAGGGTTGAACTTTCTTTGAAACTTACCTGAACTTCCCGTTTCTTCAGAGCTACTGATTATATTTCAAGTTTCTCAACCATTCGTTGGCCTGTGTAAATGATATACCGGTGGTTAGATAATGAAAAACCGCAACTTTTTCATGTTCACACTTTTCCTAGATTTTACACGGTTTAAATTTAATTTTGAAAATACGAAAACGCTGCTATATGGCGAGAAAACGAACTTTTAGTTGAATTTTCGTATCGCTTATCGAAACTGTGCAAATGATATATCGTTGGATAGATAATGAAATTTCTCAACTTTTTCATGGTTTACGTTTTTTCAAAATCCTCACATTTTTTGAACAATTTTGAAAATACCGAAATTCGTACGTACTTGAAAACGAGCGAACAGTAATTTGGATGATTTGTTTGAACCGTTTGTCGGAATGATGCAAATGATATGGCGTTGGAAAGCTATGGAGAAGGAGCAACTTTCTTGTTCCAATTGTTTTCTCTAATTCCTTAGATATTAAGAGAATAACTCGAATTACTGTTCGTCCGTTTCATGTGACGGGCACCGAATGGTTTCCCCCGTGATTTGCATGTGCTATATTTAAACAATGGAAATGATATACGGTTGGAAAGGTGTCAAAATGGCGCATCTTTTTCGTATCTACCATTTTTCCCAAATCCAAACGGTTTAAAACTAATTTTGGAAGTTTTGAAATCATGTTTTCGGTATATTTTGCGAGATAACGACTTGAATTTGATGGACTAGATCCGTTTATTTCTTGTGAAATGATGTAGGTGATGAAATTAGACTCATACTGTATCATACAAACCTTTGGGTGGAAATGTTTGAGGTGGTTGGTGATCAAAACAAGTAGATTTGCACAATAAATTTCCGCCTCGCAAAAAACAGAGCATTGAACTTCCCTCGACATGAGCTTGTACTTCTCTAGAAATGCGGTTGTACTTCTTTGTGCGGTTTCACGAAACTGTTCAGAAAAACTGATAAAATTGTATCTGAAAACTTTCTACTTCCCATGGTTACCGCTTGTACTTCCTGCAGTCACTGCTTGTACTTCTAGGAATCACTGATTGTACTTCCCCCGAATGAGGGGATTTTTTTGTACATTTTGATTTTGTCGGGTTTTTTATACTTCCTATATTAAGTGAGTGTACTTCTTGTGTCGAATGGTTGTACTTCTCAGCTTTAAATGTTTGAACTTCCTCACGGATAACGAGATTTTTTCTGTACATTTAGATTTTTTCGGTTTTCTTGTACTTCCTATAATAAGTGGTTGTACAGCTCGTGTCGAATGGTTGTACTTCTCGATGTCAATTATTTGAACTTCCTCGCGGATGATGTTTTTTTTTTTTGCATTTACATCTTGTCGGTTTTTTGTACTTCCTATGTTAAGTGGTTGTACTACTCGTGTTGAATGGTAGTAATTCTCAGCGTCAAGTATTTGAACTCCCCCGCGGATGATAGGATTTTTTTCCTACATTTCATTTTCGCAATACATTTCCGCCCCGTAGGAACAGAGCGTTGAACTTCCCTCGGCATGAGGTTGTACTTCCCGGGAAATAAAGTTGTACTTCTCGGTACGGTTTCACGAAACTGTTCATGAAAACCGATAAAAATTTATTTGAACACTTTGTACTTCCCGTAGTTAGTGCTTGTAATTCGTATAGTCAGTGCTTGCACTTCTAGGAATCATGGCTTGTACTTCTCGCGGATGACTGGACTTTTTTGTTTTTTGTACATTTGGATTTTGTCAGTTTTCTTGTACTTCCTATATTAATTGAGTGTACTGCTTGTGTCGAATGGTTGTACTTCTCAGCTTTAAGTATGTGAACTTCCTCGCGGATGATGAGTTTTTTTCTTGTACATTTGGATTTTTATCGGTTTTTTTATACTTCTTACAATAAGTGGTTGTACTGCTCGTGTCGAATGGTTTTACTTCTCATTGTCCAGTATTTGAACTTCCTCGCGTATGACGGGATTATTTTGGTTTTTCTACGTTAGGATTTTGTCGGTTTGCTTGTACTTCATATAATATGTGGTTGTAGTGCCCGTGTTGAATGGTTTTACTTCTCGTCATCAAGTATTTGAACTTCCTCGCGGATGATGGGGTTATTTTATTTTTTCTACATTTAGATTTTATCGGTTTTGTTCCACTTCCTATATAATAAGTGGATCTTGTCGACAAGGGACACGTAGAAGAGGGGTAGCGGGACACGGGCTAGGGCCGGTGGGGCGCTGGTCGATGCCGCGCTGTTCAGGGGCGGCTGCATAAGGGTATAGGCCATCGGTTCGCGGGTCAGGGGTTGGTAGAGAGGCACGTAGGAACCCGGCAATGGAGGGACACCAGTGGATCTTGTCAAATCGAAATTATTTGAACTTCCTTGCGGATGATGGGATTATTTTGTTTTTTTACAATTGGATTTTTTTTAGGTTTTCTTGTACTTCCTATAATAAGTGGTTGTACTGCTCGTGTCGAATGATTGTACTCCTCATCTTCAAGTATTTGAACTTCCTCGTGGATGACTGGATTTTTTTGTACATTAGATTTTTGTCAGTTTTCTTGTACTTCCTATAATAAGTGGATCTTGTCGACGAGGGACGCCAGGAAGAGGGCCAGCGGCGCGCACGGGCTAGGGCCGGTGGCGCACATTCAAGGGTCAGGGTCGCCCGCATAATGGTTTAAAACCGGAGTAGCTGAACTTTTCGCAACATATCCTTGCACTTCTCGACCTTTGTGGTTAAACTACCCGGTAATGTTTTGAGACAAGTGAGGTATCCAACACTAAACACGCGCTTCCTAAAAAAAATACTAAACACATGTGTTTTTGGAATGATAATTTTGAATTGTCCCTACAGTCAACTTTAGAGAATCCACAGTTTCCAAATCTTGTACTTTCAACCGCTACTCTGTGTACTTTCCATGTTCAAGTTCTCACGTACGCGTATTTGAGTTCTTATTATTTAGAAAACAAAACGTTGTTGGAGATTCCCCAACAACATCGCTCAAAATAGCGAACGTTTTAATTACTTATTCTGATTTTTTGGTGGGCGGGAGGTTTATTTCTCTCAAATCAAAGTTTCGAACTTATCGGACGTTAATAATTATATTTCCTAGCTGAGATTTTCCTTTTTCTATTTTATTCTAGACTTCCCAAAATGTTTTGTTTTACTTCTTTACTTCGGCAACATGTTTCCTCCGATTATGTGTATGTATTTTGGGAGTGGTGTTTTGGAACATGGGTGCGTATGCTCCCTATATTTTGAAATGCATCTTATGTACATTTTAAATTTCAAAAAAATTGGAACAAAAAATTTGTACGTACATCTTCACGTGCTACGCGCTTAGAAAGTCGTTTCATAAAAAATCGACTTATCATGTGACGTGTGTAAAAAAGATAAAATTCAGTGCTAAAAATAATGCTTTTCACAAGATAAAGTTTCTCCTTTTTACATAGACCACAAAAAATATTGGTTTTTCGTGAAACTTAGCGAATGCACATACATTATGGAGATGTACATGTAGAATTTTTTATCCAAATTTTTTGACATTTCGAAATATGTTTTTTTGGTAGAGGGAGCATACGCACCCGGGAGCCGAATTGAATTTCCGTAGCAAATATTACTTTCTTGTTGCGACTGTAGTAATACTACTACTTTCTTGTTTTTACCATGTAATTCTTGAAACAGAGTACGAGGCTTTCATCATTGTTTATAAATGTGCTTCCCAAGTCAAAGACGTGATCTGCTTTTGCACTTCTCCACTGTGCCCCTGGTAGTCTGTCATTTACTCTGTACTCTGTACAGAGTATGTCTTCACTCTTTTCTTGCGAATGCACATGCACTGCTCGCCTGAAGGAGTGTGTACTGCCGAATATAAAATATCATGAAGAGAGCTGAGCGCGGTGGACACTTGACCAGAAAAAACAGCCCCCAAATCGATGATTCACGGAGGCCCTGCGACCTGCGTGCGTACTTGGCGGAGAAGAAACGCCGGCGGGAGGAGAGAGCGGGGACGAGAGGTTGGGGGCTGCAGAATCTGCTGGGGCGAGGAGAAATTCCTCTCGTCCATCTCCGGGGTGGCTTTCGCGAGGACTAGAAGATCTCCATGATGCGGCCGTCGCATCCAGCAAGAGGAACGGCGGCAGGCATGTCGTCGCGGCGCGGGAGGCCTGGGGTCGCTCACGGCAGCGCCTGAGCTGGAGGAGGACCAGGGCAATTTCAGGAGCCCCGGCGACCACAACCAGGAGCACGGGGTTGCTGCAAAGGACGGGATGTGTGGCTTGAGGCGGGTGGCCAGGAGCCCAGGAGTGGCTTGCGGCGGCGCCTGAGGTAGAAGAGGACCTGGGAGACGCGGCGGCAGGAGCGCAGGCTCGTCGACTGGGCATCCGAGCGGCCGGTAGGCGCCCAGGACGGGCGGCGATTCTGTGGCGGCGAGAGGGAAATTAGGACGCGCGGGGTCCTGTTCAGCGATTGAGGGCCGGCGGTGGGTAGCTCGCGGCGCTCGCCGGCGTGGAGATCGGGGCAGGGCAGTAGGGTCGGGAGGTAGGGGACGAGAGGATTTCGTTGGGTCTGGTTTCTCGCGTGCGCGATATTTTTCTCCACGGGAGCAGGCCCTTTAAGAGACGGTGGTGCTCGGAATAATATTCTGAGCACCGGTTGCAAAATAGTGCAACCCTCTATATATATATATATATATATATATATATGTATATATATATATATATATATATATATATATATATATATATATATATATATATATATATATATATAGCCAGCCATGAAATAGGAACATAAGTGTAATAACTAGAAACATTCTAGAACGTACATTGCATGTGGCCCGCGTTGACTTGGAGATCCAGGGTCAGTGATACGTCTCAAATGTATCTATAATTCTTATGTTCCATGCTAGTTATATGACAATACTCACATGTTTTACATACACTTTACATCATTTTGATGCATTTTCCGGCACTAACCTATTAACAAGATGCCGAAGCGTTAGTTCCTGTTTTCTGCTGTTTTTGGTTTCAGAAATCCTACACAGGAAATATTCTCGGAATTGGATGAAACAAAATCTCACGGTCTTATTTTCCACGGAGCCTTCCAGAAGTCCGAAGAGGAGACGAAGAGGGGCGACGAGGCGGCCACACCACAGGGGGGCGCGGCCCCACCCCTGGCCGCGCCGCCTTATGGGTTGGGCCCCTTGAGCATCCCCCAACTCTGCCCCTTCGCCTATATAATCTCTCCGTTGCGAAAACCCTAGTACCGAGAGCCGCGATACGAGAAAAGTTACTGAGACGCCGCCGCCAATCCCATCTCGGGGGATTCTGAAGATCGCCTCCGGGACCCTGCCGGAGAGGGGAATCATCACCGGAGGGCTCTACATCACCATGCCCGCCTCCGGACTGATGCGTGAGTAGTTCATCCTTGGACTATGGGTCCATAGCAGTAGCTAGATGGTTGTCTTCTCCTCATATGCTATCATGTTTAGATCTTGTGAGCTGCCTATCATGATCAAGATCATCTATTTGTAATTCTACATGTTGTGTTTGTTGGGATCCGATGAATATGCAATACTATGTCAAGTTGATTATTGATCTATCATATATGTGTTGTTTATGATCTTGCATGCTCTCCGTTCCTAGTAGAGGCTCTGGCCAAGTTGATACTTGTAACTCCAAGAGGGAGTATTTATGCTCGATAGTGGGTTCATGCCTCCATTGAATCTGGGACAGTGACAGAAAGTTCTAAGGTTGTTGAAAGGACACGGATGTCGCCTAGAGGGGGGGTGAATAGGCGATTTAAAACTTTTACGAGATGGGCTTAACAAATGCGGAATAAAACTAGCGTTTACTTTGTCAAGCCCAAAGCCTATATAGTATTGTTCACCTATGTGCACCAACAACTTATTCTAAGCAATGGTTCACCTATGTGCACCAACAACTTATGCTAAGCAATACAAGCAAGTATGTGATAGCAAGATATATATAACTTCAAGCACGATGGCTATCACAAGGTAAAGTGCATAAGTAAAGAGCTCAGGTATAAAGATAACCGAGGCACGCGGGAGACGATGATTTATCCCGGAGTTCACACTCTTGCGAGTGCTAATCTCCGGTGGAGAGGTGCGGTTGCTTAGTGCTCCCGAACGCCACAAGAGGCTCACCTTGAGGTGTGGTTGCTCGATGCACACCAACGCCACAAAGGCCTCACCCCAAGATGCGGTACTCACACCACACACCGAACGCCACGAAGGCGCCTCACCTAAATCTCCGGTGACCCTCGCCACAAAGGCCTAGGTCACGGTTCCACTAAGGGATTTCCTTCGAGGCGGAAACCGGGCCTTACACAAAGATTGGGGCACACATCCACAACTTAATTGGAGGCTCCCAACAAATCGCCACAAAGGCCTAGAATCCGTCTAGGGTTCCAAGAACCCAAGAGTAACAACCTTCTTGCTTTCACCACCACGAATCACCGTGGAGAACTCAAACCGATGCACCAAATGCAATGGCAAGAACACCACAAAGATGCTCAAGTTCTTCTCTCTCAAATTCCAACAAAGCTACAAAAGCTATTGGGGGAATAAGAGAGGAAGAACAAAGAGGAGAACACAAAATTCTCCAAGATCTAGATCCCAAAGATTTACTCACAAAGAGATGATTTGGTTTGGTCAAAGTGTGGATCTAGATCTCCTCTCTCTTTCCCTCAAAATGGGGCAAGAATCATGGAGGGATAGAGAGAGTAGGGCAAGCTTCTCAAGAACAACAATGGAGCAGAGAGAGAGTAGAAGAAGCAACAGCCCAAGGAGGAAGAAGGGGGTATTTATACCCCCCAAGAAAATCGAGCCGTTGGGCAAAACCAGGGCCGGATAATCCGCCCCCCCCCGGATAATCCGGCCTCAGGGACAAAACCAGGACAATGTCCGGCCAAATGTCCGGCCCCTGTCCAGAGCTGCTTTTCTTCCGATTTCGAGGGGGCTGGATATTTCCGAAATATCCGGCCCGGATAATCCGCCCCGGATATTTCTGAAAAATCCGGCCTGGCAAAACTGCAGAAACACCAAAACTAAAACGGGCATAACTTTAGCATCCGGACTCGATTTTGATGATCTTGGGCTTGTTTTGAAGCTAGGAACAAGCTCTACAAGATCATGCAGGAAACCATCATAGTCCAACAAGGGAGGATAGAAACAAATGATGAAAGGTTTGACCTATCTAAAAAGACATACCGGTAAAACCTCCAATCTCGAAAATGCAACAAGTTGCCCATGGAAAAACCATTC
Source organism: Lolium rigidum (assembly GCF_022539505.1). NCBI lineage: Eukaryota > Viridiplantae > Streptophyta > Magnoliopsida > Poales > Poaceae > Lolium > Lolium rigidum. The sequence goes on from NC_061510.1 coordinate 375,288,012, forward strand.
TCAATGAACTAGAGCTTGTCATGATAATAAGCACAAGCTCTAAAACATCACATGGATAAGGTCCAAATAAAACCAAGAAAGATGATGAACCAAACTCGAAAACGCAACAAGTGATCTATGCGAAATCCGTTTTCGATGAACTAGAGCTTGTCATGAGAATAAGCACAAGCTCTAAAACATCACATGGATAAGGTCCAAATAACAACCAAGAAAGATGATGCAGGGATGAAAAGGTTTGAGCTCTCTCTGAACGATACGATCGAGTTACTCACTCGAGAGCCCTCTTGATAGTACGGCAACTAAACTATAAACCGGTCTCCAACTACACTATGAGACCGGTGAGAAAGAAACCCTATCAAGAGCAAACCTTATACTTGCGCATTCCACTTGAGCTCGATGACGACGATCTTGACCTCAACAAGATGGAACGCCTTTCTTGCTTGTGCTTGCTTGATGAAGTCTTGTGGATTGCTCCCCCATAATCCACCATGGGAGAGCTTCTTCTTTGGCGCATCTTCACATAGCCATGACCACCATGTGGATGTGGATTGCTCCCCCATAATCCACCATGGGAGAGCTTCTTCTTCGGCGCATCTTCACATATCCATGAACATCATATGGATGGCAAGACTCAAGCAAAAGATCTCTTCGAGATGGCTCATCTTGAACTTGCACTTCATTTCTTCATTCTTCATCATGTTGATGTCTTGAAGTAACTTGAGGGCTCACTTCATCTTCATCTTCAAGACATACTTGACACTTGATATCCTTCATTAATTTCTTCTTATTGCAACCTTGAAGCCAACATATGGTTCAAGAATTGCCTATGGACAACTCCTACAAATATAACTCAATGCAAACATTAGTCCATAGGGATTGTCATTAATTACCAAAACCACACATGGGGGCTCCATGCACTTTCAATCTCCCCCATTTTGGTAATTGATGACAATCTCTTTGAGAGGGTTTATATAAGGAATTTAAGTAACAAATAAGTTGAATATATAGAGCAAACTCCCCCATAATATATGTATGTGTGAATGATCTTGACTTTCATTGCATATATTGGCATTCAAAGCCTAGTGGAGTTTCCTCTAAATATTCAACTATGCAAAGCAACAAGATGCAATGCAATAAAGGCACATGCTTAAGCACAAAGCAAAGACATAACCAAATTCCTTAAACCCTCCAAACTTCTCCCCCATTGGCACCAATTGCCGAAATAGGTGAAAAATTTAGAAGGCCAATATAGTGAGAGTTCCTCCATAGCGTGTGCATTTCTCATAATTTGAGTGGAATCAAATGCACATATCCAATGACGAATATTCTGAAGGAATCACACTATAGATAGGATCAAAGATTGCAAAAAGATAACAAAGTCAAGAAGCTTCAACAAATGAAGCAAGCAACCAAATGAACCACAAAGAGGATACCAAAAGAAAGATAGATATTATAAAAAGATCAAGAAGATTGCTCTAAATAATATGAGGAAGCTCCCCAAGGTTTGTGCACAAAACTAGACAATTTGCATTGGAGTATAAAGTGCACAAACATGGAATCATCACTTCCATAATATCATTCAAAAACAAAAGATACCAAGTGAATCAAACTCTAATGATCACCACAAGATAGTGCTCTAAATAAAATGAGGAAGCTCCCCAAGGTACATGCATAAATTAAAATGTTGTATTTGAATACAATATGCATAACATGGAATCCTCACTCCCTCATTTAAAACACAAACATTTGTAATAGATCATAGATAGAAATGTAAGCTAAACACTTGCAACAAACAGATAGTTGAGCAACAAGTAAGAGGCACCATAATAAAAAGGCTCAACCAAGAGGATATGTGAAAGGCATGATAAAGCATATTATAAGACTATTACAAGGATGAGCAAAAAGCATCATCATAGTCTTCAAACAATTATATTGCTTAGCATGACCAATCAACACGCAATAATAAATAAGATATCAAAAGGAGATGTATCATCTCTTATGTGTATAATTTTCTCTAAGTGGGCAATATCACAAAGATATTTATCCACAAAGAAACATGCACACATAAAATAGATACGCAAGAAAAATAGTATGATATCCAAGACGAAGTCATGCAATATACCAATAAGAATTTTTGCTTAATAGCATGGCCAAAGGCTCAATTTTATCTTATTGTACATTCATGAACTTCAACCACAAACAACTAAAATACATCACAAATATCAACAAGGGATAGAAGATAGTTGGGATGCATTTGAGAAAGGCAACAAGTATCACAAACGGGGATACCAAAAGAAGTAACTAAATTTGCACTTTCATCTATATTGCACATGTGAGAGCCTTGAGGAATTGATATGCAACAAAATTGCTAGATAGGCATAGTTGGGATGGATGAATCATGAGCATGATTTAAAATACTTCCCAACAAATGCACTCATCTCAAATTACTCACATTCACAATAAAGAGGTTTCATTAAGACTTTTGCAAGAAGCACAACATTTGCAAATCAAGAGATTCATGCCAAGATGCAACCATAAGGTTGGATACAAGAAAAGTATGCATGAGAAGATACTTGTTACCAAGATAGCATTGGTGTGGATGTAGTAGATATGTGTTCGTTGATCATCCTAGCTTGCCTCACGTTACCATTGAGTCACCACTTCTTTCCAAGAGTGAGACAAGCATTCAATGCATATCCATTGTACCTAACACAAAGGTAAGTACAAAATGGTCCCCAAACTAATTGGGTCCGAAGTAGTTAGACACACTACAACATATAGGACAAACTCCACAATTCTATGTGCATATAGATATGAAATTGAATTTCATGCACATCTTAGCCAAATTAGGATTTGATGGAGTTTACCCTATATATTGGATCAAAGAAAGTGACACATGCCATAAGATATACATATATTAAATATGCATGCACAATACTTTCAAGAACCAAAGGAAGATACAATTTGGACAAAACACCAAATAAACCAAGAGACAAAGGTTGTCCAAATTATATCAAAGAATCAAATCAACACAAGATTGACTCCAAAGACTTATCTCATTATAAGAAGCTAATTAAACCTAAGCACAAAGGAATGAGATAACCAACTCCCAAGAGAGCAAGGTTCCAACAAATAAACCAAACCCTCGACACTTTTTATGATGGCACAAAGTACCAAAAAGAAAATTTATGTCTCCCAAAACCAATTTTTTGATAAAGATAAAGAGAAGTTTAAGCATTATAACAAATATAGGAGAGCTCCCCCAAGATTAGTGCATTATCTAGGATTTAGAATATGGATACAAAATGCACAAAACTAGGATCATCACGCTACCTATATCTACTAAAAAATGCTAAGAAAGTTTGAATAGACAAATTAGATCCATAAGATGCAAGGAAGACACATGGGAGTCAAAGCACAACAAATTCATGGCAATAAATAAGGCAATATAAATACAAGAGCCAATGTAGATATGATCAATAAATATCTACCTCATAATTGATTACCAATTGTCCTAGGACAAGAGGTATTAGGAAATATTTCCCGGTGGTAGTTTGTAAGTATACATAAGATCATATTTACAACGAACAAAGCATATGGTAAAAGATAAGAGTTAACAATCATGCAAAGATAGTTTCTTGATAGCTTCATTTAGTCATACCAACATGAAAGGCAATTAATAGTATTCATACCAACATGCAAAGAAATTAATAGTATTCATACCAACATGCAAAGCAATTAATAGTATGACTTGAAGCACATGGTTTTCCAAAAATGTATTGAGGGACACGTTGTGAAAAACCATGCCAAGAAAAACTTTCCCAAATAAGATCCACAAAGATATTAGCAATGAAGCCATTTAAGCAAATTGGAGCTTGTTTGAGCAAACATGCCACATAGGAGAGAGATAATTTACGGTATCAATTCTATGTGACACAACCTCAAATGTTCACATTTTCTAGGCTTGTAATATGCACAAAGCTTATTACTCCCCCATAATGTGATAAGGAATTTATTTTCACAAGAGGCAAATAAGATCCAAGTAGAGATATTAATGGACATTAGAATTTGAATTTCTCATGAAGATGACATACCACATAGCGACTAGATAATCTCGCAATATCAATTCTAAGTGATATTCCTCATGTACACACATTGTTTAGGATCATGAAATTCCCAAAGGAATATCACTCCCCCAAAATGGGATGGTCCATTAATCGCTCATAAGAGCCATATAGGATACAACAAGATGCAAAGAGGCTCCAACACAAACACAAATACATGGTGTGCAACCCAACATGCATAGACTTGATTTCTCAAGAAAAGTAAGTAGGAAGCACAACATATACAAACACATGTTAGGAACAAAACTAACACATGCAAAGGGGCGAGTAACTTTCAATATAAATGATTTGAGCACATGTTACCGCAAGGAGGAACATTGAATATATGATAGAAGCAAGATAACCAAGACTTGGCTTGAGATAATATAAAAGATGAAGATCCCTTAATTCTTCATGATGTAGCCAAGTCTCCAATGCCCTCCAACAAGCACCTATTGATCAAGTTTTGGATTGTTGGTCCCCAACTAAGTTGGGTCCTAAGAGGTTAGTCACAATAGGCTTGGCAACCCAAATGGTTCTTTTCTTGACACCACTTTGAGCACCAACATATTTGGCAAACACATTGCCACCCTCATCCTTACGAAGAGAATAAACATCATTAATGGTGATAGAGTTGGATGAGGTACCAATAGTGCACAAGGAGGAGATGTGGCCCTTCTCACGGCATATGTAGCAAGTTCTTTTCTTCTCCTTCTTCTCACTAGATTTCTCCACAATGGGAGCATTGACTTGTTTCTTCTTGGGAAGTGGCATTTCTTCAACTTGAGGTTGAATGTGAGTTTGAGCTTGAGGCCGCTTCCCTTTTTGCTTCTTCTTCAAAGGGCAAGATCTAACATGATGCCCTTCAATTTTGCACTTGAAGCAAACAATCTTGGCCGGGTCTTTGACTTGTACTTGGCCCTTCTTCTTATTGTTGTTCTTGGACTTGTTCTTGTTGTTGGAGTTGAATCCAAGTCCACTTTTGTCATTGGGGGATTGTTGCACACTCAACATCTTGTCAAGTTTGCATTTCCCTTCATGACTCTTTACCAAGTCGTTCTTCAAGGAAATGACTTGGGCCTTGAGCTCTTTGATTTCCTCTACATGGTTAGTAACAACACAAGTACTAGAGGAAGTAGAACCTTTATTGTTAGAGCAACAAGGCAAGGAAGATAATTCATCACAAGATTTAGCGATACTATGAGTGGATGAATTACAAGGACTAGCACATTGCAATATAGCATTTTGAGTAGTAGTGCTAGTATCCACATGAGGCTCACAAGGTGTTTCCTTTGATATGATAGCCTCATGAGCTAACTTTAGACTATCATGAGAGGCTAGAAGGTCCTCATGGGAGCTAGAAAGCTTTCCATGATTTTCTTCCAATTTCCCATAATTGCTAGTTAGCAATTCAAGTTGAGCCCTTAGCTCAACATTCTCCTTCAAGATAGATGCTTCACAAGAAGTAGAGTTAGTAGCACAAGCATCATCACAAGACATATTAAGAAGAGATGGTAACATAGCATGCTCTTTTAAATAGGAAGCTTGAAGTTGCTCATGGGACTTGGTGAGGATAGAGTGTTCGCTCTCCAAGACCTTGTTGGCCTTGTCTAGATCATCTAGATCCTTAACAAGTTTATCATGACCAACACCAACTTTGGAATTTTCCTTTTTAAGCAATTTTACTTGAGCTTTAGCATGGTCTCTTTCCTTAGTGAGTTTAGAAACTATTTCATTTTGAGACACTTCAAGGGTTTCAAGTTGCTCTTCAAGAGAGGCTACGGTCTCTTGTTCTTCTTCAAGATCATTCTTTAGTGATGCTACATCATCGGCATACTCTCGTTCAAGAGCACCCTTTTTATCAATGGTGTTCTCATGCATCCAAATAAGTTTTTGGCTCTCAATAGCGGTAGTCAAGATTTCAAAGAAGTGAGAGCTAGCAATTTTATCTTTGTAAAGAACCTTGAATACACTCTCACCTTTATCGCGTAGAGAGACAACCCAATTCTCTTCTTCATATTCATCCTCATCCTTATCACCACGAGGCATATTAGGTTCCATGGTAGGAGGTACCGTGGAACCCTTGGCCATAAGGCATATATGAGGACCGTGAGATAAAGATGAGGAGTTACTTGAGGCTCCTTTTAAGATCTTGTCTTGACCAATAGAATCTTTGGTTTCCTCTACACTTGTTAGACACACAACAACTAGAGGAAATAGAATCATTTTTATCATGGTCACAAGACAAATCAAGCACATCATTATGAGATTTATTCAAGCAACTTACACATGATATGCAAGGACTATCAACACAAGCATGTAAATCATTTCTAGTGCTAGATGTGTTTAAGTCCAAAGATGAAGCATTGCAATGAGATAGAGATGAAGAATCATCAATAGTAATTAAGCTCAATATCAACATTGCAATTTTCATCACCACTCACCATATCATTACCTTGTGTCTTACCACACTTTGGTGAAGTGGATGAAGATGAGAACTCATCACAGCCGGAAGTGGAAGCAATACAATCATCCTCAATAATATTGGACACATCATATTTGTCTTTAAGCTTTGTCCATAATTCATGAGCGCTCCCAAAAGGCATGATTGAAGAAGTAACTACATTGCTCACAACAATGGAAAACACATGAGAAGCAAGAGCATCGAGGCAAGAGTTTTTCTCCTCCTCAAGAGATAATTTTTGAGGATCCTTAGGAGAAGAAAAACCCATGCCAAGAAATCGATCCATGTCCGGGGACATACGCCGTAAAATATTAAGCACATAAATTTTCCATAGATCAAAATGTGTGCCATCAAATATAAACAAGTTATTGTGCACTAATCCCCTAACCGACATCTTTACTCTCAAGGCGGTGAAGCCTAAGAATGAGAGACCTTGCTCTGATACCAATTGAAAGGACACGGATGTCGCCTAGAGGGGGGTGAATAGGCGATTTAAAACTTTTACGAGATGGGCTTAACAAATGCGGAATAAAACTAGCATTTACTTTGTCAAGCCCAAAGCCTATATAGTATTGTTCACCTATGTGCACCAACAACTTATTCTAAGCAATGGTTCACCTATGTGCACCAACAACTTATGCTAAGCAATACAAGCAAGTATGTGATAGCAAGATATATATAACTTCAAGCACGATGGCTATCACAAGGTAAAGTGCATAAGTAAAGAGCTCGGGTATAGAGATAACCGAGGCACGCGGGAGACGATGATTTATCCCGGAGTTAACACTCTTGCGAGTGCTAATCTCCGGTGGAGAGGTGCGGTTGCTTAGTGCTCCCGAACGCCACAAGAGGCTCACCTTGAGGTGTGGTTGCTCGATGCACACCAACGCCACAAAGGCCTCACCCCAAGATGCGGTACTCACACCACACACCGAACGCCACGAAGGCGCCTCACCTAAATCTCCGGTGACCCTCGCCACAAAGGCCTAGGTCACGGTTCCACTAAGGGATTTCCTTCGAGGCGGAAACCGGGCCTTACACAAAGATTGGGGCACACATCCACAACTTAATTGGAGGCTCCCAACAAATCGCCACAAAGGCCTAGAATCCGTCTAGGGTTCCAAGAACCCAAGAGTAACAACCTTCTTGCTTTCACCACCACGAATCACCGTGGAGAACTCAAACCGATGCACCAAATGCAATGTCAAGAACACCACAAAGATGCTCAAGTCCTTCTCTCTCAAATTCCAACAAAGCTACAAAAGCTATTGGGGGAATAAGAGAGGAAGAACAAAGAGGAGAACACAAAATTCTCCAAGATCTAGATCCCAAAGATTTACTCACAAAGAGATGATTTGGTTTGGTCAAAGTGTGGATCTAGATCTCCTCTCTCTTTTCCCTCAAAATGGGGCAAGAATCATGGAGGGATAGAGAGAGTAGGGCAAGCTTCTCAAGAACAACAATGGAGCAGAGAGAGAGTAGAAGAAGCAACAGCCCAAGGAGGAAGAAGGGGGTATTTATACCCCCCAAGAAAATCGAGCCGTTGGGCAAAACCAGGGCCGGATAATCCGGCCTAAGTAAGGGTCGGATAATCCCCCCCCCCCGGATAATCCGGCCTCAGGGACAAAACCAGGACAATGTCCGGCCAAATGTCCGGCCCCTGTCCAGAGCTGCTTTTCTTCAGATTTCGAGGGGGGCGGATATTTCCGAAATATCCGGCCCGGATAATCTGCCCCGGATATTTCTGAAAAATCCGGCCTGGCAAAACTGCAGAAACACCAAAACTAAAACGGGCATAACTTTAGCATCCGGACTCCGATTTTGATGATCTTGGGCTTGTTTTGAAGCTAGGAACAAGCTCTACAAGATCATGCAGGAAACCATCATAGTCCAATAAGGGAGGATAGAAACAAATGATGGAAGGTTTGACCTATCTAAAAAAGACATACCGGTAAAACCTCCAATCTCGAAAATGCAACAAGTTGCCCATGGAAAAACCATTCTCAATGAACTAGAGCTTGTCATTAGAATAAGCACAAGCTCTAAAACATCACATGGATAAGGTCCAAATAAAACCAAGAAAGATGATGAACCAAACTCGAAAACGCAACAAGTGATCTATGCGAAATCCGTTTTCGATGAACTAGAGCTTGTCATGAGAATAAGCACAAGCTCTAAAACATCACATGGATAAGGTCCAAATAACAACCAAGAAAGATGATGCAAGGATGCAAAGGTTTGAGCTCTCTCCGAACGATACGATCGAGTTACTCACTCGAGAGCCCTCTTGATAGTACGGCAACTAAACTATAAACCGGTCTCCAACTACACTATGAGACCGGTGAGAAAGAAACCCTATCAAGAGCAAACCTTATACTTGCGCATTCCACTTGAGCTCGATGACGACGATCTTGACCTCAACAAGATGGAACGCCTTTCTTGCTTGTGCTTGCTTGATGAAGTCTTGTGGATTGCTCCCCCATAATCCACCATGGGAGAGCTTCTTCTTTGGCGCATCTTCACATAGCCATGACCACCATGTGGATGTGGATTGCTCCCCCATAATCCACCATGGGAGAGCTTCTTCTTCGGCGCATCTTCACATATCCATGAACATCATATGGATGGCAAGACTCAAGCAAAAGATCTCTTCGAGATGGCTCATCTTGAACTTGCACTTCATTTCTTCATTCTTCATCATGTTGATGTCTTGAAGTAACTTGAGGGCTCACTTCATCTTCATCTTCAAGACATACTTGACACTTGATATCCTTCATTAATTTCTTCTTATTGCAACGTTGAAGCCAACATATGGTTCAAGAATTGCCTATGGACAACTCCTACAAATATAACTCAATGCAAACATTAGTCCATAGGGATTGTCATTAATTACCAAAACCACACATGGGGGCTCCATGCACTTTCAGTTGTGGATGTGCTGTTGCCACTAGGGATAAAACATCAATGCTTTGTCTAATGATATTTGTATTGTTTACATTACGCGCAGTACTTAATGCAATTGTCTGTTGTTTGCAACTTAATACTGGAAGGGGTGCGGATGCTAACCCGAAGGTGAACTTTTTAGGCATAGATGCATGCTGGATAGCGGTCTATGTTTTTGTCGTAATGCCCTAAGTAAATCTCATAGTAGTCATCATGATATGTATGTGCATTGTTATGCCCTCTCTATTTGTCAATTGCCCAACTGTAGTTTGTTCACCCAGCATGCTATTTATCTTATTGGAGAGACACCACTAGTGAACTGTGGACCCCGGTCCATTCTTTTACATCTGAAATACAATCTACTGCAATCACTGTTCTCTGTTTTTCTTTGCAAATAAACATCATTCTCCACACCATACATTTAATCATTTGTTTACAGCAAGCCGGTGAGATTGACAACCTCACTGTTAAGTTGGGGCAAAGTATTTTGATTCTGTTGTGCAGGTTCCACGTTGGCGCCGGAATCCCTGGTGTTGCGCCGCACTACACTCATCCACCAACAACCTTCACGTGGCCTTCATCTCCTACTGGTTCGACAACCTTGGTTTCTTACTGAGGGAAAACTTGCTGCTGTACGCATCACACCTTCCTCTTAGGGTTCCCAACGGACGTGTGCTTCACGCGTTATCAATCACTTACCCCGAGACTCCGCGGTTAGTAGACCGGAGACCCTAGTCTCGTCGATGGTGGTCAGGAGTCTCCGGCCAAAGTTTCTTGTAGGAAGCCAAAAGAATCCGGACCTCCATATAGAATGTGAGGCAGTTGGGTCCCTAGGCTGGGATTGTTGGGTCTGGAGTCTCCGGTGTCAACGAGGCCAGAGACTCCGGTGTTGAAGTAGACAGGGCCACCAGGTGCATCCGTCCACATCGTCGGCTGTGTCTCCCACTGGTCCCCGCTCCAGTATTTCTCCCTGAGCTCTGCCGAGCGTACCATCGTCTTCGCCTCGTCCTCCTTTGCATCTCCACCGAAAGAATCGAGCCGAGAAGCTTTGTACGCGACGGATCTTCCACGGCGTCTGCCACGGACACCGGCAAAATTCCCTATTTCCAGCCACTCTGGCCCTCCTCCGCTTCCGTCAAGCTCGCCTACGCCTTCAGGTGAATCAGGTGCTCACCCTAGTGCTTCTAATGGGGCAGCGAAGGTCGTGGAGGACACAAACATTGAAGACGAGCTTGGTCGGAGGTTAGGAAGACGATGGCCAGGGACAGCTGCGGCAGGCAGTACAACACCTACATACGCCGCCACGACGCTACGCGTGTGTCCGTCGCCACGGCGGAGCCACACACGAATGACTAGCAGTATCCAAGGCCAAGCAGAAGCACCCATCCGACAGCGGCATGCCCACCCCGCTGACGTCCAAGTGCGCCGCTCGGGAGACGCTGGAGGTGAGGCAGTTGATGCCGGCGGTGCCCATCCCGACTACCCTGTGTAAGGACGACGGCTCGCTTCCCCTGACCATGAGGCCTGACGTTGAGTCGCGGTAGGGGCGAGATGACGAGCGCAGGGGTCGAGTCAACGCCAGGAATAAAGGGAGAGAAAAAAAATTAGAGGAGGAATAGAAAATTGGAAAAGTGAGGAAGAAGAATATGAGGAAAAAGTGGGGCTGACAGTTGGGCTCCATGTCCAACTCATCTTCTTCTCCATCTGTATCGCCAACTCAGCACTTGCAGATGGGACTCACCAGTCAGGGTTGTTGTTAGAATGTCGTTAGACAAGAATTAGCTCGACTTGTAACGCTATGTCCCAGAAATGATAGTTTTTAGCAACAAAAATATAAAAATGGTACTGAAACCACTGCCCCAATTATGATAGATTTGTGTAATTTACTCCACTTGTGGACTGGACCAGGAATGCTCTGCGGATTTTGTCAATAGCCTTAAAACCCCAAGGTGGTGGGTCTAGCGACATCAGGTGGAAGATGGCAATGGCGTTGAGTACAGACTGGACCAGGATCAGCCTTCCCCATTGTGTAAGCATGTGAGTCTTCCACATGGCCAACCTGCTCGGGATTTTATCAATTAGGGCTTGAAATTCTTCTTTGTGCGTATTCTTAAAGTGCAAGGGGAATCCCAAATACGTGATTGGCATGTGTGATACTTGACAATTTAGAGCAATACTTTCAAGCAATTAGCTCTCAGTTAATCTTTTGGTTGACACAATACAAAGTTTACCATCTTCTCTCTGCATTCTGAATATTGGAGAAGAAGAAGAAGAAGAAGAAGAAATAATTAAGTTCATGCGTAGGAAACAATTTTCTGCGGTTAATCAACTTCTGAAGAAGAAGAAGAAGAAGAAGAAGAAGAAGAAATAATTAAGTTCACGCGTAGGAAACAATTTTCTGCGGTTAATCAACTTCTGAATCTCAAATAACTTCTCTAGAACAATTTTGTACCAAGATATAATATAAGTCTTAAATCACGCCCGTTGTCTAGATGATCACTTATGTTACTTTAACCAAGTCTTGCAAGCATTCTCGTCAGCTCTGGCACAATAACACTACACGCATAGTAAATATGTACACTTATTTTCTCGTGTTTTTTCAACTTAAAGGCGTGAAAGAGTAACTCCACATTCATTCCACATCGTCAATTTTAAGATTCAATCCGGCGGCTCAGTCTTCCGGAGGTGTTCATAGGAGTAGGGTGTGCATGTGTGCGTTCATAGGGATGAGTGTATGCTTGTGTATGTGAGTGTCTACGTTTGTATTGTGTTTCTCAAAAAAAAAACATTCATTCCACATCGTCGTTGTGTAGCCACTACATAAATACCACGGCAGTAGCTAGGTAGCGGATGTTATGCCATGGAGCCTGAATCACTCTCAGGGCCTACATACCCCATAACTTCCATGCATGCAGATCAACACTGTAAAATCCATCTCCAAAAAGAAAGCTTTGCCATCTCTACCTTTTGTAACTAGTAGGACTGGATGAATAAGCGAGGCTTTCGTATAGATAGAGTATGCTTGTCGAGCGGCACCGATGTTGTAGTAGTAGAAGTAGGCGGTACCGGGAACATGGGTTTAACTGGAATATGGAAACTAAGTATACGAGGGGGCTTGGCATCTTCTCATTCGAAGCATCCACGAGCCTGCTTGACGACATCAGTTCGAGTCTACCTGATATTTCGTAACAGACATGAATGGATGCGAAATTGAGGTTCTGGTTTAGCTGAGCGTAGAAGGAGGATGTTGAGCGAGTGGTACCGATGTTGCAGTGCAATTTAGGGGATGTTGGAACAAGAGCCTAGGCGGAATATGAAAAATACGTACGCGAAGAGGTTTGGCGTCATCTTCTTGCTCGATGTATCCCCGAGCCTGCTGGACGGCTTCTCCCAGTTCCACTATCTCATCCAATTATAAAATCGATGAGCTCTCCTATATAAAGAAAAAGCAATTCATGCAGAGAAAATGGTGCGTGATTTATTTTTATTATATATATATATATATATATATCTATACCTAATAATAAAGTACGAAGTGTTTCCTTGGTTCGGTCCGTTTTTGTCCGTCGGCCTCAACCAAAATTTTCGTCCGCCATCCTAGACTCCAAGCTTCATACTTTCTCGGCTGAGTTCGTCGCGCTGGAGACTGCGCGCACCACCAACCCGTGCGTGTGTCGTAACCGCTACAAAGTCCAACCTCGTGATCGCTCTGCCCCATGCCACCCCTCCTCTATTTGTACACGCGCTCTCGTGGATCTTTTCCATCCGTTCTACTTCTATTCTCTCGATTAGCCAAGCCCTAGCCGGTCTCATGGAGCTCGCCCTAAGGCAATTGGCACCTCCCACCACCGACTACTTGGACGACCTGACAGTGATCTTCACGGCCCCGAAAGGACGCACAACTCGAAGCCGAGGTTGAGCTAGCTTTTCAGTAATCCGTAAGACTACGACGAAGAAATCGAGTCGTCGCCCTCCTCCTCTCCCGGCCCCTCCCGGGCAGCGGCGGAGGATCCGCCCACCCCACCCCGAACAGCCGCCACCGGTGCTGCCGGCCTCGGCTCCGGCCCCGGCCCCGGCCCCAACCTTGGCCCCGGCCTCGGCCACAGCCCCGGCCCCGGCCCTGGCCCCAGCGGCGGTGGCGGCGCCCCTTCCATCGAACGACGAGGGGGAGGAGAGGGCTTCCGCGGCGCACTAGTAGGAAAAGCCTCATCAGTGGCGCACCAAAAATGGATTCTGTGGCGCATGGGAGGTGCGCCACAGAAATGTCGCCACAAAAATAAGGTTTCTGTGGCGCACCGGCCCATGCGCCACAGAATTAAGGTTTCTGTGGCGCACGTGTTCTTAGGTGCGCCATAGAAAAGTGTGCGCCACAGAATTGGTTTTCAGTGCGCCACAGAATTTGCTTGTATTATACACGATTTTGCCTGCTATACATATGCAGTTTATAGACATCAATATACAGTTTATATACAGCAACATTCAGATATAATATAAATATCATATACATTGCACAGATATAACGTAGACATCATCATCACATTACTTAGAGCCCGATCGAGATACATATATAGTGGCAAGTGTCAAATATTTTGCATACAACTCTTAATTCATACAAAATTCACAATTTCGAGATACAAAGTAGTCTTCATCCGGTTCCTCCTTTGCTCCCTCATCTCTACCCACCAGGCTCGCTTGCATCGGGGTCTTCATCCAGTTCCTACTATGATAAAAATGGAAGAAAGTGAGACCAACAAGTCCGATGCACAAGAGAAATGGAATAAATGCCTCATACATTGTTGGTCAACACAAATATTAACATTCAGGGATCGCGTAAGTGAGACCAAGTCCGATGCACAAGAGATTGATATTTGTGCTATCTTACCAGGCTCACTTACGCCACCCCCGAGTGTACGGTGACCAAACATTTTAATCATCGGCATTTTGAAAATCTCAAAGCAAATGGAATGACAAAATGGAATAAGTGCCTCATACATTGTTGGTCAACACAAGTCTTAACATTTAGGGATGGCGTAAGTGAGACCAAGTCCGATGCACAAGAGATTGATATTTGTGCTATCTTACCAGGCTCACTTACGCCACCCCCAAGTGTACGGTGACCAAACATTTTAATCATCGGCATTTTGAAAATACCAAAGCAAATGGAATGACAAAATGGAATAAGTGCCTCATACATTGTTGGTCAACACAAGTCTTAACATTTAGGGATGGCGTCAGTGAGACCAAGTCCGATGCACAAGAGATTGATATTTGTGCTATCTTACCAGGCTCACTTACGCCACCCCCAAGTGTACGGTGACCAAACATTTTAATCATCGGTATTTTGAAAATACCAAAGCAAATGGAATAACAAAATGGAATAAGTGCCTCATACATTGTTGGTCAACACAAATATTAACATTCCGGGATGGCGTAAGAGAGACCAAGTCCGATGCACAAGAGATTGATATTTGTGCTATCTTACCAGGCTCACTTACGCCACCCCAGAGTGTACGGGGACCAAACATTTTAATCATCGGCATTTTGGAAATACCAAAGCAAATGGAATGACAAAATGGAATAAGTCCCTCATACATTGTTGGTCAACACAAATACTATGGTCAGAAACCATAGTTGCGGTATACGCCGCGATATACTTTGCGAAGGGCCCCCTTTCCCGGCCGCCGTTCCGTGAACGGGTCCTTGACGAGACAACAACGTCGATCCGCCTCTCCGGCGCGGAACCACGGCAGTCCCAGCCGCCTCCCTTGTGGCCGTGTGTCCGCGTCTGCCGCTGTTCGCCTTCTTGCCCGGTGAACCAATAGGCGATCGTTGGAATAAGGAAACCGATGACGGCCGGTCGCAAGATTAGATTGCGATCGGCCGTCATCGGTTTCCTTATTCCAACGATCAGTCTATTGTTCACCGGGCAAGAAGGCGAAGAGTGCATGGCGCAGGAGACGCGGCCACAAGAGAGGCGGCTGGGACTGGCGTGGTTCTGCGCCGGAGAGGCATGTCGGCGTTGTTGTCTCGTCAAAGACTCGTTCACGGAACGGCGGCCGGGGAAAGGGGGCCCGTCTACAAAGTATATTGCGGCGTATAGGTGACCAAACATTCTAATCATTGGCACTAAAATGGAAGAAAGAGCCAAGTGGTATCTCAACTAGATATCATATGCCTCATACTTTGTTGGTCGAAAGAAATATTAACATTCAGGGATGGGGTCAGCGAGGCCAGGTAGGATGCACAAGAGATTGATATTTGTGCCATCGCACCGGGCTCGGTGGCCCCACCCCGAGTGTACAAGTGACCAAACAATTTAATCATCGGCACTAGAATGGAAGAAAGGCCAATGCAATTAAGAAGTAGCTAGTATGAACTAAATGGAATGCCTCATACTTTGTTGGTCGAAACAAATATGAACATCCCGGGATGGCGTAAGTGAGGCCAGGTAGGATGCACAAGAGATTGATATTTGTGCCATCACACCAGGCTCACTAGCGACACCCCGGAGTGTACAGTTGACCGAACATTCTAATCATCGGCACTAAAATGGAAGAAAGAGCCAAGTGGTATCAACTAAATAGCATATGCCTCATACTTTGTTGGTCGAAACAAATATTAACATCCAGGGATGGAGTAAGTGAGGCCAGGTAGGATGCACAAGATATTGATATTTGTGCCATCACACCAGGCTCACTTGCTCCACCCCCGAGTGTACAAGTGATATCGACCAACCATCTAATCATCGGCAAGTACAAAAACACCACCAAACCAGCAACCATGGTGACATAAGTCAAGATGCTCAAACACACATAGCATGCATGGAGCAGATGCTCCAAAGGGATTATTCATCACTTGGTATATAGACCAAGTGATGCTGGCAAAAGAGAGGCCAATCAAGAACCGAGTAAATCCAGTAAGTGATAGATATGCCTAAACAAGCAACAACACATAGCATATCCCGACTAACCGGATGAGACAAGTCTTGGTAGCCAACTTAATCACCTAGCACCACCTAGCCTTTTAAAACCATCGAAACAGTCCTTTTTCTTCAAAGGATACCACAGTGGCATTCATTTACATGATCCCCTACCGTGGATATCTCTATTTTCATCAAAGCCAACAAGAAATAGATCATAAGGCATCAATTAAGGAGGCAACCAGGGACAAAGGCATCAATTGGGGTAATGTTAAAATGTTTGTCTCCATATTTGGGAGACATTTTTAATATTGGAGTCTAGCTAATGGAAATCAAGAACTAGTCTTGATCTCCAAATGGTGATTAGAGGGAATTTATTCATCTTAAGCAACATTAGGGACAAATGGGATCATGCAAGGGACTTGGGTCATTTGGATCATAAGGCATCAATTAAGGAGGCAACCGGGGACAAAGGGAAACATTTGATGATCCATTATCATAGGCAACAAAGCAGCAACTTTTTCCCCTCTAATCTAGCTAGAGTCCTTAAAAGAAATCCATCATAAGCATGGTCAAATACACATATATAGCATGGGGCAGATGCTCCAAAGGGATTATATATTCATCACTTGGTAATTTGGAGAGCAAACAAGCAGTAGCCATAACACCCAATCCAATAATATAGTAATTTGGATCATAAGGCATCAATTAAGGAGGCAACCATGGACAAAGGGAAACATTTGATGATCCAGTAAGTGCATGACACTTTGAGCTACCAAGAATAAAGGCCAACAGTGGATAAACATCTGCTCAACCATTTCTTGCACTAGAGGAAAAGTAACCAACATTGAAACTTGAACAGTCAAGTGACACTACAAGCAGCTCACACACACATGCAAACACATGTGTTGACAGTAACTAAACAACAGAAGAACACCACCGGATATTCATGGGTACTTAGGATCGGTAGGGAATTGATAAAGTACAGTGAGGAGCAAGCATACCATCGAAGCTGTCCATTTGAGAGAAATAATATTGGGGTAATGTTAAAATGTTTGTCTCCATATTTGGGAGACATTTTTAATATTGGAGTCTAGCTAATGGATATCAAGAACTAGTCTTGATCTCCAAATGGTGATTAGAGGGAATTTATTCATCTTAAGCAACATTAGGGTCAAATGGGATCATGCAAGGGACTTGGATCATTTGGATCATAAGGCATCAATTAAGGAGGCAACCAGGGACAAAGGGAAACATTTGATGATCCATTATCATAGGCAACAAACCAGCAATCTTTTCCCCCTCTAATCTAGCTAGAGTCCTTAAAAGAAATTCTACTTAAAATGAAGTAGCTCTCTGTTGGTATTGGTTACCAACAGGAACTCAAGCCACTACTTGATCTTACTAATTCAAAAGAATGTTGGACTGTTTTTATTCATGATGACCACAACAGCAGCACAATAGCATCCAGATCAAGCACAACATCATCCTCTCTGTAATTTTGTCCAGAGCAGCATCAACATCCAGAGAACAACAGCAGCACAACAGCATCAAGATCGAGCACAACATCTAGAGCACAACATCAACACATCCAGAGCAGGGGTAGAGGAAGAGGGAGGGGAGGGGAGAGGTGGAGCTCACCGACGATAGGGGTGGAGGAGGAGGTTGACGACGACGGCAGGGGTGGAGGAGGAGGAAGACGCGGCGGCTCCTCCTCCTTGACGCGGAGCCGGCCCCTCCTCCTCCATGCGGCGGCCCCTCCTCCTCCACGCCGCAGCGGCTTGTGCTGCAGGTGGCAGGGATGGGTGGAGTGTGGCGGCATGCGGCCCTCGCGGAGGAAGGAGGCGGCGGCAGCGACGGCGACGGCCACGGCGACGACCATGGCAGCGGCGGGGGAGAGGGGAGAGGCGCGCGGAGGTGAACGTACGGGCGTGGGGAGGGGAGGGGAGGGGTACGGGGATGATATAACTTACCCTATTTCTATGGCGCACCAGCACAAGTGTGCCACAGAATCAACTACTTCTGTGGCGCACCAGAGCCAGTGCGCCACAGAAATAGTTATTTCTGTGGCGCAGAAAGCATTGTGCGCCACAGAAATACCTACCCTAAAAATTGGTGGTGGCAGAATGTGGGCCCCACATAATTTCTATGGCGCACGGTTCAGCCGTGCGTGGCGCACACTTCCTCGTGCGCCACAAAAAATCTTTCTGTGGCGCATTTTTGTGGGTGCGCCACAGAACTAAGCTCCACCTATAAGAATTTTCCTACTACTGGCGGCGTTCCATGGGAGGTGATGAAGCGCCGGTGGAGGAAGCCGGGCGGCACGCCTACTTGGCCAGGGCCTGATGATCTCCGTCAGTAGCCATGGAGGATTCGGTGGAGCGGTGGCACCATCCTCCCTCGGTGACGGTTCGGTTGTGGTACGCATGATCCGCGCCACCGTCCTCTTCCCTGGTGATTCGGCAGGAGGGGCTGGCAGCGTGGGGGCTGCTGGTCTTGCTTTGTTTTTGGTGGCGGTTCTCGGATTTCTCGCAAGCGAAGATGAAGATCTACCGGAGGTTAGTTTGCCTTGATCTGGTTGGAGAGATGAGTTCCAGGAAGCTCCGCCGGCTTCCTGGAGAAAGTAGTGTCTGCCAGTTCAAAAGTTTCAGGTATATCTAACTCAAATCCTTTTGATGCAATTTCTCCTTACAAATTTCTTGATATTGCCAAATTGAAATATCTCATGTAGATAATAATTTTGTTTCACCTGGTTCAGTTACCCATATTCCTTCTATTGTTCACCTGGAGGGTGCTAGTTATATATGATGACAACTTCCCTGATGCTTTAGGTTGGTCTAGCATCAGGGAAAAAAAACTAGGCGGAGCAAGCACCCCATGAAAGATGGGTTCCAATGATTATTTGCTTTTGGAACCCCGTGGGGACTCAAGCCCCGTGTATAAAAAGTGCTTTAATTGACTTATTCCAAAAAAAATAGGCCTAGTATAGTAGGTTTCCAAGAAACCAAAAAATAAACTATTTCTGATAACTATCTAAATTCCTTAGTTAGTAATAGAATGTTTTCTTAGAAATCTTTACTAGCCGTTGGCTCCGTTGGAAGAATACGTGTTGGTGTAGACATTGATCTATTTGATATTATTAGCTGGGAGGTTAGAACCTTTTCAGTTTCAGATGTTGTTAAACTTAAAACTTCTGGTCTTATCCTTAGGGTAGTTATTGTGTATGGCTCCTCTTATGAGGAAAAGAAGAGGCTTTTATCTCTGAATTACATAGCCTCTGTTTAGATTATCAAGGTCACTCTATTATTGGAGATGACTTCAATTTAATTAGATACCAGGGTGATAAGAGCAATGTTATCATTGATCATAGATGGAGTGATAATTTTAATGCCTGGGTGGAGATTTGGAGTCTCCTAGAAGTTAAACGCGGCAATAGACAATTTACTTGGGGTAACAACCAGGGAAAATCCGATCATGTCCAACATTGATAGAGTTTTCACGTAATGTTGAACTTGATCAAATTTTCCCTCTAGCAACTATTAGAGCTCTTCCCGGGATGGATAGTGACCACACACTAATTATGTGGGAATCTGGTTGTGGTTCTACACCCGAGGCCCCTCTTTATATATTTGAGAAGTGGTGGCTCATCAGGGAAGAATTTAAAACTCTTGCTAGACAAAATTGGGCCCTACCAGTTAAGGGAGGCTCCTCAATTGATATTTGGCAAGAAAAAACTAGGAGGTTTAGGAAATGGTCCAAAGATTGGAGCAAAAATATAGAATCTGAACATGGGAATTTAAAAAAAGACTTGATGAAAGAGTATGATACTTTAGATATTAAATCTGAAACTAAGGAGTTGTCTCCTTCAGAGCATCATAGGTTGAAAGAAATTTATGCCTCTGGTTGAAGGAGGAAGTAAAAGCCAAACAAAGATCTAGAGATAGAGATATTAAATAAGGTGATAGGAACATAGCTTATTTTCATTCTGTTGCTAATCAGAGGAGACGGAAAATGCTAGGTCACTCTCTTGACGGCCTGATGGACTCATCACAGATGAGGCAGACATGCTTGATATAGCTACATCCTTTTATAAAAACATTTTTAAAAAAGAGGAACCCTCTAGATGTAAGCTCGCTGATAATTTCTTTTCCATTGATGAGTGTATTTCTGAAATCCAAAATAGAGAATTAGAAGCTACTTTTACTGAGGAGGAGGTCAAGAAGCCTATTTTGACTCCTACTCGGATGGGGCCCCTGGCCCTGATGGGCTTCCTTTTATTTTTTATGAGCATTTCTGGGATATGTTGAAAGATGATCTCATGGCTATGTTCAAAGATTTTTATGAAGGAAAACTTCTTATTTTTAGATTGAATTTTGCTATTTTAACCTTGATCCCCAAAGAACCTAATGCTAGTAGCATGAAGAAATTCAGACCTATTAGCCTTTTGAATTGTTGTTTTAAGATCTTTACTGAAGTTCTAACTAACAGGCTTGCTCTCATAATGGGCATCATCACTTCCAAAAATCAATCTGCCTTCATCAAAGGCAGATTCATCTTGGAGAGTGTGGTTACTGCCCATGAAGTTCTACATTTCATATTTCATGAGAAAAAAAGAGGGGCTTGTTCTTAAATTAGATTGTGAAAAAACCTTTGATAAAGTTGATGTTGCTTTTCTTTTGGACATCCTCCAGGAAAGAGGCTTTTGTCCCAAAGTTATCGCCTGGATCAAAGCCATTACCACAAACGCCCCAAAACCGGTACCATGAGGATTCCAGCGATCCCGCCGAAATCCGCACGATATCGATTCAGAGACGCCCTCCGACACGACGTGCGCGACGAATCACACACGTGATGCCAGAGGAATTAACACGAGCGGTAACATTACAACAGGATTACAATAGAGCCCACAAGATACATATATTACAACAACAACTCCAACGAGTCAAGATACAAGTATACAATACAAAGATCCAGATCATACAGAAAGATCGAATACGTCCGAGTACGGACAAGATACAAATTGGACTAAGAGTCCTGAAGATAACCAGTGGCGTCCATAACCCTGCCCAGGCCAAGCCGGAAGGGTAACCTTGCTAACGTCGTCATCTTGTACCTGTCGAAGTCGGGCCATCGGTTGCCGACAAAAGGGAGGAAGCAAAAGAGAAAGGAAAAGGCGAGAGTAAGTACCAAGGAACGAACTCCGGCACGTACTTAGCGAGACTAGAAATGGCTATGCTCGCCGGGCGAGTATATATATATATCGCCTGGTGCTATATGGTAGGTTTAGCGGTAGCAAAACTATAACCAATAGAGACACACTACAACATCCGTCTACTCAGATAAGATAAGAGAGCGCATAAGGTAACAGATAAATACTACACAAACATTACCCAGCCAAATACACATATCCCCTTCAACAATTGCGAAGAGGCAATGTAAAAGGCACTCAATGGTGGACAAGTTTTATTAGGTATCGGTTGTAGTAATGCTATATTACTACGCAAGTTATTAGCAGATTATTAGCAACAAGATAACGGTGTAAGTTGTTCTACGATCAAGTTATACAATTCCAAGTCGTCCATAACCGCGGACACGGCTTATCGATAAGATGTACACCCTGCAGGGGTTGCCCAAATGTAACCATACGCATGCTCGACCCACTTACGACAGGTGGATGTCTCACAACAAGACCGTTCCCAGTTCAACAAGAAAGTCTAGGGGGCACCCGACTAAGCTACCCGTGACGAAGTCCGGCCGTACTCCGAGACGGACTCAGGGTTTGCGTCGGCGGCTAGGCGTGCAAACCACACGCTTCGCTAAACGTCCCGCGGGGTACAGTACAGAATATAAACACCCGAAGGCAACAGGAAGTAAACACCCGAAGGCAACAGGAAGTAAACACCCGAAGGCAAGAGTATATAAACATGCATGCGCCAAATAAAACCAAGGTTGTGGCCCCCTTTTCAACTGACTTGAGAAAAGGTAATGGGTGAGGGGGGGTCCCAATAATCGTCCCCACGCATGGGTAGAGCGCTCAATCTCGGAACAGATAACAAGAACTCGGGTCCTAGGGGACATTAGCGAGTCAAAGATCCGATGCTTTCGTAAAGGGGCTCACAGATGCCTCTGCTTACAATTTTAGTTGTTAACAGTTAAGTAAATCATGTGTATCTCCAACAGCTGATATAGCATGTGATAACCTCCCAACAATCCAGCATATCCCGATAACAGATCGAGATAAACAACAGAACCTAAACACGCCTACGACTCGCAAGGCTCAAACATCAAGCAACGGCTATGGTTAAGGAATGAGGCATATAGGATTATTAGGGTAAACAAGTGGAATAGGACACGTGACTCGATAAAGAATCGCAACATAAGGATAGCAGTGCGAGGGAGAGAGTAAAATAGGTGAAGAGAGAGGGCTCGCCTGTGAAAAGCTGCAGAAGCACTTGTCGGAGAACTCGTCGTATCTCACATCAACACTTCGTGATCCTATCCGAGAAGAAGCAAATGCTGGACAAACAACGGGTGCAAGTCTTACTACTAGGGAAGAAGAACCAGCATGATCAAATGCAGGCATGCATGACATGGCAGATAGGATGCGATTCACTTATCCAATTTAAGCGGAGTCGGAACCCCGGCCAATCAAATTAAGGTTGGAGTTGCATTTTCTACCGACAAAGTTAAATGTGGATTAGCATGGCAGAAGCATGGCAGGGGTGAGCTACTTCAATATTAAACGGAGTGGGGACACCTTAGAGGGATATCCGAAATACTCCGCATATATGTTAGGTGAACATGCATAACTATCATCGGACGACATGATGCGAGATGCAAACAGATGTATGGATGGCATATTCATGTTCAGCACATTTTTCTGATCAATTTTCATATATAAAACATTTCTATTTGATTTACCAATTAAAAGTTATTCACAAGATTGATTTTATTATAATTTAAAATAGAAAACAGATTTATTTTATTGGGGTAAGGACCCGAAAATAAAAACAGATCAGGGGAAGGACCCCGGGTTAGTTTTGAAATGTTACAGGGGGCTACTTGCAAAGCTGTTTGGATCTGGATCTGGTGGGGATTTCTCACCGAGCGGAGGTTAGCCTGCAGAGGCTGACGAGTGGGACCAGAGGCGATGACGGGGCGGACGACGTGGCGGCCAGGTGGCAACCATGTCTGCACGCACATAACATGCTCGACGCGGTGCGCGGGCGGTGACCACCGGCGGCCGGCGGCGCGCGTGCGGGCGATGCAGGGTCTCCCAGGAAGCGACGAAGGGCGTCGGGGAAGCGCCTCGTCGACGCGGACAAGATGGAGGCGGCGCCGTCGTCAGGGCGTCGCCGTGGAGCTGCCGGCGGCGAGGTCTGCGGAGACGCGGGTCGGCAACACCGGGAGAAGGAGGAAACAAGACGCGAGGAGTAATACCACGGTGTCCAGGAGGTTCGCAACCTTACCCTGAGGCTCGAGGTGGGCTCGGTGTGGCCGGAGGTGCACTGTGCTCGCCGGAATTGAAGATCTTCTCCCGCCGGGGACGGAGAGGAACGGCGAAACTGGCGGTGATACGAGGCACGCGGGGACGATTCTTTCGGGGAGGATGACGAGGAGGATGAGGCGCGTCGATTGGTGGTGGTGGCGAGGCTTGGGGACGACGGAGACGGCCGAGCGACGACGAGGAAGGCACGGTGGCGATGGGGATTTTCCTCCTCTCCCGTTTTGCTTGCAGGGGAAGAAGGAGGGTGGGAGAGAGGCGTGTGAGAGAGGGAAAGAGAGGATAAGGAGGAGGGTGGTTGGCGTGATCCAGGGTAAAAGCAAGGGGAGGGAAGCAGCGTGGTGGTGGCATCGGTGGTGGAGGACCAGAGGGTCACGCAGCTCTCGTGAAGGAAGAAGACGACAAGGAGATCTTTCTCCTTTCGCTGAAGGGGTACGACGCTGGTGGGCTAGGCCGAGGAAGGTGAAGGAGGTGGGCCGCCGGCTGGACTGAGAGAAGAAGAGAGGAAGAGAGAGAGCCCAGGAAAGAAGAGAAGAGGGGTTTTATTATAAGAAAAGATAAGAGAGGGTTTAATAAAACCATATGAGAGGAATACAAGACAAAATAATTTAGGGTTTATAAAATAATTTTGTTTTGTAAGAACAAACATGGATGATATGATGCATATGCCACGATGATGCATAAAAGAAAAGAACAAGCAAATCTAGTAGGGGTGCTACCCTGGGCCGTTACAAGT